>NC_039271.1:19430724-19788751 GCF_003368295.1 Carassius auratus | reverse complement strand
GTGCTGAAAAAGCATAGTGTTATTTTTGTGGCTGACCTTATTGCAGATGTATTTCTATGAGTTTCCCGTCAGACACAAAATTTATGGGAGAAGGGTATTTAAATGAATCAATCACGCAACACAATTTACTAAGCCACCCCCCCCCCCATTTTAAATCTACATCTGCCACAGAACATTCCACTCCCATTGGTGCTTTTATAGGATTGCACATTCATGCAAATTTTCCGTGTAGTAAATCTGTCCCTCAGTTTAGATTGCAATGTTTTACTATATTTCTGTTTATAACTGTATTTTGTGATCAATTATACAGTTTTTTCAATCAGATACTTACTTTAAGATACTTAATTTTTTTTAAGGTTTTGATTTTTAATTGCTATTCAGAGTACAGTTAGTTTTACACTAAAATAATAAACATTAAAAATAAAAACCACTAGCATATTCACAGGACGTGGCTTAATGTGCTACCATTTACTCTGTTCAGTCTTTTACTGTGTTCCCTCTCTCCTTGTCTCTGTGTCTTATACGTATGTTTATTTAATGAGCTGTGTTCAGCTGAAAGTCATTCATCTCCATGCAATCTGCACATCCTGTTCTGGGGTCTGTGGAAGCGAAAAAAGCACTGAATACATGCCATATGATATAACTGTGATAAATTTGAATAGTAAGAATGGTTGTTTGGTATCACAAAATTATTGTTCGAGGTAGAACGTTCTTACTGACACAAAACGGAGGCGGAGCATGTGTAATAAAATTTTAGATTTTGCTGGAATAAATGATTGATGTCGCAGGCATCCTTAGGCATACCTTAGCATTCAAAAAATAGAGAAGATATAAGTAAATTACTTTGACATTTTCCATCTCTACTCAGGGCATTCTAGTCTATAAGAATGAAAAAGGAGCTTCCTTTCGGAGATTTCTGAACAATATCCGTAGTATGATGTGCAGCTGCTGGCAAGGACAGACATTCAAGCACCCTTTCAATAATGTAACTTCTCATGATCAAGGTCTGATTTGCTTACTTCATGGTAAAATGGATATAGCTTATGCAATTGAAATATCATATTAACAGTCTTTAGATATTTGGAGGAAGAATATGAGGCTTTTCATCACAAAAATAAGCATTGATCTATTTCAGTTCTTATATAAGCGAACAAAAGTAAATTGGTTGACCAAAAGTAAATGGATAGTCCCCTAAAAAATTTGAATCCTGTTATTTACCCACCTTCATGTTGTTCCAGGCCTGTATGAAAAATTGTTTAACATTGAAAAATGCTACACTCAAAAAAAAAAAAAAAAAAAAAAAAAAAATATATATATTTTTTTTTTTTGCAGCTTCTACAATTTATGTAATTAAGAGAAACTAAATAAAAACCACTCGAGCATTTTAACTGAATTTCATAACACTCAATGCACTTTGATTTGTAAAGTGTACTTAATCCTTTTGTGCTGCAGCAATTCAAATAATTGTTGCTGACATTAATTTTTAAATTATACTCTTTTAATTATATAATCATATACTTCTCAACATGCTTTGCATGAGACCATTTTGGGTGAATAAATGTTTAAATCAAGGTTTTTTATGTGCTTTGAGTAAAAGGAAAGACTATTCATTGTTCAATTATGCTAGAAATCTAGTGCAGATGAATTACAGGATTACATAAGGTAAACATTGATGTAAATATTACATACAATAGCCATATTTAGCATGCTAACCTATGCTATTGATGGTATAGTGACAATAATGCCTAATAAAGTTGGACTAGCATGAAATGAATATAAGAATCCTTTGTAAATCGAGTTTGATAGACTTTAACGACTTTAAGTTAAAACTATTAAATATGATAATTTGGCATCATCCAACTCAATTAGCTCAATGAAATGGACTTAATTTAACTAGAGAAAAAGAAATCAAATCTCTTTCATTCAGATTAAATAAAGGTAAGCCCCCCCCCCCCCCCCCCCTCCCCACTGACTTTAATTGTAAGAACAACAGTTTAACCATTCTTCAGAATATCTTCAAAAAAGTCATCTTTTGTGTTCCCCCACAAGAAGGAAAGTCATTCAGGTTTGGAGCAGCATGAGGGTGAGCAAATGATGGCAGAAGTTTGTTTTTTTGGGGGGCACTATCCCTTTATTACTATTGCTAAAGGTATATGTCTAGTGGATATTCATCACTTGTCAAGCAACAAATTCAATTCTTTTGACGCTCCTGGTTAAAGCCTTACCAGTGGTTATTGTGCTGAAATTGGCCGCTAGTCTTTATTAATCCCTATTAATAAAGGTCAGAGAGCCCAGCTGTCAGATTGTTTCTCTGTTTTCCTCTGGCCCTTCAGCAGACCGGCAGTCTGATCCCAGCCATTTCTACAGGTCTGGTACCTCCGTGTCATGCCACCTGCCTTATATTTCTCTTTCCCTGTACGCATCAGTGACATGTTCCAGGTCTCAACTTAGATATCTGTCCCTGCTCATGGAATATTTCAAAACCCTTGACATCTCATCCTGTAATGAGCCTATATAGTAGGACTGTGCGATATGGACAAATTTTCTTTTCTTTTTTCACGATTTTGACACACAGATGGACTATGCTTTACAGTCATAAATGCATTCAGTGTGCATTTGAAACATATTTCCAAAAGAAAACCAATTAGAGCTTTATCAAAAAGTTGTAACATGTCTCTAGAACAGGTATACGTTAAAATAATCACTAAGTATGATGTGGAGGTTGGGAGCTAAGGAGAGTCAGACTTGGCTTCATTAATCCAAACCCTTTTGGCTTGAAGCCAGAAAGCATCGGCCAGACACACTTCTGCTCATTCACCTGTACTAGACCCCATTTATTTAGTGTAGTGATGCTGAAATGCCTCATAATCCAGCGAGTGTGCAAGAAGTCTGACAATCCTGATTAGGCAGAAAAGGTGAGCATGAAGGAACGCTTAACACCTTTCTGCCGGGATGTAAGCCTTAAAGATCACCCTCCTCCGCAGGATCATGAGCACTTATCTCAAGTGTTAACTTCAGATACAAAGTGAGGTGGAGATAAGTTATTGTGAAAAGCTGTACATTTATTTCTTCAGCTTTGTTATATCAGAAGAGTATTCATCTGTGTATGTTTTATATAAGTCTTTAGTTTTTTTTTTTACAACTGCATTTGCGTAAAATAGTTAAAAATTCATGTTCCAACAGAAGACCAGAGAATTTCATAGAGTTTTAAATTGTAAATTCCAGACCTGAAAAGTAGTAATCAAGGGTAACCACCTGAGTAATTATATACCATATTTTTCGGACTATAAGTTGTACCTGAGTATAAGTCGCATCAGTCCAAAAATACGTCATGACGAGGAAAAAAACATGTATAAGTCGCACTGGACTATAAGTCGCATTTATTTAGAACCAAGAACCAAAAGAAAACATTACCATCTACAGCCGCAAGAGGGCGCTCAATGCTGCTCAGTGTAGACTACAGGAGCGATGAGCAGAATAGAGCCCCTCTTGTGGCTGTAGACTGTAATGACAGTTGCACTTTTAATAGTAGCTCTCTGAGTGACACCAAAGTTGTTGTTTTCTTCCTCCTCCAACATAAAGACCTGAAAGGTACTGAAATGACAGGCAAAATACAACACCCATGAACTATGTGTGTGCGTAATTCAAAACCCATTGAAATGTCTCGGATTTAACAAAATGTATCCCGCTCCTTTTATTACACCAATGAAATAATACAGATAATATTACAGACAAGAAAAGGAAAATGTCCCCCGGCAAGATGGAGGCTGATATCTTTACAGATGTCAAGAGTAGCTAACCTACTTTGAAGAAAGTTAGCCATTTTTTTCAAATGGAGCTAGTGGCAAGATTCCTCTGAAACATGATGGTGTCCTTCACCCTGTACAGTTTGAGACTTTTTCTCATGCCATTTTTAGGCCTTTAGATAGTTTAAAAGTTATTGTAGTGTTTGCAAGCCAGTTCCCTTTTCTTGCATTTGGTGCTTGATGAGTGCAAATCCATCGTCCCAGAGGAGGAAGTTGCTGTGACACATCATCGGTCTCTATTACCAAGGCCTGAACTCGAATCCCTCCACAGGATAAAACCATCATCATCATCACCATCACCTACATCTGGCTCTCTGCCCACCACCAGAGGGAGGAAAACATTACACCGTATGAGTTTATTAATCCCCGTTTGTAACAGCCATCCACTGTTCACACTCCTCGTTATGCAAGCCGTTTCCTCACCTGCGGAAATTTCGTCCATTTGGTTTCAATATGAAAAGAGGTTTATAAGCTTGTAGCCCTATTTTCACTGGTTAATGGCTTGGAAAAACAGACACACACACTTCTACTGGAGGATAAGATGAAACAATAATTTTGCCTGCGATCATTCTGTCATCCCATTTGCTTTCCATCACATCATTCAGGCTCAGGTAAAAGACAGCAGGGAATCATTTATGCCTTTGTTGATTTTATGGTTGGTGCTAATACATAACGCAGTTATATTCAAAGGCAAGAGTTCTGAACACCACAGGCATGACGAAATGGACAATACGTCATTCAATTACATGAACTCATCCATGCTGTACAGATCATCATCTTTTGCATTAACAATGTTGTGTGTCGACAGGATATGCTACAGTGTCCTTGTGTTTACGTCATAAAAAAACGTTAATACTTATTTAAAAAAAATTGAAATCAAGTATTTACTACTAGACATACTACAATAATACTAATAATAAACCACAAAAAAAAAAAAATAAACCTTTACTTTGATGATGTTAATCTATCATCCAGCAATATCCACTCATTTTAACCTGATAGGCATCATCTTAACTGTCTCCATCTTAACACCCATCTCCCATCCATACGTCCAATTTTATAAATAAATAGAAAATATCAATTAATCCTTCTGTTCAATCCAATTTTAAAAATATTAGCCTTTAATTTGCACAATCTTTCCTTTCCATCCATCCTTTTTGCATTTTTATTAGTAAAATAAATCAATCTTTAATCGGAGTCTTTATTAAGTCTTTAATCATTTATCTATCCATTCAATAATGCAATTTTATAAATAAATATTAAACTTTAATTTGACAATCTTTAATTGATCTATCATTTATCGTCCATCCGTCCATATTTATAAATAAAACATAAATTCCTCTTTAATCTTGAACTGTTTCACAGTATATATCCATCCATTAATCCATTTTATTTATGAAAACTTGAATTGTCTATATTTAATTGTAATATTTCATTTATTTATAAAATCTTCAGCGGATCTATCATTTAACATCTATCCATCTATCCTCTTTAACTTACACCATCAATGCAAATTTGATGTTTGTCATGTATTCATCTCTTGCTATCTCTTCCCCTTCTCTCTTTCAGAAGCAAATGAATGGAGAGCAAATCAACACGCAGCACAACACGCAATTCACCAATCCCACAAGTGCTTTGATCAAACACACAGAAATACACACATCATTCTCAAATGAGTAATCAGCAAGGGCCTTTCCATCACTAAAGCTTAATGCAAGTACTTAATGAGTGAATACTACATATTTATTCAAGAGAAGAGAAGGAGTATGAATTTAGCTTAAGCCAATAAACAGTCCCATCACACTGTTGTTAGAAGGGAAAAGGGTGGCTTTTCATCCCTCCCAATGTTACAGTGAGAAGATCAATGCTTTGGTTTTCTGATTACAATGCCTGAAAGCAGAAAGGTGGTTTTCTGAATTAGAGTTTGACATTAAAATAATGTCAAGGCTTTGTAGGAGCACCAAAGGCAAGAGAAAACACTGAAATATACCAAGGCTATGTAAGCGCAGCAGTATTGCACATTTAATTAAAATGGACATTTGTGTGTACTTCAAAAGCAAGCCTTTTCGCCCGCAATATCTGCCAACTTCTAGTTTCAGGCAGTGCTGCTCAGTTTGACGAGATCTCAGTTTTACACTGCAAGCAATGTCTTTAGCCAAAGAAGAAAATAAAAAATAAATGTACAAAATAAATGTATTGAAAAGCAGCCAACACATCACTCAAGTAGTGTTTATTGAGGATTTTTGTTACTGATATTCCTCTGTTCCTGGAATATTGACTCATCCCCTCATTTCTGCTTTTCTAAACTATGAATCAATCTTTGCAAAGTCGTGATCTACTTCAAATAACTTTGAATGCTTTACGTTTTTTAAGCTTTCCTTTGTTCTTTTCATGCTTTCTCTCTTAATTTCGTCTCATGCTCTTTGATAGGCACACTATGGAGGAGGGAAAGGCATTGATTTGGCTGCTTGTTTGCTTTTAGGAGTTGGGGTATGGTGGGTTTTGGTCCATGGGCCTGGCTCCCACAGTCAGTGCTATAGCTTTACACCTGCCGACCCAGGAGGAAACCCCTGCCCGCCTGGTGCCTTTGTGGGCCACTTCCTGTGGTTGAGGCAGGCTGATGGAAGTCATTAGTTTCTCCCTGTGGTGAACTTTTAATTCAGTACAGCTCACCATGGAGAGCTCCCGTCTAGTGCAGTAATAAGCTAGTAACCGAGAGTTTACAGAACTTACTGACTGCCAGTCAAACTCTGGGTTTTAATTTTGTAAAACCACAACAAACCTTGTGAAGATGTACAAGCCGCTTCTTAGGTTTAGACAGAACGTAAATAGATAACTAGGTATGTTTGCCGTGCCAAAAAATAAATAAACGCGTGCCATAACAGTGGCATCAAATAAATTAATAGTTTTCAATAAAATCAATCAATAATTGCACATTTTACAATAAGAAATAATAATATTAATTCTAAAAAATAAATAAATAAATATTTTGCAATAAACTAATAAAGACGTCACTGAATTAATAACTAAATCAATACATTTGAGACCACTTTATGTTGTGCCTTGTTTTTTCGTTTTATAGTCTATTATTGTCATACATATTTTTTTATTTCTCATATTTATATTAATGTGGTATAATAATTCTAATGAACTCATTAAATTACTCCTAAATGGCACACACAACATAACTTGATTGGTCATTTTTGCATGGTCAGTTAGATGGTCTCTTCCTGTACATGTGGGCGGTTCTTAGACAAATAAGCCACAGTGTGAACTAAACTTAATTCATAACCAAAAATCAGGTTATGTAAGACCTGCTGGTCCTCAAACACACACACACACCACACACACACAAAACCCTGGCAGGTTTATCAGCAGTAAATTATTTTATTATGTGACAAAAAAAGGAATGCAGAGAGATTGACTTATTTAAAAAAGAACTTATGGAATTGGTAAATAGTAAATTATACCATAACCTGTCAATATACAAAAACATTTACCACAGAATATTTTGATTGACCAATCAGAATAAAGAGTTCAATGTAAAAGTTCCATAAATGCCATTGTCAGTCTGTATATAACCACTTTCACACCCTACCTCCAATTTGCTCTCACTTCCACACACCCAGTCACACTCGCAAATGCTTTTAGATGTGCACACACATACGCACACACGCAGGAGTTCAGAGCCACCTAGCTGAGTAGCAAAAGCACAACACAGCCGCTGGCTGAGTCTCACATCTTAGCAGTGTTCTCAGAGTGCCCAGCCAGGCTATGATACGGTTGGCATGCAAAAGATAGCTCTCTCCCAACAGGCTCAGGCTGACCTCTGTCAGAATATAAAATAATGAAGCCAGATTCGGGGGAAAAAAATGTGTTGGAGACAAAAATTAGAACAACTGCTGCATAAGCGCTGCTGCTCTCAGAGCAATGCCTCTACTGCTGTATGCATACTGATGAGATAGAGAGATCAAACTAACACTCAGCAGACACAAACATGCACAGGACTGCTGTATTAGGTTGTTCTCACACTGGGCTTGATTGCTGGGTTCACATACCACAACAAACAAACACACGCACACACACACACTCACACAAACACACATATATATCATAATATGATATATATGTGTGTGTGTGTGTTTTGGTGTGCATCCAGAATTTCCAGTTTCGGCCAAGAATTTTCATTTTTGGTGGCATCCCCTAATATATACTGTATATTGTGTGTATGTGTCTGTGTGTGTGTGTGTGTGGCTTTTTCGTAAAGCCAACTGTGGGCATTCTTCAGTATAATGAAATAATGAAAGCAAATGAGAATTAGCGAAACAAGCTCCCAAAATGAGCTTCTGTTTGCATCACAGAAGTATTCTATAATTCACAGTGCTTTTTCTCTCCAATTTGCAGCTTGACAGTCCTAGTCGCCAATCACAATTTTGATTTATTTTTAAGTGATCTGCTCCTTTAATTTACAGTTTGAGGCAGACTCCGATCACCACTGAAGCAAAAAGCTTAAAGACAGACACTCTTAAAATGTCATATTTCATAGCTCCCTGATCAGCGTCCTTCACAGTTCGCTTGAGAGTTCAGAGTGCTTGTTATGACTCTCAACCACAAATGACAAATGAGAGCTGCTGGTGGAAATGTTTAATTTCAGCCTCAATAAATATTCTGTGAGGTACATTCCACATTCTGGCAGTGGATGCTGCATTAGTAATGCTTAAAAACAGGCAAGCTATAAAGCTCCAAGACATCCCATATACTCGGATGTGAACATGTAGATCATCTATAGTAAAAAATGAACTAAAATTGTCACAGCTGTAAAAGTGACCCAGAGCCTGGAGCTTTCTCATTAAGGAATATTCAAAGAACATCTAATCACGTGTGACCAACCTCAATAAATGACCATCTATGTCACTCAATAATGTGTGGATACTTGTGACAGACCTTAAGCTACCACCCAAGGGTTCAACTGAGATTTTGAAGGAGGGGAAATGGCACAATTTGGTTATGTAAAACATATCCACTTAAAAAATCTGTATTGTGTGAGTTTACATCAATGCAATCCTGCGATGTAACCTGACAGTTGCGAGAACAAAAAGTCAGAATTGTAAGATAAAAATTCACAATTAGCTTTTCTATATGCATCTACTCTGAAAAAAAAATGGCACAGAAAGAGTTTCACCCAGAAATTACTAGTAAATTTCTCAATTAATTACAAAGAAATGGCAAGTATCACACTGCATGAAGCATCACATTTGAATAACAGATTTTTTTTTTTACAGTGTACCCTCTAAGCATATTTCCTCTCTTTCAATTTCAACGGCTGAAATGTACAAACTGTACCAATGTAATTCAGTATAGGCAGATAATAACATGAGCAACCTGAACACTCTGTGCTCCACCTTCAGCCCCAAGTATCAATTCCTTTTTGTCCAGAATATAAAACTGACAGTACTGTTCAGGGCTACAGAATAGGATGCAGACACAAATCACACAGGAAACCATCGTTGGGTCTCTGAGGCTGATCAGAGGGGCGTTTTACACCAGAGAGCGGTGAGGAGAATCATGTTCATGAGAAAAGAAATGGAAACAGAGACTGTCACAGTAGTACAAACATACAATATATGGTGTGTGTGTGTGTGTGATTGCAGACAGGACAGCTCGCTCGCAGCTCTCGCCACAGTCACGCATTCAGCCTACTTTCCAACACACACCACCTGCCACACTTCCAAGTGTGTGTGTGGAATGGGAAAGTCTGCTGGGAGAACGAGCATCGTTAAAATTGCATCCTGAATGCATTATGGGTAGAACCGGAGCATAGGAAGCCAGACCTGGATGCCGCCCATATAGAAGCATGTTAAGATACCATTTCATCCAGATCCAGAAGAGAAAGTGTGGTCTTTAAACCTGCTCTGATCTCTGAACTCAACCTGTAAGATCACCATTAACTACGGCTGACTTCTCATTAATTAAATTCCACAAAGTCCATGTGACAGAACAAGGTTCAGCTAGTCTAGCCATGGTGCATCTGTGCGCTCGAGAGAGACCATTTTAAGCACAGAAATGCTATTCTTAGCCATAGGTGTGGTTAGTAGGTCATGCCGCAGCCGATGTGGATGTGTAGAGACCCACAACAACAAACGACTAAGGGTTTCAGACCCCATAACTCTGTAAACAGCAGCAGCCATTAATAAACACATGGGCAGAACCAAACACAGCTACAATATTTATAAGAGTAAAGACAGACTATGGGCCATTAATTAGAGAATATGGAACAGGGCACTTTCTCTCTGTACCAAAAGCTACTGAACTCTCACATAGTGTAGGCTTACAAAGTTTTGTCTTTGGCATAATTACGCTGCCTGATAAAATTCCTTGTTATTTTACATAATTATATTAAATAGTGGCAAGCACTGTGAAAACTATATGCTTGGTGATATGCAACTTAGGACAATGTTAAAGACTGATCTGCCAATTAAATTTATTCAGATAAATCCCATTACTTGGATTTATTGGCCGTGACTTTGTGTAGTATACTTGCATTGCCTTACAAACAAACAAAAATCAATTAATAAATAAAAATGTTTGAAATACTAAATTTTGGGACATCGTTTTTGTTAAACAAGAACTAATTTAAAACTAGTTTTAAACTAAAGAGGGCATGAAATGGTAAGTATAACTCTTTTAAAATCACTACCTCCAAGAAAATAGCAGAGTCCACACCGCAACTATAATGATAACAGCAAAAATAAACAAAGTTATTGAAGTGTTTATGATCGATGAAAACAATCAAGCCAACGAAATCCATTCGACTGTAAAGCACTTACAGTGCACTTTAAATAAAATGTCATTATTATTACAGCTTTTGTTTTTGCCTTTAGCATACCAAAATATAAGGAACAAACACATTGTCATTAAGGTGTTTACAGGAAATCACAATACAAACACACATACATCAATAACAGAGTTTTACATAAATATATATTCATGACGTTAGATATGAAAAAACGTCTCTAAAGAGTAAACATCATAAACAAATGTTTAATTTCCCAGAGGAGCCTCCTTCCTCATATTCTTAGTCTTAGTAGTGAGTACACATCTGCATGTTAATATTTCAACACTGTCTGCTCAACAACACAACTAGTTGTGATTTCCACTGAGAACTACTAATAAAAGAATGCATGTGAATTCTAGACTTCAATAATAAGGGCTGGGTCGACCTTGAATCAGGACTGATCTTGAAATATTTATACTGATGTGAAGATCAAGCCACTAAACACAGACACACACACATACACACACAATGATTAATGATCCTACAGGTATTTTTAATACTACTCCTTTTAAAGCATGAAAATTCATGCAGTTTAGAACAAAATTATGCCAATGAGGAACTCTTCATCCCTCTTCACGTGAGCAGTAACACTGAAAGTACAAGCAGTCAGAGAGAGTAATAATGAAAGAGGAATGCAGCATCACCTGGAGATATTTCACTCCATTAAATAAATACCAAGCTAAATGTGACATTTATTATAAACTAATGGTGTTAAATGAAGTTGATAAATGATTTAACATATTCTATAATTGCTAACGAATGTAAAAAAAAACCTGTTTGGTCTAAAGATGTGGTTTGAATGCTATAAATACACATATCTTATACAAACTTTCCACATTGGTGAAATACAGACTCGCATTACTCTATATCAATTCAAAAAGCAAATAACTAATATTATTCCATCCCTAGCTCTTGTTTGTGTCGCTGGCTCTTGTTTATCTCAAGGGTCTATGACTTTACATACATCTACTGCATGAACACAAAGTTTATTTACTGCTGCCGCCTCACACCAGAGCCGTTTCTTCTTTTGTTTGTTTTATGCATCTATTGTGAAAAAAAGAAATTTTTTGGATACAATCCCATTAAATTTTCACACATTGTTGGTGGTTTGTGCCAGTGCGTTGCTGGCTCCTCCGATGTACCGGTCTGATGCAAACTCTCTTTTACCACATTCTGTGGATGAAACGTTGGGTCTTGGACGGAGGCATTTTGTGGCCTCTGAGGCTGCTATGAGTTCAGTCTTGTTATACTTTATGTGCTCTTGTCTGTCTTTGACTCATTTGTTTCATCACTCCAGTAGACACTACTAAAACACACATGCTGATCAATACTGTCACTCTGGACTGTGCTGTTGACTTGGGCTCCATTGTTACGTTGTTACTATATATATATATATATATATATATATATATATATATATATATATATATATATATATATATATATATATATATATATATGCATGTATGTGTCTTGAGCTGTTTTTTTCTTAATTACAGCCACTCCTTCCTCCAATGACCAACATCACTCATCCACACACACAAAACAACGTGTACTCTGTATCTTGGAGAAAAACAGGTAAGGGAATTGTTTATACAGTAAACAACCAAGCAACAAGAGCATAGGAAAGAAAGAGGGAGGTCAGAGTGGGAAGAGAAAGAGTAAGATGGAAGTACTCCGTGGTTTTTTCGCAGTGGGTTCGTGCTGCTGCGCTCTGGCAGAGGCTGGGGAATGCGACTCAGTTCCTGTTCAGAAACCAAAGTTTCCCACAGAGTTTGTTTTTTGACATTCATTCATCAGCACAAACACCTGTGCAATTCATAAGAGATTAAACCATTATTCATTTAGCAATACCGGTTTGCCAAAAACATGCTGGACTTCAATGTCAATATATAAATAAGCCGTTTTGACCAAAAAATTAATAAACCAAAGCTTGTATCTTTAGTTTACATGCCAAATGAATGTCTACTTTCAGAGCCCCGCACATGGCATACAGGAAAAATTAGTAGGCTAAATCATGTGCAAGATTAACTCATTCATTTCCTCACTGTACTAAAACGTGCTCACGATTACTATTGCGTTCCCTCGATTTACTATTTCGTTCACTTGATTTATAAATTGTGCGCATGATTTACTAATTTATTACCTCGATCTGCTAAAGTGTGCTTGTTTAGTACAGTGAGGGAACGAATTAGTAAACCGTGCGCACAATTTATTAATTTTTTCTTTCACATCATGAGTATCTACTCAATCTCTTATTATAATAAATATTTAGGAGGATTAAAAATATTTAGGAGGCTTTAGGAGAAATTATGTTCACACAACAGGGCAGTGATCATTGGAATATAAATAATAATAATAAATCAATTAAATTACAAATAAACCTTTTGGATGTCTAGTAAATTTTAATACTTCATCTTCATAATCTTTAAAGCCAAATTTATTACAATAAAAAGCTTTTCCCTAAATTATTTATTTCTATTTATTTTTATATATATACTGTGATATCCTTTTTCTGGCTACCTTAAACGCAGATTAAAATCAAATGCAGGCTTCCATCTTGTTGAAAATTATATAAGTTCAAAATGAGTTTAGTAGGTACAATTTAGACTTTTGCCTAAACACATAGCTGTATTCCTGACAGCTAATAAATAAACAAATAAATGGACAAATGAGAAAACTACAGAGTATTAATATTAATAGTATACTTTGAGAGGTGTTCTCTTGAGGTACAGCAGGTTAATCATTTTCTCAAGAGTTAAAACTGCCCCCAAAACGATAGTCCCACAGTATTATTTTGATTTATAAAGGGAAATATAGGAAAATGCCCCAGGTCTCCCCTATTTCCACACTCTTTGGTGTGTCAATCATATTCAAGCTGAGAATTTTAGGAACAATGCATTTCATCAAGAACATGTTGACCCGAGTGGGTTTGCAATAAAGAGCCATTTTCTGGCTGTGATTTAGCTGTTTTCATCCCTTCATTTCTCTCTGTCTGTTCTGCCTTTGCCCTCTGAGATGTTGATGGAACTCGGATGAAAGGCTTCTTAAATGATTTGGATTGATTTGCTCTCTTTCATTGAAAGTCATCATTTATCATTCACTCCTCACTGAAGCAATGGACCGGCAGTCAGAGCTGACGACCAATCATAGCACAATGCATCCTGAAAGGGCTCATCACACACACACACACAACCATATATATTAAAATTTCCTTGCATCACAACACAAGGATATTTTTATGCAATATATAATATAATATATAAAACAATAATATGAGTGTTTACACCGTAACATGAAGAATGTTAGAGTCTAAGATTGTATATCCACTCATTTCTTATTCGTTTCTAGTGTTTACAAACAAATCTATCATGCTTAACTCTTATTGGCTCACCGCAACTTTGTAGACCAAGTTTCAGATCACCAAATTTCCAGAATGACCCATTCTTGCAGCTTAGTTTCCATAAATGTTCCTTTGTTCTTTTAGTTCTTAAAGTTTGCTTCAAAATTCTAAATATTGAACTAGTTTTTAGCTCAGATCAAGGGAATCTGATTCTTCGTCATTTAAAGTTTGATAAAATCAATTTATTGTATAAAATCTCTTCTTGTTCTTCCATTAATTCTCTTTGTGCACAGCCTGTACAAAAGAATCTTCAGTTGTACTTTTAATGACTCTTTATAAGTTTTTTAAACATGATCTGTTTAATGGATCCTCAGAGAGCTTGGATTGGCTGAAGGGCATCATGGGCAAACATGACAGGCGTTTTTACGAAGAGAACAAACAAAACATGTTTTTTTTTTTTTGTCAGGTGAAGAGTTGTCATAGACCATACTTGTGTTTTTTGAGGTTTGTGATGAGTATTACAGAGAGCCAGACAAACAGAAAGGTGCTAAGGAACAGAGAGCTCAGTAACAGAGAGACACAGACAACATGTGGGTGGATCTAAGAAAAGAAAGAGATCAGAAGTGATCTGTGCATGACAGAACTTGGCTTCGGACAAGTCTTTCCACAACAGCTGATGTTGCTTTACAGTACTGTAAATCTCACTCACAGACATGCACGCAAACACACATAGACGTGTGAATTGATCAGGACACAGACCATGTTTATGTCTCTATGGTATGAATTGTTCAGTGCTGTCACACTCACCACTGCCAAGAACTACAGAAAATAGATAAACACATTTGTATAGTGAATACTAGAGTGGGCAGAGTATGAAAAGAACATAAGAATAACAATTAGCATCGATTGCAAATTTGAAAGGATTTCAGGAGTTGGAATCTGAATTGATTGGTCTAATACAACAACATAACTTGTGAGATACTTTGTATACTGTGTGTGTGTGTGTGTGTGTGTTCACTACTCGTTGCTGTGTGATGTACTTGGATGGGTTAAATGCACAATTCTGCATATATCCATTACCACAAATTCTGAACATGGGTTACCATACTTGGCTACACGTCACGTCACTTTAAACTAATTAACTGTTAATATAACTACTAATTTACTAAGGTCATTTAAATTCAAATACATTTCAATGGGGTTTTTTCAGTCCTGTTGAGCTACTCTAGCTGCCAGGCAGAAGACATGTAAATGTATTAGGGGTGAATTACCACTTTAAATGAAAAGCGATGAATTATTGCTTTAATATGGACACAGAAAAAGAAATGCATTGCAGTGTGCAGTGTGAAGCAAACCTAAAATAAATGGCAGATTAATCCAGGAAGAGAAGGAGAGAGAGTAATGAATCAAAAAGAAAACTATCCTGCAATGTGCAGCGAAGCAATCCAACATTAAAACAAAACTAGATCTGTTCACTAGACAAATAACACACCAACAAACACATCTACACAGGACTTTAGCACACTTGTGTTATGTACAAGCAGACTTATCACATTGAAGGGGGGGAAATAAATGAGTGCGACACACTGCAGTTCTCTGGGAGAATTTTAATTATCTTACATTGACTGTCAGCGGTGAGACGGATGCATGTAGACTGATAAGCACAAGCACAGTGGACTCTCTGTCTCTTCTGACAGCACAGTCAGTGTGTGTGTGTGCGGCCTCAACAGATATAAACATAAAGACTACATCTGTTATGTCCCAGGCCCACTGAGCCACCACTGCAGGGGCCCGAAAGAGCCAACTACCCCATCTCACAAACACACGCACTCTCACAATCATCACAGGCATCTTCACACCTCTGCAGTGGTTCATCTTACACAGACACAAAGCCCGCGTGTAGATTGACAAGAAGGGTTTCTTCACTCTAATGTGTTTTGAGGGCAGAAAGGAATAACACTGGTAAAAAAAAAAAATCATAGACGAGGCAGATAGCAGGCAGGATATTTCATATTAAAATGTAACAAATAAATTGCATGGTTGCATTAAATTGATCGAAAGTGATATTAAATACTTTTATAATGCTAAGATTTTAAATAAATGCTGTTCTTTTAAACTTTATATTCAATAAACTTTAAGCAGAACAAGTGATTTCAATATTGATATTAATGATAGTAGTAGTAATAATAATAATAATAATAATAATACATCTAAAAAATCAAATCAGCTATTAGAATAGAATGATTTCTAAAGGATCAAGTGACAATCATCATGAATATTAGTGTAATGGCCAGTTTCATAAAAAGTAAATTTTAAAACATTAATATAGAAAGCATTATTATTATTATTATTTGTGCAAATAAACAACAGGCAGGATCTGACTAGATATAGGACTATTTCAGATGCAAATTATTTGGTCACATCACTGTTTAACTGTGCTGTTATCATCTAAAAATACAGAAATTGTTATTGTTAACTGAATTAAAAAAAAAACTGGGAGAAAAACTAACTGGGAAATTAAATGCAAATTTTTTGACTCCAAATGTAAAGTAACAAAATCAAAAAATGCCTTTAATATTAAAATGTCCAAAATTAACAATAGTGTAATTGCAAATAACTCAATTGTAAATTAAAGTAATATAACATTTAAATTACTAAACCATTAACATTTTAATATGAATAAAAATGATTAATATTAATATGCATTTTACAATATAAAACAGGCTAAACAAATTAGATATTTGGCATTAGAAAATGAATGCCATTAGATATTTTTTAATTATAGTATTTAGTACTATAATACTTCAAGTAGAATAATACTCAAACTCAAAAAACTCAAAAAACCGTTTTGTGCACATGCAATTCTAAAATAAAATCCTGAATTGTAAATCAAATGAAAGACAGGGAAACTATTCCAAGGATTCAGCTTACAAATCTGCATGTGAAGATACAATATTACACACTTCACTTTCATAGACAAATGTTAGAGGGCTCTTACCCAGCATGCACACACACTGTTGCTGCACGACCTAGTTTGCTATGGCTAGAAAAGGGCTGATCATTTTGTTGCGGCTCTAATGTGATCAAAGAGAAAGCAGCTGTTAAGTAATTGAATGAATTAATAAAAGGCAAACTTAGGAGAACTGAAAGTCTGTCTGTAATTAAACTCTGTTTCTGTCACAATATGCAATACAAATTCACTTACAGAGCTAGTGATGGAGCTGACGAAATATGAAACCATAAATCGGCAGTAATATCCACTGAAACACTGACAACCTTGAAAGAAACTGTTCTACATTTAACCTCTTTTGTTTGAGGTTATGTTGTCATTCTCCTAAAAAAAACTAAAAGCATTTTGGCAAGTACACATTTACACACTCCATAGTTAAAAATCCTCTGAATTTAAGCATAACCATCTATTTCATTCCAGTCACTCGCTGCAATTAGAAAATCAATACATCAATGCATTATCAAATGCATGAGCTTCCTGTTCGGTTATTGCAAGAAATCCTTGGCACTTTTCTTCACCCCAAGCGCAAAAGTCAGACTCCACTTCAGATCTACAAGACTTAAACCGGAGAGTTAGAGTTTTGCATGTCATAACACTCTCAGTGTAGATGAGGTGCGAGACCCTAAAGGTAGCTGCATGTGCTACAAATGAACAGTTTTATTAAGCTTTGGCAAAAATAGAAACAAACCGATTGGAGTCTCTCACACTGGAGCGACAGATCTGAATTCATAGTGGCTTTTATTCAGATAAGCATGTAAAATAAGGCAGACAGTGCAAGCAAGAGAAGGGGAGGGTGTGTGGAAAGAAACAATCTGTGAATCACAAAAAAGAAAAGCTGCGACATAGGAATCTATAATTAGATGGATCCTTGCTTTCTGCCAAATTGCCTTTTCTTTCTTTATTTTTATTTATAACATAAACCTAAACCAGCCAAAAACCCACTGGTGCACAGAAATACAAATTATGAAACTGGCAGCAACCAATATCATCCCCCTCCTCGGAGCACCGGGAGGACAGCCAGGAGCCAACGATGGTAAATAAATGAGAAAGACTTTCAGAAATTACTGCTTGTATTCATCTAGTGAATTATTCACAATCGCTAAATGCCAGAGATGAGGGTGTTAACAAATATGCATTTAAAATATGTCCAAATTATGCAAAAGGCCTCGTCTTACACCAAATACAAACTGGTGATCAATAGAGGAGAGCTGCCAAGTCCATTTGGCTCTACACCACCAATGTGAAGAATAAAACAAGGTTCCTGAATTAATTTTTGTGCAATATTACATGAGTTAAACCAATGCAGTTTAAGAGTAAAGAAAGGACGCTGCTATGTTGCTTTGCATTAATAAAGGGTTACAATAAATATTTCACCCAGAAATTAAAATGTACTCCCCATCAGACCATCCACGATGAGTTTGTTTGTTAATTGGAACAGATTTAGAGAAAGTTAGCATTACATCACTCGCTCACCAATGGATCTTCTGCAGCTAATGGGTGCAGTCAAAATGAGAGCTGATAAAAACTTCACAAAAATGCACAGGTAATCCACATGACTCCAGTTCATCTGTTAATGTCTTGTAAAGTGAATAGCTGTGTGTTTGTGAGAAATCAATCAATCAAAACCTTTGCTTCCGGCTAAAATACAAGTCTTCTATCCATAATATTGCTTTCTCCAGTGAAACGTCGTCTCACCTGAATCAGGAGAGAAATATTCAAAGATCAAGCTTTGTTTAGCAGTGGAAAACAGTCCAAAGCTGTTCTAAACATACATGTCTGTGGATTTTGATGTAAGAGAATAACAGGGAATGGATATTTTCACTAGAGGAAGCATTATTATGGGTTATGGACTGGAATTTTGGCAGGAAGTAACAATATGACAATTTAAATGTCTTCATGATTGATTTGTTCCTTACAAACACACAGACTTTCACATCACAAGATGTTAATTGATGGACTGGATTCATGTTGATTAATAAAATGTTTTCATCAGCTGTTTAGACTCTCATTCTGATGGCACCCATTCACTGTAGAAGATCCATTGCTAAGCAAGAAATGTAATGTAATTTCTCCAAATCTGTTTTGATGGAGAAAAATTCATCAACCTCTTGGACAGCCTCTCTTTCATCTTTCATGGATCGGATCATTCTTTCATCAGTCTTCAAAAAAAAAATCTAAAATCAATTCCTCATTTTATGATTCATGCAGTCAAGATTCATTCTGTTAATCCAAGGTGTCACTTCATGAAGATTAAACTCGGTGCACTCAGATGTCCATAACATCATCTCCCAAATATTACCCATATATATATATATATATATATATATATATATATACACCTTGACAGGACACATGCTTCAATCAGAGTTCGGATGCAAAGTATTTTTTTCCTTCTCTTAGATTCTAAATGACTTTTGATACATTTGCTCAATAATTGCTCAATAAAACTATTAATTTTGCCTAAAATTGTATTTTTAATGACCAAAAAATTTTGAAGGGTAATATATATATATATAAAAGATACATACTATCTTAATTCAGCAAAAGTCATTCTTGCATTATTACTATTCAACTGGACTTTTTATTTCCTCACTGAAGGAAGTTTTTATTTTTTACTTGCAAGTGTTCATTTTGGATCTTGGAGACATCACATATAATAAAGAGCATATTAATGACCAAATGGCAAAACATCTGAAGGATTGCTTGTACGTAGCCATGGCTCACTTTACTTCCAGGTCCTGTATCTCCAACTCTATATTAAATGAAAGTACTCGAAAATACCCTCCAAATTTTTTTTTCTGAAATACAGATAGACAGATTGGTGTTAAGAGTTAAGCCGTGTCCCATTAAATCGAGATGTAGCCTCCCTTGCAGAAGTAGTAGTAATGAAAGTGTAGCCATAGTAACGGACACAGGCCTGTAGGACTGGACGTGGTTGCATCTGTGCCGAAACCCTGTTCCTCATTACAAGACCGATCGAACAAGTGCTGATTGTGGAAATGAAAAATCAATAGGACTAAAGGATTAAGAGAGGGAATGAATGAGGGAGGAAAAGAGAAAGATGCACTACACAAATCAGACATTTCTGATTCAGTTGTGATTCTAATTAACAACCGAGTGTTTGAAATGTATATGAAAGCACTGTGTATCACAATGTCAAGCAGTTGCAGGATTAATGAAATGACCTTTGAAGAGCCAGGCAGTGATTTACAGTGTAGTTACAATCATTATGGCTTTACACCCCCGCTCCCAAATCAAGTAAAGTCAAGGCACCTTATATATATATATATAGCACGCACTTTAAACAAAACAGATTGTGTCAAAATAGGAAGACAGTGTGTCAATAATTCAAAATGACAGTTAAAGGCAGTTCATCATTGAATAGTAAAGTCATCATCCAGTTCAGTTTAGCATATGTGCAATCATTTGCAATCGAGTCAATGATATTGCTGTAAATGAAGTGTCCCAACTAAGCAAGCCAGAGGGTACAGCGGCAAGGAACAAAAACTCCATTGGTGACAGAATGGAGAAAAAACCTTGGGGGAAACCAGGCTCAGTCGGGGGGCCAGTTCTCCTCTGACCAGACGAAACCAGTAGTTCAATTCCAGGCTGCAGCTAAGTCAGATTGTGCAGAAGAATCATCTGTTTCCTGTGGTCGTCTGAGATGAGGTCTTTACAGGGGATCTGTATCTGGGGCTGTAGTTGTCCTGGTCTCCGCTGTCTTTCAGGGATGTAGAGGTCCTTTCTAGGTGCTGATGCACCATCATGTCAGGATACGTACTGGATCTGGTGGCTACCAGATGGTGACTTTGGAATAAGAAAGAAACAGAAAAATATTAGCGTAGATGCCATTCCTCGAATGATGTAGCAAGTACATCGGGTGTTATGGGAAGTGTTCCCGGTTTCGGTTTACCTAACTAATGCAGCATAAAAATCCTTTAACGGATTTGGATATTAGAAGCGTATTAATGTGTTATGTGTAAATCAGATTAAAGAGATTGGTCTTTAATCTAGATTTAAACTGACAGAGTGTGTCTGCCTCCTGAACAATGTTAGGTAAGTTATTCCAGACTTTAGGTGCGAAATAGGAAAAAGATCTGCCACCCTCAGTTGATTTTCATATTCTAGGTATTATCAAAATGCCAAATGAGTTTTGAAAATGCAGTGGATGTGGAGGACTATAATGTAACAAGAGCTCGTTCAAATACTGAGGTACTAAACCATTCAGGGCTTTATAAGTAATAAGGAAGATTTCTGTCGAGTTGGTTGGTAAAGGACCCTGGTACCCCGTTCTAGACACTGTGATATGATACTTTTACAGTTCTGCTAATTAGGTCACACATAACGCCATTCGTTTCTCGTCGTTAATTATGGCTTTATCCTTCTGAGTCAATTAAAAGCCCAACACTGTTCTAATGTGTTGTCTTGTACCTGACAGAGTCACAGACTCCTTCCTGCTCAACTGATATTATTAAGAACAGCCTAAACATCATCTTTATTGAGGAAAGGAGAAATGCCTTCCATCAAAGTCCATGTGTCCAATATTTTTTTTAATGACCTTTAATTAACATTTTAATTGTTATTCTCAATAATAATAATAATAAAAATTATTATTATTATTATTATTAATAATAATATTATTATTATTATTATATGCACATGCAATTTTTAAACCTACAGAAGCAATTTAAAAATAAATTGATATTTTGAATTAAATCATAAGAATATATTATTCTAATTTAATTTATAATTCTTATTATCAATTTAATGATCTAATAATAACTTAATCATTTTTTTATTTATAACTACTTACATAATTATAATTTATTTAATTTTATTTCAGCCAGATGGATGGATGGATGGACGGATGGATATTATTATTATTTTTCCCCCTGGCAATCCCCATGTGGTGAAGTATAATATATCATCTAATACTGACCTGTAAGGCAAAAAATATAGAATTTTCAAATGTTAGCAATGAAGTGAGGATTCAATCGCCATTGCCAGATGTGGGAAAATCATAAACTTTTGTGCAGAATGCTACAGCAAACATGTCAGTCGATCACAAAAGTATGTGATCCATTGAGAATAGAGGAACATGAAAGAACGAAACAAGCTTTTAAGCTTGTTTAATTACACTGAAACACAAATACTGCTGCTTTTCTTTTCACCGTTTCCTGTGGATGTGGCCTTCATAGCCAAAGACAAGAAGCTATTCAGCTCTCAGGGGTCCAGCAGCAGCTCTGAGCTAATTTAACAAAAATTGATTATATGTAACAAACAAAACCCACAGCAGCTGCATTTATGTAAGGTCAACAAAGCCCAAGTACTATGAAAATTCATGTTCATGAAGGCCTCTGCTGAAGTAAGAAATGCAATCACTTTATATTCTCCACAAAAGGTGTCTCTGAAAATGCCCTTCTACCTCTTTCATAGCTCAGCGCAAATACTACATGCCACATATTCTGTTCAAAACTCAATTATAACATCCCTCACCTTCAAACTTCCTGTCTCTAATTATTAATGATACTCCTACATCTGACAGTCTTTTACACCAACGTTTACACCTCCAACTAGCACTTTTTTTCTGTGGGGGGAATGCGCCATTTCTCACTGTCTCTTGTGGCTGTTGGACGTCATAAATAGACGTGCGACTACAATCTCTGCAGTCCTGTTCTAAACCGTGACAAGCCCACGTTTCACCAGCCAGATGAAATTGCTTTTGCTGCTATACTTCTGTCAACTATTCTATGGAAAATACTGATACTTTAAGAGGGAAATGGAAAGAGGAAAAAATAGAGTGCTATTACTTTATTTCTTACAAAATAAAATATGTTTTTTTTCTTGTTTCACTGTTATATTTTGACAAGCTGAACGAAAACAAGACCTTTGGTGGACTGCATATATCTGCAATTAAAGTACTCACAGAAAGACTATAGACTAAGTGAATGTTACTGGGTTTTGCGGAGACTACAGTATATTGGGCTGGTTCCAGATGTTTTAGGAAAACCTAGAAACATACGGTGGATCAAAGATCTGTCCTGGTTGATTTACTATTAACCCTACTATGCAAGTCAGTTGAGAACTGATTCAGGAACAAACTAAAAAGCTTTTATAAACTGGATCAAACATTTAAAACTCAGACTCAAAATTCATGAACAAATGATTCACATCAGTTTTGTGTTTTGGAACAAATCATTCATTTAAATGAATTTTTTTTTTATTGTAATTAATTTTAGTTATTACAGTTATTACAGTATTTTTGTTTTGTTTACTAATTTCCTTCAATGCTTTTATTTAGTTCATAACTTGCAATCTTAGGGTAATGACCCCAGACGTCCTTGACATGTGCAATTCTTTCGGGAAGACCGTTTTGAGACTTTTGATGTTGTCTGTGATTGTTTATGCTCCCCACTTGAATGAATACAATGAATAATGCAGACAATAGATCACGAGAGAAAGCCAAATGCACTGCACAGTGCAAACAATGAGCTCCCTTCCACATTCACCTTGACAAACACACACGGATTCGCACAATGTCTTGAATCAAAAAAACATTTTCATGGGGCTGGCACGATGAACTGAATTGCTGATGAAACGGCAACCAAACAGCATGTGTATTTCCCACAATGCACCAGGGCATAACAGAGGCCCTTTCTCCCTGACTATTCATTGACAGCGAAAGTGCATGAAGAATTATGAATAACAGTCCTCAGACTGAAGTGAATGTGAATGTACTTGACACGTCCACTGGGGCAGAAATAATTTAATAAATAGAGGTCTGCAGCTCTGATGTGCCTGTCAAATACACCGTGTGTATGGTTTCCAAAACCTCTGAATGCCCTGCCAACTTCTGATAACCGAACAACGGTGGAAAACTACCACTGTTATATTCCATAATGTTAACTACATAAAATAAAAGCATCGAACTCTTGGCTTTGTTCAAGTTCAAGTTACTTTATGCTCAAGCTCCATCCTCTAGACAGCCTTTGTGAGAGCTTCTCGTAATCTGTCATTTTATCTCCAAACCCTCCAGCAAACAGTTTCAAGCTTAAGGGTCCAGCTCAAGTGCTGAAGCCCAGGGCAGGCTGGCTGTCTGGGGCCATGAACGAGCCACTGATCCCTTGTCATCTCTTTTTCAGTAAAACAACAGAAATGAGAGTTTTATAGAGATCTCATACTGACACGGACCGCAGTGCTCGTCGTAACCACTATCCACACATAAAGCCCAGCGTCGCCAATAACAATGTGAATATGATGGAGGTTTTGGTGGAATGAACAGAGATCTGACCTTGCTGTGATTTCAAAGCACTCTTGCAGTTGGCAACATACAAAAAGCTCAGGAAAAAAAAATGTTTAGATATACTTTTTTTTTTTTTGAAAAAACATTCTCCAAATGTTTTATAAAAAAAAAAAAAAAAAAAAAAAAAAAGTATATATATATATATATATATATATATATATATATATATATATATATATATATATATATATATATATACATGTTTAACCTAATGTGTAGTAGTTGTTGTATATTATTATATTATCATTTAAAATACTATATATACTATACTGAAAAATACTATTTGTAGTTTCAATTTTAAAGATTTTTTTATAATGTATTTAGATGTACCTATTTATTCATTTATTTAATTTTTATTGTTTATGTTAATTCAAGAGAGAGAGAGAGAGAGAGAGAGAGAGAGAGTTTAAGTATGAAAGTCTGGCTCTGGAACAATAACATTACATATTATAAAACGATAAAAATAATAATTAAATAGTGGCCCATAAAGTCAAAGTAGCCCAAAGTTGAAACACAAATATGTAAAGTCTTGTCAGAATATCAAGGTTAAACCATGTTACCCCATCCCTTAAATTTTGTCCTGTCCCAGTATCCTCGTGTCCCTGTCTCCATCCTCTCATTCCTTCTCGGCTGTATGCCAATTATAATTAAACAGATCTTTTAAGCCCAATCCCGACCACGGCATATCCCATGATGCATCCCACCTCAGCAGCTAAATCGTTAGTCAGACACTGTCAGCTTTGGCTGATTGGGAAATATTGCTTCATTGTTCAGCCTGTAATAACGGCCCAGCTTGATTCACATATCTTATGATACTGAGAGTGAAGGAGCATGAGAAGAGAGGCGTACTTCCTCTGCCGGTTGATATTATTATACCATACATCAGCTCCTCATGTGCAGGACTGCGTTAAGAACGGTCACGCTAAAGACACCATTTATCGGCCACAGTGTAAGCAAGCAGAGTTCACAGAAACAACTGGGAGTTAATCTTGGTTTAGATCCAGCGGTAAAGGTTTGAAGGGTTAGCATAGCCCTATAAGAGGAAGGGCATTTAAATGTAACTTCATATTCAGATGCAAGAAACAGATTTCAGAAGGTTTCTTTAACCACGGGTACCTTTGACCCTGAGGACTTTTAGAAATTACACAAAATTTTGATTATCATTAGCATAATTTGTCTAACAATGTCCTGGAGTGTATAAACATGAAAATTACCAACGCTTCAACATTTCCATCATATTATTGCATTCAGTGGTGGAAAATATATTTTAAACATTTCTGGAATAAACTTCTTCATCTTGCTACGGCTTACCAATTACCAATTTTTTTGAATTATAAATTTTTTTAGTGTAAAACTGCCTTCAACATTAGTGAAGAGTTAGCACTGTCAAAGTCATGAAGACATCATCTTCCTGTGACTTTAGAGATCACTCACATGACCTTTATTTGTTTGTCTCAAAAAAATGATGCAGAATGAAGCATGGCGCTAACTGAATGACTGGCGTGCTAGTTTTCTGCAGGTTTAACATGAAAGCGGTTTCTTGAATGCTCTTCATGTTCCAACCATCTGCAGAAAAGACTATTAAAACACTCGACTATTAAATATGCCCGTCACCTGCCGTAACATTTCAAAATGGCACATTTGAGGAGAACGAAGCATCTCGCAGCCTGACATCGCATGAACTTCTGCGCTATATTTAGACATCAGAGACAGCCTCCAATCTGCCAGCGTTAGACTCGGCGCAGGTAAACAATGCTTAATCAAGGCCACAGGTGAAGCATGAAGGAGCCGGCGTACCTAAACTACCCCATTAAACTATTAAGCTAATAGCTTTTCGTTTTCATCCAAACACAGAGTGAGAAGAGAGACAGAACGCCGGGGCGAGAAGGAAAATGTTCATATGAGAGAGAGCGACGAGAAAGATGATCTTTTGCCCTCTGAAGAGAAGCGTCAATCTGCCGTACTGTGGGGAAATTCTCTATCTCGGAAATGAGAAAGTGAATGAGTGGTAAACGCAGCTCCGCTCCTCTCCATCACGGCGGATCAGGCAGACGGTGGAGTCTAATAGGAGAAATCAACAACAGCAGAGCCACTGTAATGAAGAGACGTGTCCTTCATCTGGTCACCTCTGCTGTCAAAGCATGGCTTCAAATAAGCCCAATATATCACACTTTGGCTGCACTTGAACCTTCGGTCAGGGGGCAAAGGTCAGACGCTTCGCACTTCATCATCTGGGATAAACCAGCGGTGAGGCCAGAAACCTCTAAGTGGGCCTATATGATTCTGTGAATCAAGTGAAAGGGATGTTTTTTGGAGGAATTAAAGCAAAAATTTAAACTTTATAATTTCATGAAAACACTACTACTGATTGAAATAATACTGATAAATCAAGCAAATATTGTGTGTAGACACACACACACATACACACATCGCACAATCAAATAATTTAATAAATAAATACAATATTTATTATTTTTGTATTAAAAATGTATATAATGTATAATACACAGTATAGAATAAAACAATAAAACGTGTTGTATTAAGCTAAAGCTTGTGGATTAAAACTAAAGTATTAAGTTAAATAAAACTTAATTAAATACTTTTAGGGTTTAGGGTTTTAGAGTTAATACCATTACATAATCATGGCAACAAAATTGGAAAATTTGACGTTCCTTTTCAAAATAAAGGTTGGCAAGCGATTTTTTCACACTAAAATCATGTTAAAACCTAGTTTACATTTTGTAGCTATACTACTGAAACAGTGAGTATTTGAATAGTGCCATAAAGCTCATTTCCATTTGAAGTGTCTCACTGTAACCCAGAATTTTTGTGGTAAGCCATATATAAATAACTGAAATAGTTCAGAGTTTTGTTTGTTTATTGTGTTTTGCTGACAATGAGTGGCCAAACTACAATAGTGTCAGTGACCTCATGGTGGGATAAACTTTTTTTTTTTTTTTTTGAGGTGAGGTAAGGTGGGAAGAGGGTTGAGGGGGTCTGAGGAAAAAGGGTGAGAGAGGAAAAAAAAAGGCAGAAGAAATCAATACGGCAGAGGGGACTAGGTTTCAATTCATTCTGAAGCAGCACGGATGAATTCTTTCCAATTTCCAGCTAATATTGCCTTTCTGCACGCCTGAACTTTGCCTTGCCATCAACCCACTGTGCAAAGAAAAAAAAAAACTCAAAAAACTGTCAAAAAAGCTGACGACTGGAAAAAAGTAGGGTTGGCAAATGACGAAGAGAGAAGACTGAAAGAGACCAGAAGCGTTCCATCACTCCACAAGTACAAATGTGCCAGATGAAACAAATAGAAAAGAAGAAGGGAGAGGGAAAAAAAAGTACTGTCATTGGATCAAATTCCCTTGGTGTTATTCACTGGTAGCCAGAAGGGTGAGTGAGAACGAACATGAAAAAGGGATTGCAAAACAATTCCCCTCTCTGGGGATGTATGGTATAGTAAAGGCGATGGCCCTTGACAGAACTAATACGGCACCAGGATTGTACAGTGTTTTAAGAGGAAACTAGATTGAATTTGAAGGATTATCCAATGTCACACCATTATTTTCCACTTCATTTCTGCCTGTGAAAATGACAACAACAAAATAGTGGACCCTTTATTTCCGTCAGCCCTCTCAGAGCAGCCTGATGCTTTTCAAATGAATTCAGCACAGCTCATTCACACTCCCTTCCGGCAGAGACAACATTTCAGAACCACCTTAAAGCTGCAGGCTTAGAACAAATCTAGTCATTAAAGTGGATTTTGGTGTAGAATGTCATGAAATTTGTACATTTTTGGATTAATAAATAAAAAGTAGGTCAGTACATCACAATATATCATGATATAGATGAGTTTCTGTGAATATTAAACTGCAAAAGACTCGCTCGCTGCGTTTCGGCCTCTGATGTCTCACTATATGATGACATCAACACATGAAATTAATCTCTCGTCATGATTATTTTACCACTTAATTTGAGAAGAACTATAAACACAGATTAGAAACCAAAGTATTCACAGCAACCAATCAAAGAGTTTCATTTAACCAAGTTATTGAAGTTACAGTTTATGTACAGTAGAATGTTCACTGACTGATGATTATAGTATTAAAAAATGATTATTAAGCCTGATTAATAAAAATTAATGTTTTATGCCTTCATCTGATTACCAATAAATAAATAAATAAAATAAAATCACAGGATCCAAAAGAAAAAAAGTTTTGTTAAACAAAAATTTTCTTAAATTGTATAAGAGTTGTCTTTAATTAGACTTCATTATATTTCAATGAGACATGCTTTTTGACTACTATAATTAAATTTAACCATTGAAATTGAGTCCAGGGAATTTAATAAGATTTATGTTTAACATTAACCTGATTAGCAAAAGGAAAGGGGTGGAGCTTGACAAAGTTCAGCCAATTGGCTTTCAGATCAATCAGCTGTGGTGGCAAGAAAAAAATAAAATCACATCCCTTCTGAACACTAAGGGAAGCTTAAGACTAAGTCATAGATTTATCAAAGGTAAATGTCAGCTGGATATTAAAAACACTTATTCTTAAAGGAATAAATATAGGGTTAAATATAATTAATTGATGGCATCTCATTCTGCTCTCCTGTTCGTTCCCTAGTTGTTAAATCACAGATATTTAGTTGCAATTTTATTGAAACGACTATTTAAGATTTTTTGCCATTTTGCAAAAACCCACTCACGTTGTCACGTGTCACCGTATTCAAACAAAGGCACTATCATGGAAACTAGCAATGACCTTTAAAAGCTGAACAACGTTTTGAATAACTGAGATGTCAATTTTCTGCTAATTTTGCCATGTGAAGATTGTATAATCAGAGGATAATTTCAAGTATAGTGTCAATATCACAGCATAAAGACATAAGTGACAGATGTTTAATGCCCCTTGTAAGTTAAAAATGCAGTTAATAGAGTATTAACTTTAATCATCTGTCCACTGCGAGGAAATTGTGACAGTAGCAAAACCACCGCTGCCTCCTTTTTTCACCCTCACACACTCTACGGGTATCAGGTGCCACTCACATTATGTCAACCTTTCCTCACTAAAAAAAGAAAAAAGAAAGTCATGATGGAAGAGTCTTGACATGGAGCTGCGGCTATGGTTGTTGTTTTCGCTGTTCGTCATTTTAAATGGTCTCTTTTTTTTCAGGAAATTGTGGAAATAGGATGGATTACTAAGTTTGCATCATAAGCGCTTGGTAACGAGCGAGGGGACAGCAGCTGTCACTGAGCTAGCGTAGCGACTAACGCTGTAAACATCAGCTCTGCTTTTTACCTCATTCCCATAATGCACTACAACATCAACTTTTGACAGCTGCTGGAGAAACGGCGCTGTGGGTGGAAGGCCGCATTTGGAGACGATATTTTCAGATATCAGTTAGCAAGAAATGAAGACTTGTGAAGGTTTCGATTTTCGAGAACAAATGTGAGAGGGGTGTTTTTTTTCCCCCCATTGAGAGATTTGATACAAATAACCACTCGATATTGTAAACGCTTCTGTGTGCATGAAGAAACTGCTCTTATTGATTTAAATTCTCTGCTGGTGAGTCCCAAGACACTGGCACTGATAGAAGATACTGATGATCTCCCCCTTTCATTCTCATTCTCTCTCTCAATACCTAGATCATCCCTTTCAGCTGTTGAATCACTAACTCTGCTTTCTTTAACCCCTGTCAATGGTAGTTCACTTTTACATAAAAAAAAACTTAAGCTCCATGAGTCAATTTCATGCTTTTAACAGCTTTTCAAAGAAAATGTCAGAAATCAATACAACTACTTTTAAATGGCCGTCAAAAGACAAACCAGATAACGAGCTTTTACTGTCTGAATCTGTAATAAATGTGAGATAAATGTCACTGCATGACTACCACTCCTGATCGACAGACGCTGACTGATACAGATTTTTCCCGGATAGTCATCACATGTATCAGAATAAAGCTATTTGCTCGCACACGAGCAGCTCCGTTTCACCTGAGACGCGTTCGGTCTTTGCGCTTGCCAAATTCTGCCGTGTAAATAGCAAATCCGTCATTGCACGAGCGCAAATGATTCTTAAAGGGAATGGAAGATGAGACTCTGATTTGTTTATTGCACGTTACTCCCAAAAAACACCCATTACTCATTAAGAGAATCGGGACAACCTGTTTAGATCATGCACCCGTGCACGCCAACCGTTTTTCCGTCGTTAGAATATCAAAAGTGGATTTGGACACCTGCGCCGTGCACTTTACAATTTGCGTTTAGATCGTTAAAATAGGGCCCATAATGTTCATTTTGATTCTCAAGCTCTTGATTTGGATAAATTCGGATTCAATTCTGATTCATTTTGGTATATTTTAGTTATGTTTGTTTTGAGTTGCAAGCTTTTGATTCAGTTAAAGTGTTTCAGTTCTGATTAATTTGGGTATATTTTAGTCATGTTCATTTTGATCTGCAAGTTTGGTTAAATTAAATCAGTACAATTCGGATTCATTTTGGGTATCGTTCAGTTATATTCATTTTGATTCTCGATCTCTTGATTCCGTTCAATTTGGATTCATTTTGGAATATATTTCAGTTATAATTTTCATTTGATTTGCCTTCCTTCTTTTCAATTTAATTCTGAATATTTTCTGTTTCATTTGAGTGTATTTCCATTATAAAATGTGTTTTGATTTGCAAGCCCTTGATTCGATTAAATTATGATTGTATTCTGATTAATTTGGGTATATTTCAAATATAATGTTTGTTTTAATTCACATATTTTTCACACTGTCACGAGTACGAACCCCGTGAGTCCCTCCAGAGGCCAGCAGAGGGCACCATCGCCCGAATACTGACACCTACAGGCATCCAAACACTCACTTACACTGATACGCACTACATTACCCAACAGCCCCGTACCTTGGACTGATCACCGGCCAGGTGTTCCATATCAGAGACTGCCATATAAGCCAGACCTTGGCGTCACCTCATTGCGAAGTCTTGTTTCTGCCACGGCTAACATTTCTGAGCGTTATACCCTGTCTTGCTATCCCAGTTGCCAACCCTTGATGATTATCGATCCTAGAACCTTTGCTGCCTACCTTTGAACCCAGATTGTAATACGGACTGTGATACTTGCTGGTTACCCCGACCCACTGCTTGGTATTGACTACGATTCTGATATCTCTACTATACTGTGTTTGCTGATCCTGACCCTTCGCCTGTACGACTACGAGTGTTCTAATAAAAGCTTGCAAATGGATCCCATGTCGAGTCAGTCATCATTACAGAAGACTTCGCCAAGACAAGATCCAGCAGCCCATGAACATCTCTGCACCAACCTGGCAGCTCAGGCAAGTCAGATCGCTGCTAATCAGCAACAGTTAAATCATCTTACCGCCGTCACGGAGGAATTGGTGAAGGCTATTCAGAATCTCCATAGTCCTGTTGTCACGACACCCGCGCCACAAGCGGCCGCCATTGCACATGCGGTTCCCACGCCCTCTCAGATTAACCCACGACTGGCTTTTCCTGAGAGATTCGACGGTGACCCTAACAAATGTAAAGGCTTCTTACTACAATGTTCGCTGTTTGTGGAACAACAACCCATGCTCTATTCCACTAACAACAGTAAGGTTGCCTTTGTTTGCTCGTTGTTAACCGGAAGGGCTCTTGACTGGATTACCGCTGTATGGCGCACGGATGGATCATCCTTCTCCTCCTTCAATGATTTCCTCACACGCTTCCGTGAGGTTTTCGATCATCCCAAGGAGGGAAAGAGTGCTGGCGAACGCTTGCTAGAGCTCTCTCAGGGGAGATCTTCAGCTGCTGAGTATGCTATGAACTTCCGCACATTGGCAGCACAAACGACCTGGGTGAGTGACACCTTAAAAGTTCTGTTTCGAAAGGGTTTAAGTCATGAATTACAAACTGAACTAGCATGTCGAGATGAGGGGAGAAGTTTGAACGATTTCATCGAGTTGACGATAGCAATTGACAATCTGCAGCGTTCACGTAAACCTCGATCTCATGTCAGTACTGTCATTAAAGCAGCTCAGTCTGTCGAGGACTCTGAACCCATGCAAGTTAATACCTATCATCTCTCATCTGAGGAGAAGAATCGCCGCTTGGCAAATCGTCTATGTCTGTATTGCGGATCCCCTGGTCATCAACGAGTCAACTGTCCTTCACGTCCTTCATCTGTCTCATCCAAATTGGTGAGTGAATCCTTACACTCTCTCCATCCAGTAAACAGTGTGTTTGTACCCCTGAAGCTGACCATTAACAACGTTCAAGTGACCACATTCGCTTTACTGGACTCTGGAGCGGCTGGGAATTTCATGTCAGCTGAGTTTGCAAGAACAAACAACGTATCATTAATACCCTGTGCTAACTCTCTGTCTGTAGCTACCATAGATGGTCGTCCACTGGGAACTGGTATCATCACTCACCTTACACAAAGTCTATCCGTCACAGCCGGTTTACTGCACCAGGAGGTCATTCAGTTCTACGTTCTGCCCACGTCTAATACACCCATAATTCTGGGACTACCATGGCTGAGACTGCACGATCCGCTAGTATCATGGAGGGAAGGTCAGATATTAAAGTGGAGTACTAAATGTCAAACAAAATGCCTGTCTACCGTTTCTCCTCTTCCAGTGCGCTCGTTGGCGATTAACAAGGAGTCATTCGAGGTTCCCAACCTACCAGCGGAATATCACGACCTCAAGGCAGCTTTCAGCAAAACCCAAGCAAACACCTTACCACCTCATCGACCCCATGACTGTGCTGTTGATCTTCTACCAGGTCACAATCCACCCAAGGGTCGTGTGTTCCCACTGTCACTCCCAGAAACCGAAGCCATGACTAAATACATCAAGGAGGAGTTGGAGAAAGGCTTCATACGTCCTTCCACTTCCCCTGCATCCGCTGGTTTCTTCTTCGTCAAAAAGAAGGACGGCAGTTTAAGACCCTGCATTGATTACCGTGGTCTCAACGAGATCACGGTGAAGTACCGTTATCCCCTTCCTCTGGTTCCAGCTGCATTAGAACAACTTCGCACAGCTCAATACTACACCAAGCTTGACTTACGCTGTGCCTACAACCTGATTCGCATCAGAGAGGGTGACGAGTGGAAGACGGCCTTTTCTACAACCAACGGTCACTATGAATACCGGGTTATGCCGTTTGGACTGGTCAATAGTCCGTCCATCTTCCAGGCGTTCATTAATGATGTCTTCAGGGACATGCTGAACAAGTTTGTTGTGGTCTACATTGACGATATTCTCATCTACTCCAACACCCTACAGGATCATATTCAACACGTCAGAACTGTGCTACAGCGCCTCATCGAACATCAACTGTACGCCAAAGCCGAGAAATGTGAGTTTCACACCACATCCACTACCTTCCTGGGTTATGTCATCAGTCCGGGGGGAGTTGCTATGGACGACAGTAAGGTCTCTGCTGTACTCAGGTGGCCAGAGCCTCAGACTCTCAAGGAGCTACAACGGTTCCTGGGATTCGCCAACTTCTACAGACGCTTTATCAGAAATTTCAGTACAGTCGTCAGTCCTCTCACTTCCATGATCAAAAGAGGTATCCATCGTTTCACCTGGGCCGAAGCCTCCCGTCAAGCCTTTAAGGAATTAAAGGAACGCTTTGTCACCGCTCCTATCCTGCATCACCCTGACCCCTCTCTTCCCTTCTTAGTCGAAGTTGACGCTTCCAATACTGGCATTGGGGCCGTTCTCTCACAACGACCAGGCCCTCAGGAGAGACTTCATCCCTGTGCTTTCTACTCACGCAAGCTCAACCCAGCGGAGAGGAATTATGATGTGGGTGATAGAGAACTGTTAGCCATGAAGGCAGCGTTTGAAGAGTGGAGACATTGGCTCGAAGGGGCTATTCATCCTTTCACCGTCTTTACTGATCATAAAAATCTGGAATACCTACGCTCCGCCAAGAGACTCAACCCACGCCAAGCCAGATGGTCCTTGTTCTTCTCCCGGTTCCAGTTCAATGTCACTTATCGCCCAGGTTCCAAGAATACTAAAGCCGATGCTTTGTCACGTATCCATGATGACGACCCTTCCATCTCAGTCCCCGAACGCATATTGCCCTTCCATGTGGTGGTTGCTCCCATCCAGTGGGATATCATGACTCTTATTGAACAACACAATTCACAAGAAGCACCACCAGCCGCCTGTCCACCGGATAAAACCTACGTACCTGCCCCTCACCGTGATCAGGTCCTGAGTCATATTCACTGTCTTCCTGCCTCCGGTCACCCCGGCATCACAGCCACACTCCATCTCCTCAAGAATCGCTTCTGGTGGGAGACCATTAACCCCGACACCATTAAATTCATTCAGAACTGTCAGACGTGTAACATGCACAAAACCCCTCGTCAACTGCCAGCTGGACTCCTTCAACCTCTTCCTATCCCTCAACGACCCTGGTCACACCTTGCCATAGACTTCATCACAGACTTACCCCTATCCCAGGGTAACACGGTCATACTCACGATCATCGATCGATTCTCCAAGGCTTGTCGCCTCATACCTCTACCCAAACTCCCTACTGCTCTTCAGACCGCCGAACTCCTGTGTAATTGGGTGTTCAGGTTTTACGGCATACCTGACGACATCGTTTCGGATAGAGGTCCTCAGTTCACCTCTCGTTTATGGAAGGATTTCTTTCAAGCCCTAGGGGTCAACGTAAGTCTCACGTCTGGCTATCACCCCGAAGCCAATGGTCAAGTGGAACGCCTCAACCAGGAGCTCACTCGGTTCCTTCGCTCCTACTGCAGCTCCCATCAAGAGGACTGGTCTCGTTTTCTCCTATGGGCCGAATATGCTCAGAATTCCCTGATCAAGCCTTCCACTGGAATCACCCCCTTCAAATGCGTTCTAGGGTACCAACCACCCATGTTCCCCTGGTCAGGTGAACCCACCAATGTTCCCGCTGTTACTGATTGGCTTCAACGAAGCGAGGACACATGGAATCAGGCCCATGTACATCTTCAACAAGCTGTACGGCGCCTGAAGGAACAGGCCGACCGTCGTCGACGCCCTGGACACACCTACCAACCGGGTCAATGGGTCTGGCTGTCCACCAGAGACCTTCGGATGAGATTGCCATGCCGAAAGCTAAGTCCTAGGTACGTGGGTCCATTCAAAATCACACAACAAATCACTCCTGTGTCATTCCGCCTTGCTTTGCCTGACACATATCGTATTTCTCCCACTTTCCACATGTCACTGCTCAAGCCCGCTGCTGCCCCTGAGGAGGAGGGTGAGGGGAGGTCCCGTGAGCAGAGTCCCCAACCGGTTCAGGTGGAGAGCGAGGAGACCTATCAGGTGCGAGAGCTGCTTGATTCAAGACGTCGGGGACGAGTTCTCCAATACTTGGTTGACTGGGAGGGGTACGGTCCAGAGGAACATTCCTGGGTCAATGCCGAGGACATTCTTGACCCCAACTTAACCACGGATTTCCATAGAGAACATCCAGAGAAACCGGCCCCTCGACCTCGAGGAAGACCCCGACGTCGCCCTCCACCTCACGCCAGGAGGCGTTCGCAGGGAGGGGGCTCTGTCACGAGTACGAACCCCGTGAGTCCCTCCAGAGGCCAGCAGAGGGCACCATCGCCCGAATACTGACACCTACAGGCATCCAAACACTCACTTACACTGATACGCACTACATTACCCAACAGCCCCGTACCTTGGACTGATCACCGGCCAGGTGTTCCATATCAGAGACTGCCATATAAGCCAGACCTTGGCGTCACCTCATTGCGAAGTCTTGTTTCTGCCACGGCTAACATTTCTGAGCGTTATACCCTGTCTTGCTATCCCAGTTGCCAACCCTTGATGATTATCGATCCTAGAACCTTTGCTGCCTACCTTTGAACCCAGATTGTAATACGGACTGTGATACTTGCTGGTTACCCCGACCCACTGCTTGGTATTGACTACGATTCTGATATCTCTACTATACTGTGTTTGCTGATCCTGACCCTTCGCCTGTACGACTACGAGTGTTCTAATAAAAGCTTGCAAATGGATCCCATGTCGAGTCAGTCATCATTACACACACATTCTTGATTTAATTTATTTCTGATTAAATCCGGATTCATTTGGGTATTTTTCAGTTATCACTTTCCTTTTGCTTATTTAAAAATAACCAACAACAACACAGTCCTAGACTATAATACTGAAAGCAAACTAAACAGATCAATTTCACTGTTGTGCAATAGCGATGACATCAGTATGAGTTTGTGGACAGGGCAGATCTCGGCAGTCACACAGCACTTTCTGATGATTACGTCAGTTTTAGCTCTGAAACAGTATCAGAGTGCTGACTCAACTATTCATATTGGTCTGCAAAGCTCATGTAACCCTGTTGAAATATCACAGACACAAACACCCCGCAAGAAAGTTATCATGTGTCAAAACCAGTAGCACAATTATTGTTGACTTTCCTTTCATGTCACACACTCCAGCTTCTACCAGTGCAGGTCACTTGATGAAACTGGAAATATGAAACAAGCTTGAAGCTGAGTTTGGATGTGACTGGTCAACAATAAAGCATGTGATAAATGTGATTTGCAAATATAAAGCAAAAGCCAGTAAGCACACATACAGCTCCAAAACATCTTGATTATTAAATTAGATGAAAATAATTCAAATATATTTGCCTTTTTCTAAAAAGAAACACACTACTGTACACACACTATAGCGAGCACCTTTGAGCAAGTTCTGTACATCAGTATTCAGATGGAAAAGCTGTTTGTTTGAAAGTCTCTCCCATCAGAACAGCAGGCGTCTCCCACTCCAGCATCCACATCCGCAATCCACCAGTGTGCACATGCTGTTTCCTTCATTAAAGACAAATAAGTTTGACATGATCAAGCAGTGTACGACCAGATGTGTGAGAAATTATTACCTAAACCAGATATATAAGAACAGCTGTAAGATCTACAGTAATTAAAGCTGGAGTGTGTAATTTTCCATGTTAAAATACTTTCTGTAAGTCAGTTTAATATTTAGACACACACATTTTATAGGTCATATGCATGTGTGTGTGTATATATATATATATATATATATATATATATACATACATATACATATATATGACAAATGATACAGTTCTCTACCGATGAAATTAACTAATAATCATGGTCGATAAAAGAAAAATCAATGCATGTCAGATGAGAGAGAGGCATTTGATGCCTTTAGAGACTTTGAAAAGACCAGTGTTGGGTGTAATGCATTACTGTGTAATCATTGTAATTTAATTACATTTCCCAAGTAAATTGACTACTCTTTATTTTTCTGTAAATGAATTACAGTTAGTTATGATGTAACTGCACTGAATACTTGATAGACTTTAGAACAATTCTATACAAAACAACATTCATGAAAATCTATTGTTAAAATGCATGTTTTATAGAGGGATGTCTGCCATCATTATGAAGTAGCAAAATACAATCAAACATGCACATGAAACATGGAAAAGGGAGAGCACAAAAAAATGGCACTACACGACCCTCATCTCCTCTGATGTACTGCATGTGGTCTCAGCTTTAGACAGCTGGAGTGGGATATTGCCCAATTTGAGTTTAGGGTGGGACATCAGAGCATGTAATATTTTTAACTTCCAAACATGAACATATCTGTGCTTTTATATTCAATAGTATGGAAATACTGACTGCACCCATGTTCAGTTCTGACAATCTTTGCAGACATTTATTTAATCGAGCTGTAATGTAAATTATAATATATAACATGCACATGACACTTTATAAACAAATTCTGTTGATGCATTTTTTTTAAATGATTTTTTTTAAATAAATTATATTTATTTCAATATATAATTATATAAAATAAATTATAATCTAAAATTAAATGACAGATAGATCAAATTAAAACAAAAACAACAAATGACTGGTTACATTGCAAGCCATTCAGAATTTCTTTCAGTCTAACAAAGACTTGAAGCAGATAGTCTTGAATGTCATTTACTGTCCTCTCTCTCTGGATCAACAATCTGAGACCTGACACAGTTTTTTTTTTTTTTTTTTTTTTTTGGCTTGCATTATCTGAACAGATTTCTGATGAAGACCATCATCCATGAATTTAATGCTGATGAAATTCAAATCCAAACACCTCAGCAGGAACTTAATAATCAGTAGTAACAAGTGAGATTACAGTTTTTGACGAGCCTGTGATACTAGTCCCATCTCTCTCTCCTCTAATCTCACACATCAGTGCTTCTAGTGGTGGTGTCTAATTGAAGCTCTAACACACATCCTCTCACTTGGCTAATTAACTAAGACCCCTCACGAGATGTCCTTCATCCCCAGACTAGGTTGAGCTGAAAAAGAAAACCAAAATGAAATGCACTCCCCTTGCTGAGCTTGAATTAACATCCCAGACGGCCCATATTTGACCCTCTTACTGCCTAACCAATACCAAAGACCACAAGGGACATACAATTCTCCCTCAGACAGAGATTGTGATTTCTCTCTTGCTCTTTTAACAGGAAGGTTCACCTTCTCTCTTAGTAAGAGACGTCCTCTGTTCTCTCTGCTCCTGTGAGATTGTGTTTCTATCTTTATCCATGTTTCATTAGGTCTATTCGCCTCCAGTGGCGGGCCGTTCTATGTATATTCACCAGTTATTAAAGAACACTTCTCGGTTGCCACAGTGGTCGAACGGCAGCCAATTACGAGCACTGTGCCAGTCTCACACGCTGACCCCTGTTGCATTGTGGGTCCTACCTGGAGTGTCGTACATCTCGGCTGTTTAGTCAATGTGGATTTCTCACTGCTACCCTAAATGCCAATAATTAGTGTTAAAGCACCTGACATGTAATTCAATTCTGTTTTATTACGTCAATCATGAGAAATTAAACTTGTCTTTAAAAGACACAACGCCCAAAGTGCATTCACACAAAAGTCATGGATTGCACATGCTCTTAAAGTCACTTTGCATAAAACCATCTGCCAAAAGTGTAAATGTTTAAAACAATAATACATCAGGGGTGAGTTAACTTAATTGAAAGGCTCCGCCAAATCAGTTTCTTTTCCCTTTCCCATTATCTCTGTCTCTTGTCGCTGTCAGAGGCATGAACTTGCCGAGGTTAATTTGTTTTACGAGTCACCCTGTGCATCAATCAGGGGCCACATGCGCGTTCCCAATTACAACCCGGCTCTGAAAAACACTCATAATGTGGTCACTGTGATCTCACATGCCCAGATATCCCAACACACGTTAATTCATACAAGAACAAACCCACATCAAGAGCAGTTGAATCTGTTCCTCCATCACACTCTCCTCCCCTGCCTGAAAGGACTGAGATGGGAGCAAACGAGTGAGAAAAGAGAGAGATAACTTTCATGACATTGATAAAAAGGCGGATCGAAAATAAAGATTGCTGATTGATCGCAGTTCTGTGATATCAGCGGGAGAAAAAACGTCTCATTAAAAGTGTAGGAGCAAACGGAGAGAAAACTCACAACCCCAGACAAGAGAAAATTATGGATTTCAGAGATATGTGACAGTGATATAAAATTAAACACTTTGAGAAAGATGACACGTCCTATCAAGTCTTTTCGATGTGTTTGGCTAATTATCTGCATGTAGCTGTTCGGTTTATAATGCAGAGGCTGCATGAAATATTTGTAAAGATTTATTTTCACAGTCAATGAATTAAGGCAAAAAAAAAAAAAATGAAAAAACAAGGGGAAAAAGTAAAAGTTAATGTGGAGATCACTGAAACACTACAACAGTAATCCACTCAGTGTCCAATACTTCATAGCATAATCCATTACATTACACGTTTTAGGTACTGTAATATAATCTGGCTCCTTATTGATTACTTTTGAACAAACTCATTTATCACATTGATTTAAATAGGATAATATTGTACCATATTGATAGAAAAATACGAAGAGGAAGAAAAAATATTCCATTCGTTGTTTTTATCAATATGAATGTTGGATTTGAATTTGGAATGCATTGGAATATATATTTAGGTGTATTTAAGCGTGCACACATGTATAGACTGAATGAAGTACACATTTGTTTAGAAGTAGCTGACTTTGACTTTTTTTCTCTTTTCATCCTCAATTCCCTCTGCAGACAGCTGCAGTTCTTCTCTCTGTCACACACACACACACACACGCTTGGCAATACTCTGTCAGAAATCCCAGCAGTGAACCGGGCAGGGCACTGGGGAGGGTTTGAAGATGTAATTGGCATTCAGAGTCTGTTTGCTGTCAGACTTTCTGACTCACTTAAACATGCACGGCACACACATACACTCTCGGCATTTAGCACTTACTACAGGACACACCCCATGCAAATCTATCCCATTCTTACTCCATACACATCCTAATGTTTACCAGACTCTCTCACACAAACACATACAGAGGCTCAGGGCACAAGCCCTCTGACCGATCCACCAAACCATCATCTCTCTAAAGTGACTGACTAAACCACGCATGAACTGCCAGCTGCCGCCCTGGTCCACACCAACACCACACACACAGCAGGGAAACTGCTGTGTTTTCTTGCTTGTGTATACTTTTCCTATAATGCAAAAGAATGAAATAATCAATAGGTTTCTAACAAGTTTTCCACTGCATGCGTCATGTAACAAAACCAGACTCCATGTCACGTCTCTACTTTCAGTGCTGCTTTTAAAACACTTCACACTTCGAATGTGCACAGGTAAATACAGACTAAAAATCTAATAAAATGACCAAAAAAATTAAAAATTTAATAGGCACAAAATATCAAATTCTAATATAGTATATAAATAACACTGGGTAAAAATAATGAACTTATTATTTAATCACAATATTCATTTTAATGATCCTAATACTAATTCTTACTAATTCTATTTCTACAGCATTTCCCATCACTACTCATTTTAAATTGAATATTTTCACAATATTATAAGTTAGAAGTTCCCTTTCCATTGGCGCCATCTTTTTCAGTTTGCTGCTGATAAATTTCGGTATCAAACATCTAAGTTGAATAAGCATTATGATGACTATAACAAAATCGAAAGGCAGAGCGAACAAATAATATTTATATGAATTCTGTGTCTCTCAGATATGCTGTAATAAACTACATTACCATACACTAGAAGCCACATTGAATTGGCCTTTCTTCATCTCAAGGTCTGTGCCATACATCTTTCAGAGCTTCAGATAAATGCATTCTGGTAAATTGTGTGTACCTCTCTGACAACAAACCTATTTATCTTTTTTTTTTTTCTCATCTAGATGACATGACGAGTGCAGCTCAAGTGGCACTTGACCACACCACCACGATGTCTACGATACTCTGAAAAGCATATCAGAGGATCTGCCATTAGCTGCGTGTCAGGATCTCTGTTGCTGCATTGCTGAACATTTTAATACTGGGAGATTAGTTTCAAACGGCTCTTTTGAGAAGAAAGAGATGTAATTTCCTCCAGGCTCATTGACAAGCAGGACACACAGTATCGGATAAATGTCAGCACAAATGGGCCGCATGTATGTGAGGAACGATATGAGCCATTCTTCAGTCTGTGTGTGTTCTAAATCACAGACAACCATGCAGAACGACATCACGAAATACTCAAATAACTGAGTTAGAATCAACAGTATAATATGAAATGACTGAATTACTAAATTACTAAATTACTTACAAAGTCACTGTAGCATAACATAAAATACTATGTATTATAGATCACCAATTTAAAAAATAAATAAATAAATAAATTACATTTTCAAAGCAAACTGATTTTTGGCCTCTGCTATAAAGTATATAATTAATAGTAAATGAATAACAAATATTTTTTTCAGGGTAGCTGCTCTTTAGGATGTTGCTATGCTGCAGCTACAGTGTTTTCATTTTAGGCTGTTATGTGCTTGCTAGGGTATAGGTGTTTGTTTGGGCAAAGTTAAATTGTATGGAGAGCATAAAAATGCATTGTTGCTCAAATTCATAAATGCATACATAAATGCATAAATTAGTAAAAACAAATAATAATAAAAAATAACTTAAATAAATATATAATGTTCTATAGAGTACGCTGTATTTTAGTAAAATTGTATAGAGAACATAAAAATGCATTAATGCGCAAATTCATAAATGCATACATAAATGCATAAACGAGTAAAAAAAAAATAATAATAACGTAAATTAATATATTATGTTCTATAGAGTCCACTGTATTTTATTCATTTTTTATTTTATTTTTTTCACCAGATTAAACTTTTTTAATCATTATCATTTTTAATGTTATAAGGTAAGTGTTTGTGATGATTTACATTAAAATGCGATTGGAAATTTCTACATGCAAAAAATATTACATTATTCTCTAATGCATCACTGCGCAACAAAATCGAAATACAATCAAACAAGAAAAGACACTGGAAAGATTGCTTTTCCATTGAGGTGGAGAAGAAAAATAAGATGTCTATGTCATGAAAACAGGAAAAAGCATTAGTATGCTGCAAGGTGACCAAGCTTCATTACAGCTGATGAAAAACAGGCAGCCGATGGATCGATAGTCTTCTGCTCTACTCAGCAGCAGAGCCTCTGCAGCCCATGGCCAGCCCAAGTTATGAGTGAGATGCTGAAATATCATTATTTCAAATGTCATACCTCCAGCCAACACACAGACCCACCCCTTCATGGGCGGGAGCCATCATTTTAACGATTTGTTTTTCTTATTTTCTTTCTGCACCACTGGAAAATTCATCAAAGTTGTTGAGTTCTGGCAAGGTGTAATTTACACAGTTTCACACCATGAGGGGTTTAAACGTGAGCAAGAAAAAGTAATGAGAGATGGTTCTCCACATCCAATCATTCAGGCTGCATTCGAAGTGAGAACCCATATGATATTTTCAACAAGTGGACGGCGCATAAAACAACTAATATTATACATTCTGTTCTATACAGAACAGTGATGGCCAATTAAGGTACATAGACAGTAAATGCAAATGTCCTGTTCAAGGTTCAAGAGTGTTCATTCTCAGCTGTTCAATTGAAAATAAATTAAGTAAATAAAATAAAAATCCTTTTAAAGTTTAATAGATCTATTAATTAAATTTTACATTATGATATTTGCATTTAGCATTGTTTTTTTCTACCGCTGTGCAAGATCTTTTTGGGTCGTGACCCAGTTGAGAACCACTGCTATTTTTCACCATGCATTTGCAGGTCAAAGGTCACCAAACCTTTGCACACAGAAAATACTTTTTACATATGCTTCTACTGCATATAAAAGGAGGTAAAAAAAAAAGACTTGAGTGTCTAATGAGTCTAATCTAATTAGATTGTTCTTAATAAATTAGTCATTTTCCATTAAAATCCTACAAAAAATATCTACAGGTCCTTAAAACAAGACACTTGGATTAAGAAACAACCAATTAAAGCTGCGGTAAGGAACTTTTGACGCTCTAGCGGTTAATAAACAGAACTGCTTGCGTCTTGCGGAAGAACATTGTAGCCGGAACTACTTCTCTCTGTTTATGTCTATGAAGAATCACAAAGGTATTGGGTTACTCCGCCGCGGTACCCCGAAGCAATCTAAAATAGTCTGAATATAAACACTTATTATAGCTGCACCCTAGTGATTCAGGACAAGCTAAAAACACAGATTGGAAAATGGATTCATGGTGTACTCGCTTATGTTCATTTTTCTACATTTTGAACACAAACAAAGTTACAGACCGCAGCTCTGATTGGTTGTTTCTTAACGGGAGCGATGTATTTCTCTAAATGGCAATAGGACCACTGGGAGGAGCCAGAGGAGCTTGATTTTTTTCACAGCTCATCTGTCTCATATTCTACTGTCAGGACATAATGACAGGTTTAACAAATATATTTTTACAAAAGTTCCCTACAGCACATTTAAGCCTTAAACTGCATTTTTTCTAACTGCTTGACAGATCTTTTCTCATTTATAACTTAGAAAATATCTTGTTTCAAAATTCTTAAAAGGGTTTTATGAAACTAAATCACAAAATACTGTTTTTGTCAAAGAAATCTTTAGTAACATTTGCAACCGACTTTAGGGTAAAATGGTCTGTTGAAAAGTAATAATAAAGTCTCTCCATGCACTCGAAGGAGAGGAGTGGGTGCAATTAGCTGGTGTGAAATCTGACTGAGGTTTAGTAAACAGCGGCTCTCGACTCCAGGAATCGGAGTAATTGGCCTGTCAGTGCGCTCAAGACCCGTGGCCCTGTGAAACCGCCATCACATGTGCCGGCTCTCCGTAACAAGCTGTGGTCTAAACAGATGAGCCTTTCCCCTAACCTCCCAAACTTGAAAAGGTGGAGCAGGTGGTGTATGATGGATGGTGTTTGCCACAGTAATGGGTCATGACGCTGAAGGGATTATCAGTTTGTCTGATCTTTAGCGCGGTGCTAATTTAGAGCGCAGGTGTAGCCCAGACAGGAGAATGCAAGTCATCTATGTATAGTGTGAAGAGCGTCATAAACACACAGGTGATTCATCTTCTCTAATGATGTTCTTCTTTCCCTTCATTTGTAGACCAGCACCCACTACCTGCAGCGAGCTCTCCAGGTGACCGATTCAAGCCAAACTACAGGTGGCTTTTCTAATTATGTCTCTATTTCTTTCCCCCATCCTTCTGCTTTCTCCCAAGTTCACTGTTCTTTCCTTTTTCCCACCTGCTCCATCTACCTCTCGCACTCATTTATTTTCCAATTCACTCAATCTATTATTTTGGCTTCCATTGCTCTCGATCGAACAATTTGTTTCTAAATTATAACGAAATAATCCAAAAAAAATTAAATCATCACATCTTTCCAAACAGAAGAGCTACTCCACATTTACGCTTACTTCAGATAATTATATTGATTTAATATGTGGACTTTTTTCATTTGTGTCTAATTCAAGTTTCTCAAGTCAGAGTGAGCAAACAGCAATACATAGAGAGAATGAGAAAGAGATCTGTCCCGCAGACACACACAAAAACTGTGTGTGTGTGTGTAAGGGCAATCAAGTGTGAGCTGCTTGTCCAAGTGTGACTATACAAAATAAGAGCAAGCATTAAACCCTTGAGGTAATACTATGGACTGGAATACATCATTGGTCATCCACACAAATATACATACACAATTCAAGTGGATGCGCTTATCAGAAGCAGAAACAATGCCATTCAAACAAAGGAAACTTTGTCAACACACTCGTGACACATAATAAATTTATTCAGAGAATAGAAATTGTAAACAAACACTGGCGTTGCAAATATGTACTTTTGTAACGGACAGCAGCCCTAAACATTTAGTAACAATGCTAATGCCTCAAGACGATGCTGCCTATTTTGTCCCATTTAGGACAACCGACTTCCATTTTAATAATAAAAAATGGAATTTCCAACTTTCTGAATGAATTAATTTTTACTTTTCTTTACATTTCATACATGACATGAAAAAAAAAAACCTTACGCAGATGTTTAGTTCTTTGTTGACAATCAAATCACAGCACCGCTAACGGTAATTAGCCGCTGTTCAATAGTAGAGCTTGTCTCCTTTTCATTTGAATTTCATTCTGAATCTAATTTGGCATTACCTGACCAGAATATGCTGAAAATAGTCCTAGTCTGGCTCAATCCAGGCAAACTATAGAGCCGATCAGACCTGAGACGCTCACTCTAATGACACTGAGGATGGGCTAGTGGCATTTAGCATCGCTGTGAATTAGCGGCAGTGTGAGTGGAGGTTTCTGAAGGTGAGAGGGATCATCCTCATCAGGGACGAAGCTATGCACTGTCTCCGTGATAAATAAAACACATTCATTATGGCAGCTCCGCTAATGGTCTGAGAGATGAAGGAGTGAGATGGGGCAGAGACGAGCAATGATTACTTTCAGCTACAGTTTCAAGGTCACCGTCTGCCTCCTCTTTCTTGCTCTCTCTCTCTTTCTTTCTACTTGATGTTTTATTCTTTACTTCTCACATAAATGAGCATGTTCAAGCACACAGGGATTTTATCGATTTTCTCTAAGCCCTTTAACACCATCCAGAATCCTTGTTTTCTTTTTTAATCCCTCATTCCTCCCCTCACTGCTCCTCTTACCTCCTCCATTGGTCTCCCTTCCTTTCTGAAAAAAAAAATAATAATATTTGGAAAACTTTTTGCTTTGTGAAAATGGTGAGCGAAAACTACCTAAGATGTTCAGGTCAATGAGGAAGAAGTCTGAGAACATACATCAACCCTGGTCTTTCGATAAACAGTATAAATGTTTCTTCAGCTTCAGCTTGGGATACTTATGTCCCAGAGATTGACTTATTTGTTTTTCTATTTTGTTAAATGAAATCATACTAAAGCTGTCTCACAAACACTGACTTTCTAAGACTTTCTTTTGTCCAGAACTAAAAAAAAAAAAAGAGGTTCAAAAATTAACCACAATTTAAAAAAAGACAACAGTGTTAATGAAGAGCTTGATATGATATGTAAAAAATAAAGAATCAAACTGTTTTAAGCCTAAAAAAATGCCTGATTTGAAATAAGCCTCAGCAAGAAAGGTTTAGCCCACATATTATCATTATAATCATTAATAATAAATAATAATTCTTATTAAAATTACAAAGATATAAGATAATATAAATATAAAATTTTGATATTATTAGTATTATTATTAAGTTTATTAATACCTATAGTTAATATTATCAAATTCTAAATAAATAAATGTACATTGAATTTCCTATGATGGATGTACGTCCACCATTGGAAATTCTAAGCTGATAAAATTAAAAGTGGCCATCACAATCAATCAGTAATTATATTTCTATAGTACCACTGCAAGATTTTTTGAGCATACATGTAAAATAAATAAAATCACATGGTCGTTCCATAGTACCACTTTTGTTAGTGTCCAGTACTTTTGCATGAGTCTGTTGTGTTTTTTTTTTTTTTTAATGTCCTTTAATTTCCCTCCATGTTTGAAAGGCAATTAGCCGTAGCCATGAGTCAAGGCTGACACACAGAGAGGTTGGGGGTAGTGTAGTTTATCTGATTCTGAGTGCCATATGGCACTGAGAATCAAAGAGCTGTCACCCTGAACAGCCGGTGGAGCACAACCATGTCATAGTGACACGAAGAGAATCGCAACCTGTCAAGAGAGTTTCAGACCCGAATAAACACTTTATTTGCTTTGGTTGCAGAGTCCAGGCAGCCCTGACACACACATACATGCTCCAGCATCACTCGGAAAGAAAAAAAAATCCCATTACGTAAAGAAATAAGGTACAAAGGAACTCAGCAAGAATTTTGCAATGAGTTTTTTTTTTCTGCCATGTCATAAAAATGAGTTTTAAAATAGAGCACAGGAAAGGACACCTCAGAGTTTACTGTCATATCTCTTCTCTCAGCTTTACGGAGCGCCGCTGTTAACAGGCTCCGCATAAGCAAATGCACAGTCACTCCGCAGTCATGCAGTCAGAGCTGTCAGAGAGCCACTGACAGCAGACAGACAGCATGCGTAAGGACACCATGACACTGATGTGGTGCTAATTGAAAAACAAACACGGGGAGTGTGGTTACCCATGAGAGGAGAGAAACAACACCACAAGAACAACTGTGCATTGCCCTTCACTGTAGATAGAGCACTAAAACATCACTGACACACAAGATGTCTTGAGAGGCAATATGATGGCTGAAAAGCTGCATGTTAATGCATTTAAAACTAGTTTGAAAGCTTGTAATTTTATTATTATTAAAAATTTTATTATTATGCATTAGCATGGATTTATAAATATTTTGTATATAAGTAACTATTATCATGCTGTTTTTAGAATAAATATTTCTGCATGATTATATGTAAATGTAAATCTATACCAAACATAATAACTGACACCATAATATAGCACTTCTAAAATCATGCAAAATAATATCACTTATCATAATCACTCACATTTTATTTTGAATGCTTATTAATATTAAATAAATCTTTGCAGTCATAATAAATATTTTGAATGATTATATGCAAATGTAAATCTAGAATAAAAATATAAAATTTAGCATTTTAACATAATCATGAAAAATTCTAAAATATATTATAAACTCTTTTATAAACACTTTTGTATGAATAATCAGGCACAATTATTTAATAATTTGATCAATACAAATGCTAAATTATTGTCGTCGCCATCAATACAATTTTGTATTACCATATAATCATGCAAAGATGATCAAGATGATGATTATTGATTATAAATAAAATGTAGCATCTGGTTATGCTAAATTTCACAATTTAGTTCCATAAATAAATGGAAAAAGAACACCATAAAAGTGGTTAATGACTTTTACTTGCTGTTTTAATGAAATATATTTTAAAGTATGGATAATTCAGTGTGAAACAACAGCCCTGCACTCAAACAGTCAACAAAAACTGCATCTGTATTAAGAAAACGTTTGAGACTAATTAAAACACATATATTATCCATACATATGCTGTTATAAATTGTTCTGAGAGCTGAATTCTGATTGGTCAGAATAGCACTTAAAGAGATGTTCCCTCCGGCCACATCCTCCTCATTCTCACATGACCCAGATGAGCACGGATGACTGCCTGCAACACTTCTGCCTTGCACTATTTCATTTAACTATGCTTTAGAAAAAGAAAAAACAGGTCAGGATAGGGCTCATGACTGACAAGGAATAAAGGACTATAGAAGTTTCAGAGAATTATTTGTGAATATTCTTTCCCTTCTTCCAGTCTAATTTACATAACTTCACACTGATTAAGTAGCAGGCCATAAAAAGTGCACTTAAATTATTACAGCAAAACTGTCATTTAAACAAATATTTAAAGGTGTGACAGGTGAAAATCTGACTTCATATTAAAATCTTTAATAATAAATAATTCAACTAAAATGTAATACCTGAAAAACACGCTATGCGTTTGCAAGGGGCATAAATAATGTATTCATTTGAAAATCAGGCCACCACAGGAAATCAAACTAGCCAATTACATCCAAACCAACACGCCAGACTAGCCAATTAGAGCACACGTCCCACAAAACAACCGGCCAATTGCAGAGCATGACCCACACTCCAATGAACCAGTTAAAGCAGCTGACTCAGACATTCAGCAATTAACACACAAATCATACTGACTGTCCAATTACAGCATGCCTCCCACATATTTATTAACCAATTTAGAGCAAGTCCCCTAGAACCCTGCTTATATCGACTTAAATAGACCTGCTGAGGTATATTGTCATTAAACAGACCATCTAGCATTATTTACCAGGTCGGCTATCCATTATTTATCAGCTCAGCGAATACAAACACATACACATATATAAAAACACACTGATTAAAGCATTGTCAGTGGAGGCAATAACTGCTGAAACCCAATATAACCCATTTCGGATGTCTGGATTCTCCAGTATGTGAGTGGGCCAGGTAATTGATCCCGCAGGCAGCCAAGAGAACGAGGCAGAAACAGAGAATTAGAAAGCACACCTGTAGGCGGAGGAGAATGTGTCACCCAAAAGCGAGGGCTGGAGACAGCAGTTACTACACAAAACCCCAACATCCTGCCTTTTAATCTAGCTACAAAATTCACAATGTGATCTCTCTCCCACTAAATCCCCTCAGCGATGTCCATGCTCTGCTACTGTCAATAAGTATGCAAGGCTTTCATATTTCCCTCAAAGCATACCTGAACAATGCTGAGATAGCCTGAAGGATCTCTCTGCGATCACAATTTCTCCCTTGGTCAAAGTTGGCCATACAACTTGTATTCAGAGAATTAAAAAGCATTAGTAGGTGTGAGATAAAAAAGGTGGAGGTCAAGATCATGATTGTCAAGCAGTTGCTTGGAAACACATGAAGCAATTTTCCAGACTCTTTTGCAGTTATCGAAAACATTGCCTGCAAAGACAGTATTTCAAACTATTGAAGATAATAAACTGCTCTTGGGTTCTATAACTGGCAATATGCATGCTAATAAGCAACTGGTTAAAAGGTGAGAATTGGTCCCTAAACTAAAGTCTTACCCTTTTTGTAACCTTTAACAGAACCACAAAAAGAAAACAGGACATGTCAATATTTTAGAAACATGTATTTATAATGATAACTTTTATATCATTTGGTATCTGGGATAGACCTGCTGTCTAGTGTGTTTCAATTAGTCACTCACAATAATTAGATGCCATCTCAAAAGTCAGCTGTCTATGTAGGCATCTCACTAGGTTTTGAAGCTACTGTGGTAAACCTGTAGTGGTAACGATGTGCCGTTATTGTCAGACACGCTCCGGTTTCTGCCCATTCAGAATCAGGACCTCTTCCTATATTTCTGTTCCTGTCAGAAAGTTCCTGCTTTACAAATTCTATTTGAAAATTTCTAGCTGGCTCATGTTCCCTCATTAGACCGCACTGCACTCCACTTCTCCACACCATCTCCTTTCCTGATATCATAGAATATTGCTTTTGATAATACCAAGCATTGGAGTAAGGACAGGTACGCTCACAAGCAGTCTTCATCTAAAAAAAATAAATAAATAAAAAAATTAAAAACGCTTGCTTCAAAGTGCCTATGATGGGCTCTTGGAGCAGGGCTCAGCTCTACAGACGGATTTTGGGTCAGGCCTCATTGTTAATGCAGTTATAGAAGAAGGCATGTCTGGCTCTACTGCTGAGATACTGCCCTATTGAGAAGCTCTAGATGCTGTGGGTTCTGTTAATCTGAAAGACCACGTCTCGAACCCGGCAACAGGAGGGTGTCATGCTGGGTGTGAAATAGTGCGAGTGTTGGGAAGCCGTTATACAATAATCAACAAAATTCTCCACAATAGCAGCAGCTCAGCAGAGTCTCTCGACGGAGAGATAAATATGATGAAGAATGCTGAGAAAGACAGAGAGGTTGATGATCTGGTTAGAGCAGGACTGCAAGTTCTTTTCGAGGTTTCATTTGAAGAAAGAAACTTAAAGATAGATGGATAGGAAGAGAGTGAGGGACAGAGATGTATTAGATAGACAGCCATTCAGACAGACAGAAAGATAGAGAATCGACAAATACAACTAGAATAATAGAGAGACAACTAGACAGAGAGATAGACAGACAGACACACAGATGAATATGCAAACATAAAGCCAGAGGATTAACAGTAAGAGGCAGATAGACGGACAGAAAGCCAGACAGAAGGATAGACAGAGAGACAGCCAGACAGATAGATGGTCTGATGGATGCATAGAAGTACCTGCTAAAAAGAAAGAGGCAAATAGGCAGATAGATAGACAGTTAGACAAATGGATAGAAAGATAGAAAGCCAGACGAACAGACAGACAGACAGATGGAATGAATGGAGACAAACAGAAAGAAGGATAAAGAGATTCAGCCAGACAAGATGGATAGATGACAGATACACCTATAGATAGCAAATAGAGAGAAACAGCTAGACAGATGGAGAGAAACAAACAAACAAACAGGCATACAGATAGAAAATCAAACATATATATAGATAAACATAGAGAGAGAGAGAGAGAGAGAGAGAGAGCGACAGCCAGACAAATGGATGGATGGACGGATGGTTAGAGAAAGATAGAGACAGTTGAGCGTGCGTGCGTACCCCTCGCTGTGTGCTTCCAGACACCCCTAAGTGCCTCACCAAGAGAAAAACAAAATCACTTCTTTCTTTCCACTTTGTCAGATATAATTTGGCTGCTGCTAAGCCCATGTATTGGCACTGGTCGACGTGCATATCGATCTCAGAGCACTGCAGCAACCAACGGGCGCTTATTTAATCTAATCATCCTGGTGAATATGGCATAGCTGTGGCTGCTGATGCTTCCACTGTGCTGTGTTTCAGCATGTACAATGAAGCAGATTGGACCCGAGGAAAGCACTGTTTAAGGAACAAATATCTCAATGGAGCCAGTATCAACCGACTGTGTATATGTATGCACAAGCAAATGATTGACTCCTTTGGTGGTCCAGCAGGGCCAATTAGAGCTTTGAATGAGAGAGGGTTTGGAGGACTAGGGTTCGAGCTAAAGCCCTCAATCACACTATTCTTTATGGAACTGAAGCAGAAAGCACAAATTATCAATGCTTTATTTGTACACAATTGTAAATAGAGAGAAAATAGCCATTTTGTAGGTAACAGGTATTTTATACTACTTGTAGATAAGACGCATAACTGCATACTTATATTGACACATGCTTGTATACATACATACATACATATTGTATGAGTTTGTATACTGATTCCAGATTTTTTTTTTCAATAAAATGTACAAATACAGTATAATAATAAATGGATTACTATTAAGATTAATGAATCTTAATGAATGAATAATAAAATATTTTATTATTATAAACTTCTAATTGTGAACTATTGGAAACCCCGCTATGTTACTCCTGCTGAGGGCGAATACATTTCTAATATTTTATTAATGCATACTAGTCATAATCTTTTTCAAGTTCTTATTTTACATTTTATTACTAATGATGTCAAAAACAAATGTTAACAAAGCTGTGTAACTTTTCAAACTTAAGATTGCGACTAAGATGGATGGATGGGCGGACAGATGGATAAAAGTAAAAACCAAAATAAAACTACTATTACATTTACACACAGACATAAACACACACACCGCCCCAAAACTATACTGCTGAACTGACCATCAAGTGTCATGGATCTGTCAGCCATCATGCCATGGAATCCAGAACATGTTGACTGTAATGCATCTCTGTTTGCTCTACACATTACAGTACACCTGAGACACGCTCCAGTGCAGGATACACTCACAGACATAATTAAGGCTGAAGCTGCAAGAGAAAGTAACATGAGCAAGAGAGAGAGAGGTCAAGGTTTCTAAACATAGTCCAGTCTAGAAGAATGGCTGCTCATGCCCACAAGGGACACCTAGTTCTTAATGAGAGCTTCAGTGTGTGTGTGTGTGCACACTTGTCCAGCTACCTTTGTGAGGGCCAGTTTGAGTTTTAGACCATTGGATTGAGGACAATCTTGAAAAGTGAGGACATTTTGCATTGTGGCAATGTATATCCTCACAAAGATAGCTATAGAAAGTTTTGTGTGTGTGTGTGTGTGTGTGTGTGAGAGTGCAACGGCAGAAACAGAAACTGTTAAAATGTCCTCTTGCTTATCATTGCTAGTTACGACAAAAACTCTGATTTATATGGAAGAAATGGCTTTAGGACATGGTTGTCAACAGCCAGACATTGATCAAACAATCTAGCACTGTAAACACGCTTCAGTAATGAGAAGCTCTAATGCGCATCCAGTTTCTACATCCCCACAGCATTATTAGCTTCCATTTTTCAACAGAAACGCGAGATAGGAGCCAACAAACAACCGCAGACATGATTCATGAGGATATATCAAGTGTTTACTGACTCAGAAAAGCGCTTTTACTTCTTCACAACGTAATGAGCTGATTCTTAACTGTAATGAGCTTAACTTGATCACTATCATGACAGTGGATCTATAAACACGTGTGCACAGGCACCTTCTTGGTCAAAATCAGATTCCAAGGTAATCACAGCCATCTACATGAATCTGCGCTTGCCCTACAAAATTATCCTTATGTCAAATTTGCTATAAATTTCAAAATGAGTTTGTTTAAAATCACAATTTATGCAAAGATTCATATTATTTTTTTATTTATGATTTTAATCCAACATCCCTACTGTAAATTTACAAGCAACTGACAAAATGCTTTGGATAAAAGTGTATATATATATATAAATAATGTAATAATTAAAAATAAAGCAATAACAAACAATGCCAATAAATAAACAAACATACTAGAAGTAAAATCATGTAAAGTAAGCCATTAATAATAAAAGTAACATTTCAATAAATAGCTATAAATAAATGAATAATCCTATAAATAAATAGGTGAATCAATCAACAAAATAAACACATTTGAAAGGAAATATATGGTGGGGGAAAAAAATCAGGGAAAGTTATTAAATGGTTGTTTTACTGAACAGCATTTATTTATTAATTTTCAATTTGCCAGGCAATTGCAAGTATGCAAAAACCTATGATTTAATTTAAATAAAATACATGGAATAAAGTCCATACATGCATTTGAATGACTCTGCTATTGTCTTATACAGCATATGCTATGCACTGTGGTTTACAGTGCCTTGTTTGCTAAATCATATGCTGCAAAATTGCTCTTGTCCTTGTTTACATACAGTACATGGACCAATCAAATGATTCCATTTGTACTGCTGCCGAGTAACTGCATGCATAAACAGATCAAAAGTGAGGAGAATATAAAGTTAATTTACCACTGAAACACAATAGATGAAAGAAAGGAACATGATGCTAAGGACATCAGTAATCCGACACAATAGAGATACAGGACTGAGAAATGCAATAGAAAAGAGGGAATGAGTTATGAGTTTTTTTTTTGTTTTTTTTTTAAATCAATGAGCAGAGCCCAAGGCCGAAGCAAATCAAACATAAATCCCGCTCACACACAAATGCAGGCAACATGCTAACGAGACTTTGAGAAGAACATGAATTTCAAGACAACTGACAGAGGGAGGTTTACAATGAATCTGAATTGAGAGATGTTGAATTTCTCTTGCATACATACATAAAGCAAGCAAGCTTAAACAAACTGAACCATTCTGCAGGACTCAATCACACATATTTCCTCCAGACCTCACGCTGTGACTGTAGACTGGTTGGCTGAGTTGTATTTGATCCAGTCATCAACTCTGTTTGCTACAACGGTGTTCCTGTCAGTCATACACAGGCTCCCGTAATGTTAGCATTCACACAGGTGTGGGCACATGTTCTCCAAAACTACAACTCCCATGATCCCCCAAGGCCTTCCAATCGAACAACATAGCCTTGAGCTCTGCACTTAATATGGTCTCTAAACTTGTCATACAAGCTCATACAAGGCAGCAAAGGATGAGTGGCCAGCAGCAGCATTAAGATCTGCATGCATAAACACAGGCAAACATCCAAGTGCTCACACTATAGAGTTCTGTGCATGCAAATTCATATGGTTAGCTGGGTTTTATTACAGACCTGTGACCCAGTTGAGAAACACTGGCATAAAGTATGTTTCAGGCCTGACGCTCATAATTACTGAAATATGTGTGTGTTTGTGGCTGGAGATAAGTCTCACAATTAGTATTCACAGTCAGTTCTCCGCTAATGAAACAAACATCCAGTCTGATTCTGAAACCAACCAGACATTTTAGAAAATGTTTGCACTGCACGTCACATATCAGAGGATCTGAAGATTATTAAACATGTTTTCAGCATGTAGGTGAGTCGATATTATTCACTTTTCACACAAAATCATCCTTCCACTTATCCATTATTCTGCCATCTTACTATTTCCTTTCTCCCCTCTAGCATTTTAGATGTGTTCAGAATAAATTCTAGCAGACTGCACAAAATATGCTGAACTGACAAATGATATTTTTTTTTAATGCATTATGTGACAAACATTTCAAACTATAGTATGCTGCATGACTGGCATATGACTTCAGTATGTTGCATGTTTAAATCAGCAGGTGGGATTCAGCTAATATCTTAGGCTGAATGGCAAAATATTTTTTTTTCATGCAAAAAGGTCTCTTGACAATCCAATCAGATTACAAGCCCAGAAAAGATGTTTATTCATTTATATTTGACAAGAAAACACATGCATTCTTGAAGTAGTTACATGAATATTCTTCATATACAGCTTGGGGTCAGAACGGTTTTTAACTGTTTTTGAAAGATGTTTTATGCTAACTATTTAAAGTACATGGTTAAAATATTAAAGTTCTTCAAAAACATGACTTCTCTTCCTCAAAGTTTTGATCTTTGACAGTTAATAAGACCATGATTATTTAAATATTTAATTATGAAAACAGAAGACCAGTTAAAACCAAATAGCTTTCTATAGCAATCTAAACAATCATCACATTACTGAGAAACACATTTCAAGTTGAAAACAGTATCAACTTGATTTGATGTTCAGGATGGAGAATGCTGACTCACATGTATGATCCCACCCGGGTCTTTTAAGTCTGAATATTTGCCCATAGTTATTTGCATAAATGCATTTGATTTGTTAAGACTCAAAACGAATACACAAGCCCAAATGGTGCTGGTTCACTTTTGGCAAAGTAGCTTTGCTGAACTATGGCCAGAAAAAGGCTTAAATGTCCCCGTTCTGGTCCGAATTTGACCCGCGGTTCACTAATTGACTTCTGAGTGCTTCTAAACTTGCCAATGAGTTTTGAACAGAAAGTTCTCTGATCTCCAATGTTTCATAAAAAAAAAATTTAATCAAATGGCTGCATAAAACTCAACAAGGAGTTGGCCTCTGGGCCGCCAGTCACAGAGCTGCCCGTCATTTCTTCCCAGCACATACTGCCGAAATAATAATAAGATAAGTATTCGAGTATGCAATTCCAAACAAAGCCTCTTTTTTTCTCTGTACTGACAGTTTTGATTGTCGTTCTTCACCATCTGAGGAAATTGGGTGGTTGTCTCTAAGCAGCTTATCATCTGACCCACACACACACACCCACACACACACACACAGTCTGGGATCCCTGGCCTCCATCACACGGGACGGCATTTACACACTCCAAAACTTTCTGCACTTTGTTGAGAAACATCTCACAAGATTGATATCCAAACAAGAAAATCAATAATGAGAAACCATAACAGTTCAACTGATAAAATCTGCCATAAAATAATAGTAATAATAATTTCCCACCTTGTAGTGGTAAAGGTCACAGGGTTGTTAATATAAATTTAATGTAGCATCTAAACCCTCTATTTCCAACAGGGAAAAGAAGCTTTCAACCTCAAATGGAGCTATGCATGTGTAAATATAACAATCTGCCTCTTTTTTACTGACAATAATTACCATCATTATATGAGGAATGTGAAAGCTGTGATTGAGGGAAAACAGCGGCATGTTTTCATAATTAAAGCTTAACACAAGGCTGTTAAATGCGACGTGTCTATATTGAGGGCTCTTCCTCCAAATGTCAGAATCATTTTGAAGACCATTATGATATCACGGAGCACCCATTGTGGGCTGTTAAATAACACAACCAAAAATAAGGAACCAAATCCATTGGAGAAATCAATCCCATTTGATGTTACCTATCTGACATGCATTTGATTGCTTTTATTGACTAGACTTACTAAAACAAACTAATACCTGACTAATAATTTTGGCTACATGTGTGGATTCACTGTCAGAAAAAAAGACATTGTACACAAATTGTCACTGTAGCCATACCTGTTCAAATACTACTAAAAATGTATGTATAAAATGTAATGCTATAACCTTTAAGGTTCACCCACAGTTGCAATCCCCAGGAACCTCAAAAGGTTCATTTTTAAACCTTTTCTTCTAAGAGTGTATGTACTAAATGAAGCGCTGCTGAACAATCATCTTTAATCAAGCAATTCTGTAATTTGCACCAAAGGCTTCATTTGACTTTATTATTATTATTATTGTTATTATTATTTTATTGAGCCATGTCTCTGTGAAATTCTGGACCCTACCAATGAATCTTTTCACTCCTGAGTCATAGCTCCTGACTTAAAGCCCTTTCAACATCAACTATTCAACAAGACTTTGAATGATGACAAGACCGACAGAAGAAAACTGCACAAAATGTCAGACAATCCAAAACAACTAAAGACATTCATGTCACAGCCTTGCAAAGAACAGTGGGGGGAAAAAGAAAGAAAAGAACAGTTTGCAATGCAGTTGCATTCAATGCCCGAAATAAGATGCAACTGTATATAGCAAAATACATTATACACAATACAAGTATATTCATTCATTCAGTGCGGTTCTTTCTTACATTCAATGTGGTACATCCATTCATTTATTCAATGTGGCATATTCATTCATTCATTAAATGTAGTTCATTCATTCATTTAATGCTATACATTCATTCATTATATTTTTGGCACAAATATTTTTGATTTTCACCAGGAGCAAAAAACAGTCTCTATTATTAATTTACTGTATAATGGAATATTATTAAGAAAATGCCTGTAACTAAGTACTCTGTGGTGCATGATGGGATATTCCACAGGTTCTAACCTTCTTTCATGACAATCTGAGCCCCAGGTTCAGTCTATGCATGTTGCTTAATAAAAATCACCAGCCACACAGATGTCATTAAAGAAAATCAATTCCCAAACCCCTTTCTCCACTCCTTTGCGGAGACATTTCCGCTTCACTCTTCACTCTGCAGGGGTTGTTGGGAGACTGAGCGGGTGTGACAGAATCCGATTTGAGGACTGAAGCAGAACCTGAATTCCCGTCTGTCATCTTCCCTCTCCCTCATCTTATAGAATTAAACCTCATCCATTATTCAGCCCGACATGCGCAATTATGTGATTGTAGTAATGTAATGAAAAATGAATTGCACAGCCAGTGCGATGGAGGTTTAATAATTCAAGTGAATTGGATAAAAATTTTTTAAAAAGGCAGCCTTTACTCCGGTGAGACTGGTAATTGCAAAAAGAACCACAGATAAAATTCAATAATGCAGATTCCTTTACCATGGATGGATGGTATGGATTCTTCTCTGGGACGTTGTGCTAACTGCACTATTCATTGGGGGAATTGAAGCCCGTTGGTTTCTCTCAGTCTCTTCGACTGTGGGCTCACTGGGGCTGTGTGCGTTTAAGAGAAATCTCTACAGAGAGACTTAAACAGCTCATGTTTCCTAATGGAGTGCAGGGTGATGCTGGCAATACTGAGGCAACCGGACAGTCAAGTAATTCTAATTGGAAATCTGGCAGTGTGTCAGCGTCTGGAGGCTTAACACTTTACAGAGACCGAGAGATGAACTGATGAACAAAGTGGAGAAAAGTAAAACTCAAGAGGGCTCAATACTGGTCAATAGAGCAATAGAGAGAGAAAAGGCAAAACAAGAGAAAAGTTTTGGGAGTCTAAAACAGAGAGAAACACAAAAAGGCAAAAAGCTCTACAATAGATTTTGGATAAAGCAGCAGCTTATCTGGCGCCTAATTTCTAGATTAGTCTTATTAAAGAAAAAAAAACAGAGCAAAAGGTAAAATTCAGACTACAAACCACCACCACACAACAAAATAATTAACCGGATTGTTACAGGAAAGATCTGAAAAATTAAATAAAACAATAAAACATTTACTATTTTTATTAGTATTATTATTACAGACTGATCAAATAATAAATACAACAATTATAAAAAAAACTACCCCCCAAAAAATAAAATAAAACATTATTTTATTCTATTCAGACTTTTTTTTTTTTTTTAAGTGAGGAGGCAGACCAAAATGTCCTGTAATCATTTCAAATACCACATAAATATAACTACAATGGAACACAGTATACCTTGGTAAGAGGGTTGGTTATTACTGAAATGAGCACAGTGTGTCTGGCAGCAGCTGAAGCTTACGGTAAATTTGAGTGAACAACAAACCTCTGCTCGCTCTCTTTCCACATCACATGAAGAAAATAACAAACAGAATGATGGGCATTCATTACTGCTTTGCTGGGATTCAACAAACCAGTGTGTTAGTAAAGAAAGGACTGAAGACACTCCGCTCCTCAGATGAAGACATGGTTCACACCTGCTAACCGAGATTAATGTGTTTTGAGATTATTCTTTTTGATAATTAAGTCAGAGGAGCATATATATATATATGAGAGAGAGAGAGAGAGAGAGAGAGAGATTGCAACTTTCATCCAACCCCCAGTGTCATATTTATTCCGGTCACCCTCAATAATTCACATGTACACTTTCCTCAACCAGCATAGGGTCAAGTGATTTACACTAGTAGTAGGTAACTTATGCCGCGTTTCCACCGAAATTACCCGGAAAAATTGTACCAGGAACTTTTTTCTCCCCAGACATGTTGCTTTCTGTGTTTCCACAGTGGTCTAAAGTACCGGGAAGATTAGGCAAATAGTCTGATGACGTCGGTCTGCGCGCATTTCTCAATACAAAGTATGCTGATTTTGGACGTGCATCCTCGATAGTTTGGACTTTGCGCATTCGACTCAGGAGTGTGATGTCCGCATTCATTTAATCCTGTAATTCTGCAAACTGCAGCGTTCAGTTGTCGCCGAACGAGTGGAGCTTACCGTCTCCAGGACTGGCAATAAACATTTTTAAATAGGCACTGTCTTTGTAAAAAAAACTACAGATTTGAGTTTTAAACAACTACATTCTAACCTGAAATACTTTTCAAATGACATTTCATGACACAATAACAGTAATATTTTGAAAACTATCCGAATAAATGGTGGTTGAAGTCAATGCTGTGTGAACTCAACCAATCAGCATGTTTGGCGCCCAAGTCCCGCCCCCGAAAGTTCCGGAACTTTGAAAAAGTACCACCTCGCCAGCAAGGACTTTCTGAGGGGCATTTTTTTTTTTTTTTTTTTTTTTACATTATTCAGTTCCAGGTTCCTGCGGTGAAAACACACCGAGAACCAGCCCAAAGTCCCTAGTTCCTGGGTAAAGTTCCTGCATTGGAAACGCAGCTTTAGAAAACTAGCTCATGACCTTTGACTTTTGAAGAGTGGACTAATAGTTCAAAGTTTTAACCAGACTCCTTGAGTTTTGTTCACACAGTGCAGAGCTCTCTGATAGATGTTTCCCTTTTAATGGGAGTTTCCTCTCTCTCCTCCCCACTGGCCCACCGAAATGATGCCCACTGAGACTGCAGAATAATTTGCTACTGCTAGGATAAAAAAAAATAGCTCTCAGTGAGGGAATATGATGGTGGACAAGGGGGGAAACACACAGAAAATATGAGTGCTGCGTTCCTGTGGAAAAACTCATCACAAAGCCTGGGTGTTTGAGAGTGATTGCCAGAGCGTTGCTATTAGATTACTAAGACACAATATTTTGTTGCAGAATTTAAGTTTGTGTCACAAATAGTGAGGGAGAAGTTATGGAACAAAGTCTAATACTTTTGATTTTGGGTTTGTTCAGATACATAACTCCAAATATGAACACTGATAATGGCAAACACCACTAATGATTAAGAGTTCAGGTGTCTGAGTAGCCTAGAGGACATTAATTTCCATGCGCATACAGAAAGTTAAGTAGCCAGAGCCCATGAAGAAGAAAAAAAAAGACAGATGGTGAAAAATGAAGGGAACTCTTCCATACTCATGCACTTGGATTACAGTGATAGATAGCAACAAGATTAGACCAGGCCGTATTAATGGCATACCTGACCAAGGGATTATTAACATGACAAAAACACAGGCATTTACTGTCACCCGATCATTCACCGCTACTCTGGAGGAAATGCACAATCTATCACGTACAACTAGAGGAGATATTGAACACAGTCAGCACTTTCACACACTACAGAACCAGCGAGGGAGGATAAGGAGTGAGAACGAGAGAGTTAAGATGAGACACAGCGTCTCAATCAATCAAAGAGGCAATTTCCTTCATTATGACACTATTCTGAATGACTGCGATCTCTGGTTTAGTCTACTGATGTCAAAAGACAAGGACATTACTGTTCCATGGTAGTGAAAGTATGAAACCTCAGTCATATTACCTCAGGGTACAAAACACCATTTATTTGGTATCAACAAACAGTTATAAAAATGTACAGTAAATAGAATGTTTGTAGAATATAAAATTTAGAATAGTTTGAGTTGAGTTCTGTAAATCATCTCTACTTAAATCAAGCTTGTTTAAGCCACTGAATAAAAATAAAGTATTGTGACTTTTTCCTCTCACAATTCTGATTTCTTGTTCTTGCAATTGCGAGCACATCTCACAACTAACTTTCTCAGAACTGCATGATATAAACGTATCATTTTGAGGGTTTTTTTCTCTCTCAGAACTGCGAGATATAAACTTGCAATTGTGAGTTCTAAAGTCAGAATTTAATTTGCGAGTATATCTCCCTTTGCTCTTCTAACTTTATAATTGAGTGTTTATATCTCACAATTCTGACTTTATACCATGCAAGAGGAAAAAAAAAAGTGACTTTTTATCTCACAATTTTGCAATTGCCTTTATTTTTTATTCAGAGTTGGAAATGGGCTTCCAGAACAAAAAAAAATGTGTTTCTTTCATGCATAAGCATTGCTAGACCCTATTTAGAGTGAAAAGCCTCCTACATAAAAATCCAAAATACAGCATTTTTTTTTTTTTAAATCACGAATTGATGAATGTTGTCAGAGTGACACCACTTCACACAAATGTTCATGGGTCTGTGACACTCCGATCTGTCTCTTACCACCAACTCACCTGACAGATTTGGCAAACCCTTAGGTGGAGAGTCAGATTATGGTCCCTCATACAAAGCCAAAGAAAAACAGGGGTCCTGATCTCAAACCGCCGCTGGCTTGGAATGAGATCTCCATTCATCTCATTAAGGCCTGGTGGTCTTTTTGCCAGTGGGGGGTGAGGGGGCAGGACCCTGGTGAATTTGAAGCCCCTTACTATGAAGTGCAGCAAGCTGTGATGTCCACGATGGAGTCTATTAATGATTTATGTTACGCCGGACTGCACAGAGACAACCACAGCTATTAAAATAAAAAGCTTCAGGAAGCTTAAGATAAGTTGGAATGTAAAGTAGCATCATGAAGATCTGTCTACCCTCAAAGGGATAAATGATCAAAGGAAATGATGTAAAGTGCAACTAAATATGCTAAATGTATAAAACATGTGCGATAAGATTAATGAATTCTGCCCAGCAGGTGTTATGCTTATAGGAGGTGTTATGCATTATTGATGCAAAACTGTAATTCTGTCATTTAATGGCTAAATGGCAAAGCAGAGTACATTCAAGGGGTACATGGAGAAAAATAAAGAGTAAGAGGTTTAAAAATTAATAAACAAATTACATGCAGATCCATGTGTCCTAATTAATTCTTAGGAACAAAACAAGAATGGGGAAAAGCAAACTGTGAAGGACTGAATGAGGAAGACCAGTGAATTGTGGCAGACATTTAAAATGAATGTAAATTCATATTTCAATTTCATTTACTGTTTTTGGGTCAAAGTCTGCTATTTTCTGTACTATCAACAAGCAGAAACTAAAATATATTTAGCTTTAATATGAACTAATTTGAAAAAAAGTACAAAAACAATACAGTAAAAAGCACGCTGTGATGCTTTTATTAATAAAAACAAATATGAATAAAAGTAATTGACATAAAAAAACATAAAATAATTTTAATTTTAATATGCATTTTGTTTTTAACATGACTTTCATTTACACAACAGCGGCATTTTGGGGGGCCTGAAAATGCTAACCATTAAAAAAAGTGCAAGTTTTTTTAAATGATATTGAAATTAAATGTAATTGTCTACAAAAAAAAAAAAAAAAAGAATCGGTCATGTCATAAGAATGCACATTACGTGGCCACATAGTGTTTCTTTACAGTGACATTGCCAACTGGCCTGGCATGCACAATACAGTTGTAAGTGGTTTTCACAAATCTGTGTGTGAATGTGGATTGTTTGGACAATGTTGTAGTCAGTGCAAAAATGCGAAGAAAAAACTGTCCGTTTTTGCTATTTTTGAACTATTCATTCCAATAAGTGGTTGCAAACATTGAAAGTCAGCCACTATCATACTGATGATCTAATTAGCCAATCATGGTGACATGGAAGCACTGCCTCCTCTCTTTTCATTTTTGCCAGTGTCCTCTAAAATATAAAACGTCAGTCCACCCAAAAAAATGAATAATGAAATATTTTTCGGCCGACTATCCAATTGAGAACATTATGAACTGAAAGGAGACAAAAGAGATGTTGTCTCTCCCTGAAACCTCATCTGCTAATGTTGTTGCATTGTCCTATATTCAATCTTGTATTTCTTAATATTGGTTGTGTTTTCTTTACCATAGTGCTATTCATCTAAATCTTTGAGCTGGCACTGCCTCCATTGCCATCTCTGAGAAAACACTTGTGGCAGATACAGAAAGCCAAAGAGATGAGCAGATGAAACGACACAGATAGAGAAAAAACACCAGCTCTTTCCACCGATCTCTCCTTAAGGTGGTATAGTTAGAAGTGTGTTGATCAGAGACAGAAATCAGGTTGTTTACCACCTTATGTGCCGCCAGAACAGCAAGCATGACTGAATGAAATAAAATGTGTACATAATGGCAAAAAAGCCATTGAGAGAGAGAGAGAAAAGCAGTACAACAAGAGAGCAGTGCTTCAGTAAGACGAACATCATCCTTTTAAAATAATAAAAACGATGTATCTTTGCCCCTAGAAATTCATCACTACATATATAATAATGTGAGAGGCTCTCACATTGAAGGGTTTCAGAACCCATCAACATCTATTCAGAACTGGATGAAATACTCCATAACTCTGGTTCTATTGCACTTGTAGTCGTTGTATGATGTTTGAAAGCCCACCACATATGGTTTGTGCTATGGATATGAATAATCCTGCAATGTGTGGCTTGAGGAGACATTATTATATATATATATATATATATGTATATATATATATATGTATATATATATATATATATATATATATATATATATATATATATATATATATATATATATATATATATATATATATGTGTGTGTGTGTGTGTGTGTGTGTGTGTGTGTGTATATACACACACACACACACATACATGCATACATACATACATGTATATATATATATACACACACACACAAATATTTAATGTACAAACTAAAAATGAAATGTTACACGTACAGGTAGCAACACAGAAATATTCAGGGAAAAAAAACGTATCTAAAACTTATTAAATTAATTTGCTCTTCATTTTAGTTATAAAGGCTTTTTTCCTATTTTAATATAACTTATTGTAGGCTCCTGTTCCTTTTCTAATTTGCAAAAATCAAGTTTAATTGATAGACTGGAGTCGTGGATTATGATGTTTTTATAAGCGGTTTTGAATGTCATTCTGACGGCACCCATTCACTCCAGTGCATCCATTGATTAGCGATTGAAGTAAAGCTACATTTCACCAAAACTTTTCTGATGAAGTAAACTTATCTACATCTTGGATGGCCTGAATGTGAGGAAACTTTTGTCAAATTTTCATTTTTGGGTGAGCTATTCCTTCACTGGAAAAGTTTCAAAATGGAGCATCACCCAAAGAACTGACCTCCACTGATTTAAACAGATATTTTATATCTTGTTCTATTCTAAAATCTGTGTAATAACAGCTGAATACAGAGAGCAGTTAAACAGTGCTTTCCCATCCCACCCCACAGCATGAAGAGACCACACTAGTGCTGCTTTGTCAGCCGTGACCTTGTTGTGCTGGTGATAAACACCCAGGCGAATTGGGTCAGCTCCCCCTGAGAGAAGCCATCAGCACTGCTGATCTGAGAAAATCGGCAGGTCGTCTCTTCTCTCCCTTCCCACCCACAGAGGAGCCTCTGATGTGTTATGGCGTACCTCCTCCTCACCCCCTTCAAAGTAAATAATGATGATGATGGTGGAGAGAGAGTGATGAAGGGTGCGCTCACTCTCTGTCTCCGCCAGGCTGAGTAATATGGGATGAAAGATGATCGGAGTCGACTCCACCGTCAAATTTCACGCACATCAGTATAAATGGGAAGGTGTTATTTGTTTTGGTTGCCACAGAGACCTTCCCACCTCACTGACAGTGAGAGTGTATGAAGGAAAGTAGTGAAGTAGTCACTACTAACAGCAGCACAGATGTGTGAAACTAAACCTTGCCTAGGACTGGACAAAATGTGCGCCAGTGCAATGCAAGGTGTCTAGCTATTTGCTTTAAATCTTGCAGCAGTTTGGCATTATTTCAGAATGAGAACCATCCAATCAAATATGAAAGGCTGTCTGGCTAATTTGTTAAGTTAGCAATCAAAATTTGCTTTGATGTAACATTAAAGGGTGCATGCGTTGTACTCCTGCACGCAACAGATGCTGAAATATAGCAAATGTTAGGGACTAACTGTAAATTATATCTATAAAATTATCTACAAAAGATTTTGCAACCTAGTGCATCATCGATATGTAATAAAATACACACATACCTAAACATATATGCATACACATATATACATATACACATACGTACATACTGTACACTCACACACACATATATACAAATACACAGAACAAAAATATAAACCCCCAACACTTTTGTTTTTGCCCCCTTTTTTCTTGAGCTGAACTCAAAGATCGAAGACTTTTTCTATGCACAGAAAAAGACTATTTCTCTCAAATATTGTTCACAAATCTCTCAGAGTGGCCTTTTATTGTGGCCAGCCTGAGGCGGACCTGTGCAATAATCATGCTGCCTAATCAGCATCTTAATATGTCACACCTGTGAGGTGGATGGATCATCTCAGCAAAGAAGTGCTCACTAACACAGATTTAGACAGATTTGTGAACAATATTTGAGAGAAAGCCTTTTGTGTACACACACACACATTCAATTTATATATATATATATATATATATATATATATATATATATATATATATATATATATATATATATATATATATATATATATAAAACATTCAAATTGTCAAATTGTCACTAATCATTTGGGAAAAATTTATAGAATAGAATATTTAAAAGTTATAACACTATTTAGGATTAACTAGGACACTAACCAGTGCTTAATGTGTGTAATAATGTTTGAGCACCTGATACCCAGTTTATGACAGGCATTGGGTCTGACAGCATCCCTTAGCATCCCTATTTTAATAAGTACTTAACTGCATACATTTTCCTTAAACGGAGACATGTTTTCACCTTAAAAATTTGAAAGATTGAAATAAAAATCTCAAGATGGAGACAGTATCCCAATGTGGTTTTTGTGTGTTGCTTAATTGTTCCTTTAAACTATTTAATCGGCATTTCTTAAATGTCCCTCTCTCCACAGCTTGGGTTGATGAAGATAGTGGCAACATCATTCAGAAAGATGGTTTAAAATCAGATGTGCAGTCCAAAACAACCAATGGAGGTTCCCGAAAGCCAGTTCTTCAATTTTCTTCCATACAAACAGTTATTTGGTCTGTAGTGCACGTTGTGTGATCAGCCATATGGACGCTAAAAACTTTAATATAAAGACAACCCAGTTTCTTTACTTAAAAGTATGCACTAGAAGTATACTTAAGTTACAGTAGATAAAAATAATAATGTAATGCTCTTATCTGTACTCTTTGGTCTCTTTAGTATCAGGGGACTGTACTAGAACTCAAACATTCTTTTACAGGTTAAGCAAGTAAGATCTGCAAGTAATAATGACTGTTTTCAAACATGTTTCCCAAGCACTCCTCTGGTCTTCTATTAGTCAGTCAAACATAGCCCTGCACCATAACTTGTGCCATTGATTGCACATTTTAAGAGTTGTAAAAATATATTTATGGATTTCTTCAAGAAACAACATTTCTCAACACATCTTGTCTTTTGCTATCTAGTTTCATCTCTCACAGACCTTTGAGGTTAAAATATCATGGGAACAATGACCCCAAACAGAACTTCTCCTCTTTACTGACATCTTTTAACGGTTGCTCTACTTTCCCCTTCTTCCTCCTCTTGCAGTTGTTATCATTTCTTCTCCTGACTGCTAATAAAAACAGGTTTTCACCTTGCCACAGGCTGCTGGAATATGATAGAATATCTGATGGTGCTCATATCAATGGTAGTGGGGTGTCATATTGAGCAGAATGCCGCCCACATAAGGATGAGTGACCTTGCTACTCTCAGCCCTTAAGGGTAGTCAGGGAACAACTCTGATCCAATAAACATGCCTTGACTCATGCTAGCCTGATATAAGTGTATGTGTGTTAAATAAAAATGATAGCAGACCTCCTGCCTATCTTTTAGAACTATGACCTCACAGCCACAAGCTGTAGACAGGTCAGTCAGCCAATGAGGACTTGTTCCGCAGAGTCAGAAAGGCATGGTCCATTCAATGTCGCCATGATTGCTCCCTTCCCATCATACAGAGCCTCTAGTCTTATGATTCAGTATTCATAAAACTAAGTGGTCACCAGAAAGTCAGAGTATCACCACAGACTCAAGCTCTCATGCCTCCTACTAAACCTGCTCAGTCTGTGTCATACCAACAGCCTTGAGATTCAATCATCCTTATGAACGGTCTGTAACCCCTCACACAGTCCAGAGTCCCATTCGAACACCATTTCCCCACTCACCTACCATCAGGTTGTCATTGCAGTTGACCAATACAGCCACAGCACCAGAAAGGTCAGATCTGTCTTTGTCTAAGGGGATTAAAGATTAACTGAAACCTGCTTGGTGAAAGCTGATTCCACTTTCAACTCACCTTTCACTACCTTCAAGTCCTTTAGCAAACAGCTAATGACAGATTGGATCCAGACCAATCGCTGCTGCTGGGATGCATGCCGAGTCTACCCTTCGGAAGCCATGTAGTATCTCTAAAGGGCACTACCTAAAGATCCTCCAAAAGATCGATATCTGGCAGTGGACTTGTAATGTATCAGAAGTTGTCGGTCACCTACATCCAGAAGCCAGGTCCACAAAGCTGGAGTTGTGGCTCTCTCAGGACAAAGTTGACCCAAAAGACTCTACCTTGGGCATGGTCTAGCACTGTATGTTGGAAAATCTACTGCTTAAACACGGGGGGGGGGGGGGGTCAGCATTCAGAAGGTCGCCAAGAGAAACTCCAACTTCCAACACTGGAGAAGCAAAAGGCTGTAAACACAAAAGATTGTTGAAAGCAAGATATACATGGACCAACTAGCCATCTTCAAGTAAGAGAATGGTAGAAAATCTCTCTCCTGCTCTCATCTCATGTGTCCGAATACAGTATGTGTGTGCTTCAGTTTGGTTGGGGTGAGTTGAGAATCTCAGATACCCCAAAATCCTTGCAGCTCACCCCAGGCCAGCAGAACTGTGAAATATAATGGAAGCCTGCCAGCGGTCCGGAGTGAGCTTAAAAACAGCGGAGGCTGTATTTATAATGTAACAAACTGAGGCTGAGAGTGCAGCCCTCAGAAACTCCCAAAGCTCAATACAGACCTGCTTCCATCCAACTGCAGAGACAGTGAATCTTTAAATCATTTTCAGATGTAAAGTGATGCAAAATGATGGTTATATTAGCTGTAGCATACACAACAACGGCCAATATAAGAAGAATTATGAGCGACAAGCCACCTCCTTTCAATCCTCAGAGTAATTAAAAAAATAAAATAAAAAAACAGTTAAGGGCCTTCTGCTAACAAGGAGACATTTTCACTAGAATAACCAAATTGGGCTTGGTGGAAATAACTCAATCACAATCTTCAGCTGAAAAATCCAGATATAGACTATTCAAATTCCCAATATTAATGTCTGCTAATTAAGATTGTTTTCCAGTTTTCCCTCTATGACTGAATCTTCAAACTCATGGAAAAAGGAACTATTTAACCCGATTTCTGTATTCTGCAGAATGTGATGCAATAAACTGTATACTACTAAATATTTGCAATCATGTCTGTGAATGAGACTGCATTGGTAATGTTTTATGTAGACATTACTTTTCTCTTCTTTAAGTGAATCAAAAAGCATAATGAACAGTGGTCATACTGTACAGTATAAGCAAATGAATCAGAATCACAATTTTTCACAGAGTTTTGTGAAATACTATATCAATACATACATAAAAAAATAAAAATAAAAACCTGTGCATTACTCAGCCAGCATATAAATCAATACAATTCTTGTACATATTTTCAGATCTAGCAGAGGCCTCCTTGGCAAGATTTGCCTGTGGCAACAGAACAGAAGCTGATCGAATGCTCGGTATAGTGTAATGAGGAACACAGGCATTATATGCTGAGGTCTTGGTGGCGTATGTGTGTCTCAGGTAAATACAAACATGTCGGGAGGCTGGAGACTAGATGTCTCTCTCACACACACACACACAAACAAACACACAGTCTCGCAGCCATGATAGTGTGTTTCTGCACAAGCGCTACCTCGGTGTCCCCTCATGAGAGAAAATGATTAATTGCATACTGTAGTTACAAGTCAGATCTGTTGACTGGGAATAATTAACCTTTTATATATGCAGGGTGAGAGAAAAAAAAAGATCAATTTTTCAGAGGAGTACTTAAAAACGTAACATCTGAATACATTTGCATGGGGATGATGCTTGTGCTTGAGAAAAATCATTATCGAAATGGTAGCCAACCGAGAGGACATTTCTACACCTTAATTCCTGACAACATCATCCAAGGCTTTAATCTTGGAGGAAAATAAATGGTGCACATTTTGCAGTGTGAAATCACATCAGCCACCCTCTGAACTCTGAAAAACATGATGTGACTGTCATAACCGATTCGAAGATGCGTCATCCAGCGGCTCATCTGGCACATGTGAAAAAAGCCTCAAAACGCGTCTCATTAGGTAAACGTACTCCACCAAACAGGAGCTCAGTAAATAACATAAGCGTTGTTGTGATATCTCCATCTCTGTCATATCGCTCTTGTAAATGACTGGAGAGGAGTGTGCGCGAACATCACTCAAGCCCCGGTGTTGCTCTGACGAATGCACTTATCAACACTGGGCTTTCCGGAAAAACATTTTAAAACGGGTTTGCAACAGCCACAAATCCATCAGATGTCTAAAATGACCTCACGGTGAACCCTGGGTCCCATAAAGACCCATAACGGACCCAATCAAGACTGAGGTAGAAGGAGGTCTGCCATTCCCTGTCATTTCTGACACCCTCTACACTGTAAAAAATGACTGTGATTTTAACGGTAAAAAAAACTGTGAAAATGCTACGGTACAAACCTGTTTACTGGTAAACGGTAATTTCCTGTAAACTTTACAGAGAAAAAACGTAAACCTACGTTCCCAGAATTCTCTGCGTTGCATTTCAAATTTTGTTTGAATTTGATGTTTTTTCTTTGAAATAACTGTTTCTTCTTAATTTTTTCTCATCTGTTATGTTTATTAGGTTTGTATGTTACATAAAATGTTGTTAAATGAATGTTTATTGCATATTTCAGTTTAATGAGTCTCACCATGATGGTGTTTAGTGCTTGTGTGAATGAATTTTGGTGGTTACCAGTGTAATACAAAGGTACAAAACAGATTTGAGTGCTTCTAAGCTCGTATATTAATATTATATCAGTTAAATTATGGTATTAAACTGTAAATATAAAGTAAAACCGTTAAACCTACAACAGTGTAACTGTATTTTTTACGGTATAAAATTGTTTAACAAAAAACGGTTTTACCGTATTTTTTACGGTATAAATCTGGCAACCACAGCTGCCGTTTTTTTACCGTATATTTTACTGAATATTTTTAACAGTGTATCCTGTACTCAATCATATACACTGTATTTCCCCAAAGACCAAGCCCAGTGAGGTTTAAAGGGATAGTTTGCACTAAAAAACTTCAATTCCGGCATTATTCACTCACCCTTGAGATTTTTTAAATCAGAACTTTATCTTCGGTGAATGATTATGGTCGCTCTGTCATGCATGGGGACTGGAGAAACAAAAGCATTATGGGTCCCTATGACTCGCATCTTGTTTTCAAAAGTCAAAACATAGACAAAACCTTTTTTTAATTAAAAATGTTATCCACTAAAAATCTTCATCTACGGCACATTTGTGAGTTGATTCATGAGCGCATCATTCAGAGCAGCCAACTGAATCAACTTATCAAAAAGATTTGACTCAAGAGAATTCATGAAATAATTTGCAATGAACAAAACTGTATAATGACAATGTTCTAGTCAATCAGAATAATAATAAAAAGAAACAGCCAATAAATAAATACAGTGACTGAAAATAAAAATAAATACATACTGTGTGTGACTGAAAATCTAGCAGATAGATATAGAGAGAGAAAAAAGAATTCTCTGTCTCTTTAAAAATGATAAATAAATGAGGTACTTAATTTCTACATATTGTCATTCCTCTTCCTTTATCTCTCTTGATCTCTTTTTCCATAAATCTCACTCTCACTCACTCTTTCTCTCTAATAACATTCGGGCTGTTAGATAAGATGAGGGGTTTGGAAAGACAGGAGAAATAAGAGCCAGCTGGAATTCCCATCGGAGCCCTAATCAATCTTACATCAACTAGGGTTCAGTCTTAACACACACACACACACATACACACACACACACACACACACACACACTGTGGCCAGGGCCAAACAGTATTACATACTCTGTGAGACAACTCTGACCGTAGGTGCCTACCACCCATTGAGACATCAGATTCCATTATCCTAACTTAAAATGAGGTTAAAAGGTCTCCCAATTGGGGGTGGGGGGGGGTCTGCTGCTGGGATTTTCTGGAGTTTGTTTTAGAAAACTTCATCGGTTTTACAGATGACCAAATTCCTAGTAATGTGGGTGCTGTTTTGGCGAGATCACATTGGTTGGGGAAATGCGTTCACAGAGACAATCAGACACAGAAAATAATATTTTTAGCATCCTACACAATCATCAGCTCAGCATAAATATCTATTCAAATGACAATAAAACTACGGACTTTTTGACCCTGTAAACTCCTCTTTGACCATCTCTGTTACAAGAAAAATATTTCTCTTTTTTTTATTTGGAAGGATGAAAAATCTTTGGGAGTTTCAGTAATGCTGAAGATGTTACTGTGCATACAATATGCACATGACTAGAGCGAAAACTAGGATTTTATTTATTTTCAAACACAGTTGTAATAAATATGTGTGATTGCCGTTTCAGCTAGGTTTAATATAGCACATACACAGTATAACCCTACACGCTTATGGAGTTAAATTTCTGATAATGTTGTTATAATCTAAATTTTGACATTTGGAATACTTGAGTCATTTTAATCAAATAGAATATGTACGGTGTTAATTTAAAAAAAAAATATGAATAGGCAATCTTTTTAACAGATCTTTTAAGAAATTGGTATTTCGTAAACAATCTTAAACGATGTGAAAATGAAAAAAAAGTAATATTTTTAATTTATTTTTTATATTTTTTGTTTTCATTATGATATAAAACATTAGTAACTCTGCTGTATGTTTGTCATTCTTAAACTGTTTATAGTTTTTATTCCTTTTTTTCTATTTTAATCCTTTATTTCAAACTATGCAAATGAAATAAATGTATACATAAAATTAAATGTACGCTTTTAGTTTATTGTAAATAAAGAATAAATGTATTAAATATTTTTGTTTGTTATTCAATGTGTCAATATTTTATTTTCTCTTTTTTATTTTAATTTAAAAGTTTTAGTAGATTTGTGTGTTTATATCATATGGTTTTATTATTATTACTATTACTATTATTATTATTATTATTATTATTATTAATAATATTATTATTTAGACACACAAAAAAAGAAAGTTTTAATGTATTTTAAACCTTTAACTTAACTTTTGAAAATGAGAAGTCTTGGCAACTAGCTGAAATGAAATAGGTTTATAAATCTTATTTCAGATAGTGTTTTAAAATAATCAATCATTAATAAAAGTACTAAATGTTTTTATGTTTTAAGTTAGTATTGCTCTATGTTTTTAAATATTTACTGCTTTTTTATTTAAATTTTAAAGGTTTAGTAATTTTGTGTTTTTATCGTTTGTATTACTTTTAATGTCTATAGTTTTCATTTAGTTTTAGTTTATTTCGTTTTATTTAATTTAGTCATTCAACAAACTATGAAAATGAGAAGTGCTGCCTTGGCGACTACCTGAAATAAAATGCATGTGTTTGTTTATTATCTCAACTAATTAATTCATAACCCTGGTGTTATCTTTCCTCACAAAATCTTCAATAACGGACACACACTTACTTTAATATAATACTAGAATATCACTAGAAAGGACAGAGTCATAAAACACAAAGATAAGAGTTTATGAAATCTTCTGAAACAAAGTCCAAAGATTACCAAGACTTCACAAAAAGCTGTCAAACAAGGTTAAAATGACCTCAAAGCAACATTTTGTGAGACTGTGCTGCCATATCAGTTGAGATGCTGTCTCATACGATGTCATCCGCTCTGATGGCATGACAGTGAAGGCTTTGCCCCGTTCTCTTCCTAACCTTTACTTCTAACCCCTCTTTCTCATGCAGCATGCTTTTTTCCTCCACCTATTGCCCTTTCATCTCCCTCCCGTCTTGAGATGACATGTTCAAATACGACCTTGCAGATACTGAGTGTCATTTGGGGCTATGAGGATGACCGATTAAACAGACCAAGAGGACGTGTTCTTAAAATGTGCCTCTCTCTTCAACTGCCTCAATTATGTTCGAGTAAAAGAGCAGTTTGACATACAGTATCACCTGAATCGCTTTCTCACTTTTATGTGTTTTTGCTTGCATCTAAAGACAACACTTATTCAAAATGATCAAAGCATAGCTTGAAGCACATCAATGTGTCTAGCTGTACAGTATGTGTACACGTGTGCATTATAGTGCTGGTGACATCTTTGCTGGGGTTTGACAGCAGCCGTAGTTGGTTGAAGGTAAATGAAGGTTGGAAACATAGTGAAGCATGCCGTATTGGATTCGGACCCCTAAAGGCATGCAACCTCACACAGAACCCTTACGTTACTGTCTGACGGACCCCGAGCCAGGCTTCATTTCATATAATCGTGCTTTAGGGTGCTTTCTGTAACCTTGGTTTACTGATTCCATTTGAAACTGTGGTCTAACACATGGTTCGCATTAACTTTTGTCAGAAAATTGGCAAGAAATTCATCGCAATGAAAGAGAAATGCTGCTGATGTATAATTTCCTTGGTCACCGTTATTATGTACACTTCAGGGGTTTTTCATGCAAATGGTGAGCTAGAATTCATTTTTAGACCCACTAAAAACAATAGCAATATCTACTTATTAATGTCATTGCAGTACCAAAAAAAATTAAGATAAACTAAGACATGGTCAGATGGCTACTTATGTAGAAGTTAAAAAGCTGTTGAATCAGTAGCTGCTCCCAAATAATGCTGAACCTGTCAATGTAGAGATTAGACAGCAAATAAAAGTTGATGAATCAGTAGAACAGAGGTAAATTCAGTCCCGTGTTAATGCATCATTTCAATATAGAAATTAGGCTGTAAAATAGCTGTTGAATCAGTAAAATGTGTTGAATCAGTAACACTCTGACAGACGCAGTGCTTAATTAAGAAACATTTCCAGAGTCTCTCACATATAAGCAAATTCTTCTGCTGTTTAATGTTATCGCTGTATTTCTCAGTGGAACAGAGATGATCTGAATAGTGTGTAATTTAGAGGAAGAGAGCAGGCTGTTTTCCCTCGTCAGGATTCTGTTAACAGAACAGTTTAATTATGGGTAGAGGGTGCACTGCCAGACCCTGCTGTCTATAACTCCCACTTGTTGCTTTTTTTGGTTGAGTGATGCCACGTAAACAATAGAAAACATGGCAACCGCTGACAGCGTCCCCACAGCTGTGCCCACTATTACCATCACTAAATATGCACTCAAAGAAGAACATGCAACAAGTACGCAAAAGCACACATACAATTGCTAACTGTCATTCACACATTCAGATTCAATTCATGTTTAACAGTGTTTGATTAGAAAATTATGAACTGCCAGAATAAGAACCGCTGACGGATCCCAAAGTTTTAAGGGCTCAACAAATCAACTTCAACCAAACAGCAAAACAAAAACAAGAATCGCACAACTCTAATTTTATATTTATTTTTACAATTACAATACCATACAACTCACAGCTAATAGACATAAACTAATAAAAGCAACCAAACCTAAGCTATTCTACTTGAAAATAAGCAAACACATTTGGAAAAATATCAAATTCGACAAGCCACAGAGCAATTTTTCTTATTAGACATGAAGTGTCATTTAAAAATGATTCATAAAATATATAATGTGTCAGTGAATCCAAAAGGTCACAAGCGCTCAAAACGCACACAACAGTGGTGAAACACAGACTGGGTCAAGGTGATTTAAGAACCCCAGAAAGGCTCACTTTTACCTCACACAGTCCCTTTACACAAAACATTCATATGCATGAAATCGTCTCAGCCAAAACTGATTATACCACTGAGATTTTAATCAACACTTTCTGATTGAACTAAACCATGTTAAATGGCTTAAGTAATTAAGAGCTTAACCTAGGGGGCAATAAGACAGGGATTTCAAATTAGACACATAAGAAGAGATATTTCACACACAAATATCTATCCATCTACATATTTAAAGACATCGACATGGTTTTCCACTGGTACTGTAAGTCGTCTGATTTCTTGTCCTCCAATTAAAATGTACTGATAAAATTGCTAGCGAACACAACAGCACCGCGGCCAAACATCCGACATCTGCCACTTCAGTTCACAAACCAGGATAGAGGATCAAAGATCAGCCCTCGCCCAAAGCGGAGGAATAGCCCGGTTATATTAAAATGGAAATATGTAAATCCTGATTAGGTGAAAATGCAGGCCTCACTGCACCAGTCATATCAATCAGCTTTGTTAAAATGCCAGGCATTGGCTTGGGCACCCAACACTGGGTGTTCATTGGATGGAGGCATTCTGAAACTGACCTCTGAACTCTAAAAGAGTAGAAGCTGAGAGCGACAGGCCCTTTTTCATATTCTATATGCTTTTTGTAGCAAGGAGTAATAGTTTATCTTCAGCTTAAGAAAGCTTAAGTCTGGCTGCTGATTTAGGATACCAATATCTCACAATACACATTTTACGGTTTACGGAAAAAAGTGATTCAGAAACTATTATAAATAAGGAATTTCTACTGGAAAAGACTTTGGAAGATCCAAAGTGAACGTGAGCCGAAATATGATATTATAAATACTACTTTACCTGCTCCGTATTATTTTATAATGCTATTATTTAGATTATTTTCATATTCTGAACCATGTAAAACGCAAAGAGAGTAATTTGTTTAAACATTCATTTAAAAACTCTTTTGTGTGTGTGTGCACACGCTGATATTTATCTATTATTCTTTCTCACTCATTCTCAATTCTGAATGCCCATTCTATTTGTGATGGCATTTTACACAACTGCAATGATACTTGAAAATCTCCACTTTCTTTTCCAACTGACATCAACAATCAAAATCAAACCTGTGATGTGGGACCCTGCTGTATCAGTTTAGGTCATTAAACTTCTATAGTCTTAACTGTTAGTATTACTTCTAAAATACATCCTAGAGCAAAAAAAGGTATTATTTCTCAAAGCTAATAAGAGAAAACGGAGCATCTCACTCCCACTTTCCTTTCTTCTGTGAAGGAAGCCTCCTCCCCCGGGATGATCACGGCATCCAATTTGTACAACAATTTGGAGGACTCCCTTAAACAGATAGTCTCAAGGCAGCGGTCGATGCAGTTGTCGGAAAAGGCTTTAAGAAGGATGTGGACGATGGTTTGGGGAGGGAGGGAATGACGCAGATGTGTGGAAAACCATTTACAAATGAAAAACAGCCCACGGAGTAGCACTCGGATGAAAGGTCATTAACAGACTCAATGGCACGAAACAAAGCACTGCAAAGCATTTCCTCTTAAAGTGTTTACAAGTTATGAAGGCGAAATCACTGGATTCCTTACTCCCATCCTCTTCATTATCCGTCTCTTAAAGAAACGTTTCGAAAACATTCTTCCGACTGACCCTTCGGTAGTTTCGCCCAATTATAGCAAGAACAGATGCAGCATTAGAAGTGCAATTCTAGACACTTAAAAGTCTTTGGATGCATCAAGCTCCTGTATCTGCAGTCCTTCCCTAATGACTGTTGTCTGGGCCTGGCATGTAACCATGGCAACCTGAACCGCCTATAGAAGTGTTCAATACTGAAGATGAAGCGCATTCTCAGATAGCTGGAAAGGCCAAATGATTCAATTTCCCCACATTTTATTTTTGCTTCTTTTGAAGGTTTGCCTTCCTCGGAATGCTGTGAAATAACAAACAAAGGCCTGACGGGTAAACTCAAAGTTTTTGGCGACGTATTCAGTGGTGAAAGACATTTTAAAAATTCCACCCAAGATGAAAACCGTTATCACTTACTCGCCTTCAGAAACTTCAGAAACATGTCTTTTCCTATCGCTGCTATGCTGATTCTTTCAATTCTTCGTCATCAGTTAGGAACCTAGGTGTGCTATTTGTTAGCAATCTTTCCTTTGAAAGCCACGTTTCTAGCATTTGTAAAACTGCAACCTTCCATTTCAAATATATAAACAACAACATATGCTCACAGTGTCAAATGCAGAAATGTTAATTCATGCGTTCATGGTTAGATTATTGTAATGCTTTATTGGGTGGTAGTGTCTGAAATGTAGCAGCTTGAGTTCTTACTAGAACCAGGAAGTATGACCTTATTAAGACGTATAATATTAGTCTTTTTCTTTCTTATTTCGAGGTCACCGTAGCCACCTGATCCAGTGTGTATCCAGATCAGATGGTTACTGCAGTCACCTGGATCCAGTACGTATTCAGGCCAGACAGTGGATCAGCACTTAGAAAGGACCTCTACAGCTCTGAATGTCAGCGGAGACCAGGACAACTAGAGCCCCAGAGACAGTTCCCCAAAGACAGATCCCCAGTGAAGACCTTGCCCCCTAGACAGCCACTGGGACAATACCAAAGGAACCAGTTGAGTCCTCTGCACAATCTGACTTTGCTGCAGCCTGGAACTGAACTGCTGGTTTCGTCTTGGCCAGAGGAGAACTGCCCCCCGACTGAGCCTGGTTTCTCCCAAGGTTTTTTCTCCATTCGGTCACAAATGGAATTTTGGTTCCTTGCTGGTGTCGCCTCTTGCTTGCTTAGTAGGGGACACTTAATATCCAGCAATATCGCACAATCGATTGATTGCACAGATACTATTTAAACTGAACTGAGCGGGATTACGAAATCAATGAATTCAATGATGAACTGCCTTTAACTGAAAATTGAGTGTTTACTATTGTCATTTTCCATTATTGACACACTATTTTCCCATTTGATACTGTAAAGTTGCAGACACAATCTGTATTGTTAAAAGCACTATATAAATAAAGGTGAGTTGACTTGACTACTACTCATACCAACCAGATGATCCGACATTAGCTGTTCACATTGCAGCCTGTCTGAGAGACATTTCTGGCAGGATGAAGGAGCATCACCTTAAACTCAACCTTGCTAAGAGAGAACTGCTCGCAGTCTCAGTCAACCCAGCAATTCATCACAACTTCTCTATACACTTCATCAACCATAACTCCTTCCAGGATAGCTAGGAACCTTGTGGTTGTGACTGATAATCAGTTAAGCTTAACAGACCATATTTCTACAACAGCCCTGTCCTGCAGATTTGCCTTATACAACATTAGGAAGATTCAATTCTTCCTATCAGAGCAGGCCACACAATTCTTGTTCTCTCTTGGCAGGCCTTCTAGCATGTACTATAAACCCTCTGCAAGTGATCCAGAATGCAACAGTGTTGCAACAACAACGAGCCGAAGAAAGCCCACATCACACATCTCTTCATCAGTTTGCACTGACTGCCAACAGCTGCTCGCATCAAAATCAAGGTACTGATGGATCTCAATTCGAGCAGCATTTTCAAAAAATGTCTAAAAGACACATCTTGAACTTGAACAACTTGAAATCAGTTACAACATCATACAAATGGGGCTAACTGGACTATGCTAACCAACAAAATCTTGACCCCTTGGACTGCAGAGGGTTGGTTAAACTCCACTAATTGTATAAGATTAAAAAACCTCCATCTACGATTGAAACCGTCTGTCTTTTCTTCTCCTCCTCCTCTCCTCCCTCCTGTTCTGTTGTCCCTCTTGTTTTCATGAATGATTGAGGTGGAGAGGTTGGCTCAGGGGGAGCAGGGAGAAGTGCACTCTACATTCACCCCCGATAAAAGAGCTCGTCAGGGGAAGTGGAAGTCCCACGACTGAAGAGTCTGACCGACTGACAGAAAGAGAAACAGAAAGAAAGAACTGAGACAGCATGACAGATGGACCATCGTGAGCCAAAGGCCTCCGTCAGGGCTTGTAAAAGCTAATACTGTGAAGTCCAAACTTACTAGCATGCTTAAAAGTAACCTTCGGACACCTGCTGCACCAAATGCATGCATTTATGCATGTTCGGACATTATATGGCCATTGAACTAAGCGGCCCTGACATCCTCTGAAGCAGAAAGAGGAGAGGCGGGTTCACCCACCCAAGGACACGCACAGGAGCCCGGCATGCACACAAACAACCAGCTATCCATTAATGGCCCAATGCAGCCCTCCATGAGTCAGTGTCACCCAGGAAAGGACAAGCAGACCTCCGTCTAATTACATAGCGACTCTCATGCCATTACTCCTCATAACCCTCCCGTGGAGAGGCTGCTGGGAAAGAGAGCGTGATTGTATGTGTATAGCGGGAAACATAAGTCAAAAAAATAACTGAGCAACTGCAATGACCTACTCCTAATTTTAGACTGGATACACGTGTATAATGGCTTTCAATTAATGTTTAGAAAAACGGTGTACTAAAACACTGATTTATATATTTCTGACAGCACACCTTGCTACCAATATTGAGTAATTAAATTATCACCCTTCATGAAATTACTCTTAAAAAGCATGTTAATAAAAATAATAATAATAACAACAACAACAACAACATGTAATTTATAGGTTTTCTGTCCAATGTCCATAGTTTTTTTTTATGAAATGAAATGAATATTAGCTTCTTTAAAAAAAAAAAAAAAAAAAAAACTTAAACCCTCACAATTGAACTTGTTCTTACAAGTGTACCTATGTAATAACAGCCCATATTTATATTTCTCTTATTTAATAATTCTAGACATAAATGGTTTATATCCCCAACATTTATATATGTGTGTGTGTGTGTGTGTGTGTGTGTGTGTGTGTGTGTGTTTTTATGCACTAAAACAAATGTATTAAATACCCTCATCTTCCATTTTTCTTTAACTTTTTTTCTTTTCTTTTTTTTTTAAATGACTTTCGCTCATGGGTGATATTTCGAACTAGCTGAGCTTAGATGTTAGCTTAAAGTTGCTGGAAGTGATAAATATATTAAATTATACCTAATATATAATACCCATAATACCTGACAGATATCACTGAAATATGGTCATGGGAACTCAGGCCTGTCTCTGGGATTGTCCAAATTCCAAAACTCTGTATATATATATATATATATATATATATATATATATATATATATATATATATATATATATATATATATATAATATAATATATTAATATATTTATCTCTTCCAGCCACTTTAATTTAAACGCCAGCTAACATCTAAGCTAAAATTAAATGCTCTTGCCATCAATCATTTTGAAAATTTGGTCAAAGATAGCAGAATGAAACTTATAATATCGAAGCAAATACTGTGACAATTAACTGCAGGCATTAAATTTGACAGCCCTAATTTACTTAAGTGTGTGAGCACCATGGAGTGGCCGGTCCAAAATTGTCAGGTAATGGGGCAAACGTCCATCATGCAGGTAATTATACAACATCCACAGCTGCAACATGCCTCATCAGCTACAGACTGGAGGACAATTGGGGTTAAAATTCCAATTTGTTCCCACAGGCCTGTCAATCCCATGAGTCCACACCTGATGAAAACCCTCGAGTCAACAGTGGTGTGATCAGTGATATCGCTGGCTCCTACATCAGCACCAGTACCATGCAACCATCTGGCATTATGGGCAGATGCTGGATCAAGGGGATGGCTCCTGAGTTTGTTGGCGATGAGGTTAGTGGGGAATGGGGAGTGTTTTTCTAGTGACAGGCTCCGTGTCTGTGGTGTGTCCACTTGAGAACAGCATGGCAGCATAACTATGGCACCCATTTGGAGGAGTGTGATTACGGCTCGCCATCGGAGAGAGGAGTGGATGAGATGTAATCAGATGCCATCTGTAGAAATGGCGCAGATATGAGCAAGGAAAAGAGAGACAAAGAACAGGAGAGAAGCAAGGTAATGCACATCGAACAGGCTGGAGAGACCAGTGGCTACTGGGATAGGAAAGCTGTTTTTTTTTTTTTTTTTTTTGGTCAGCTAAACCCCAATTGCTAAATAATCATCTACTTATTCATCTCTGGGGTATTTCATCTTCACAGTGACATTTCATGAAATGTATTCCTGTGATGGTAAAGCTGAATTTTCAGCAGTCATTACTCACGTGATCCTTCAGAGATCACTCATATATGCTGATTTTGTGTTTTTGATGCTGAAAAGAGACGCTTAATATTTTTAAGGTGGTGACATTACATTTTTAGGACAATTTGATAAAGTTAAAAAGAACAGCATTGATTTATTTTATTTTTTCAAAATTATAAATGCATTTACAAATGCATATTATGTTATGATTTTTTTTGTTTGTTTTTACTGTTTTTGGTTTTTCTATAAATATATATATTTCTGATTTATATTAAATCATAATTATATAATGTATTAATGCAAAAAAAATACCTTAAATATTAGATGCAGATTAAAGTTAAAATAATTAATATTAAAATAGACAAAAAAAGTATTTAAATTATGTATTATAAAAATGACATGCCGACATTTATATAATAAAAAACATACATTTAAATGGTAATTAAATCTAACTTAAATATTTACAATTTTCAACAGACTACAACATATTTATTATTATAGCTGCTGTTATTTATTATATATTTTAATTGTCTAATTCTTGACATAAGCCAATTGAGTTTGGAATTATTAAATAAGAAAAATTTAAATATCTTTATTGTAGTTGTTTTAATACTTGTAAGATTGTTCATAAAGTTTTTTATATTTTTAAGTATTATATTTTAAATATTTTTTAAATGATCATTCTTTTAAAAAAAAAATCTGTAGAGGTTTTAACTTGAGGATGTTTTTTACTAACAATAGGAACACGTGAATGCAATCATTAATGTAAATGCAGGATTATACATAATTTACATTTGCTATAGCCATGTTTTCTCTACAACAGCACTGAACCAACACACAGAAATCACAAAGAAAACACCAGAAAAATAATGAAAACAATTATCAGATGACAGATTGTTATGATGATAAAGTTCAAAACAGCACTACTCCATTTATTTATTTATTTACACAGAACCAGATCCACATCACAGCCACCTCTGATACAAGCAGGTGGGGTGTATTGAAGCCCAGTATATGAATTATACAGTATAAAGAGACACCGTAAACACGGTTTTATTCACACTCACTCTATGGCTGTAATCGGCTGTGGCTGATATCTAAGGTGTTATTCTTTTTCCAGGCCACCAGTAATGAACTTCATAGGGTACTCTTAACCTTTAACCCCTCTCTTATCCCTACTGAAAAGAGCATCATGACATCGTTCTGCTTCAAGCCGATAAACAGACCATCAGAGCGACGAGATGAGACTCAGAGAGAGAGGATGAGTGAGAATGACAAGTTTCTAATGTGATGCCAGATGAGATTGGATTCTTCATTAGGCCAATTACAGGCCACTGGAGAGGGAGATCACTGCGGTTTGGGATCGGGAGGTGGAGAGACGCTCACCTGATTAAATAGAGAAATGACTGAAGAATTCCAGCAATTTACTCAGCCGAGGCACAACCTGAGCAAGACGCTGGAGTAATTACCAATTACTGCACATTCACCGCTTAGCACAGATGTTAATTAAACATGCTATCCTACTCAAAAAGAAGTGACTGGTGATTCAGACGGCCCAGAAGATATTCTACCCTGACTCTGCATCTGATGCCAGCATGCATGAGATTGGAATCTACTACAGTCTACAGAAAAAGTTAAAGGTTTTTTTTCTAAAATACTTAAAGCAGAGGATAGTTTATTATAGAGGATAGTTTAGGGGCAGCTGTGGCCTAATGGTTAGAGTTGGACATGTAATGCGAAGGTTGCAGGTTCGAGTCTCGGTGCTAGCAGGTGTTATAGGTGAGGTAGAATGAATGAACAGTGCTCTCTTCCTCCCTCAATACTCATGGCTGAAGTGCCCTTGAGCAAGGCACTGAACCCCCAGTTGCTCCCCGGGCGCTGGATCTATAGCTGCGCACTGCTCTGGGTGTGTGTTCACTTCTCACTGCTGTGTGTGTGTGTGTGTGTGTGTGTGTGTGTGTGTGTGTGTGTGTGTGTGTGTGTGTGTGCACTTGGATGAGTTCAAATACAGAACACCAATTCTGAGTATGGGTCACCATACTTGGCAAATGTCAAGTCTTAAATTATTACTTCAACTTATTTATTTACATTTTTTTATTATTGATATATTTTAATCAATTAACTTTTTTTTTTTGCTTCTAATCTACTGCATAAAGTAATCCTTTTTAACTTTAACGTTACATTTTCCGTTACATTGTTAATTTTTCTATAAACTGTAGTATTTAAACTTTTTTGTATTTATTTAAAAGTTTTATTTTACTCCATTCATTTTTAGTTTCTATTATTAAATGAATCGTTTTTTTTCTATTCACTCTAGTACCGTTTAATCCATTTTTTATCCATTTTTATATTTTATTTGACTCAATGTTTACTTTATTAAGTTACATTGTTACTTTTTTCCTAGTAATTATAGTACTGTTAGATTTTAGTTCAATTGTTATTTATATTATATTAAATGTATATTAATTCAAACATTTTAACAAATTTATTTTCCGATACATTAATACTTTTTCTATTCAGTGTAAGATTTTATTTGTTTATATCAACTATTATTTTAAATGTTATTCCTTTTTGTTTATATTTAAATTTGATTGTAATCAGATAATTAACATAGTATATTACATTAAATTATTTTTTCAGTTCACTGAAATACTGTTAATCTTTATCAAGTTATTATATATTTATAATTTTAACCTAATGTTTTATTTTAATCCAATTTAATTACATTTTTTATTTGCTTTTCTATTTGTTCCACAATTTCTCAACTTTTCCATAGAGACTAACCTCAAAAACCCCTGAATTTAGCAGCCACTTCATTTTGAAGTACAAATACACACATTTATCAAAAACAAAACTATGGGTCTATGCCTCAAATTGCACAGTAGACTAGTATAGTTCTTCTGTCATTTATCTGAGAAGAGAAAGGGGTTTATTTCCCAGTTCAGCAGACTAGGTGTTTGTATATGGTTATGAGTCTGAGGCTGGCGCTCCAATCATCTGAATAATGCATGTTGGGTAGTTTATGCATAAAGGACAAACACTTTGAGGTGCTGTGCAGCGGCTGAGATGCCTCACGGGGACAAAAATACTGAAGACTCATCTTGCACTTACAGCTTAGGGCTGGGAAATATCTAGAATATGCACAGAACCAGCAAAGACTTTGCAGGTGTTACATAAATTATCATTACTGTAAATGTTGTGATGATTTTAAATGTACTTATGTAATGCCCTAGATTTTTACTGTTTTAGTTCTGACATTATATGGCCACTAACAGAACTCTTTATAGTTTGTTTACATTTGTTCAGTGTTGCATCATGCGTCTCGTCAAAATATGAATCAAAAATAACTCCAAGTCTACAATACGCACTGATATTGGAGTACAATGCTACAGAAATCTTAACGCAAAAGCAGATTCTTTCTGAGATTCTGCAAAATAAATTATTAAATAGTGAGCCACAAATGGATCCAGTAATAAATAATCATCAATTTTCCACTGAATTATGCCATCACATCAACGTTACAATGTTATACAGGAAAGCCAGAGGGTGTTGTGAAAAACAAGAGATGAGGTCATAAACAGTCATTTCCATATTTAGACATTCATTCAGCGTACAGGAACAGACAAAACCGATCTGACAGATGCGACATGAAACTGATAAATATATGGAAACAAAAATAATATGGCTTGCATATATTTTTCAAGTGCTCACGGGCATTTTTAGGCACATATAATAGAAGTCACTAAGTGCTATGTTACTTTTCCTACTACATTTGTGACATCATATGAAGAGAATCCACAAAAATGAGAAACGCTGATATTACTCTTTAGCACATTTACCAGCCCCTGACATGCACATGTTGCTGTGTTACTGTATTTTATTTTGTAAAGTGATTTTATTTTTATTTTTTTTTGGGGGGGGGGGGGGTGAGAACACAGACATTATTATTGTACAGATGGGTGATTGATTGTTGTGTACCCGTAAGATGTTTGTCATCAAACGAATGTAATGGGTTAGGACAGGTGCCAAATGTGCAGAATAAAGACAATAGAATATTTATAGTGCCTGCCGGCAAGAGGTGGGATATGTTTGCATTTTGCAGACAAGGGGAGGTCTGCGGCACATCAGACATGAGACAATGAATGACAGTAGAGCATGCAAGTTTTTTTTAGCTTATTTTTTAAAATCAACATGAAAATGTTGAACATTCGTGGTTCATCGGTGAGCTATAAACCAAAGTTTTTTGGCTATTTAAAAGGTTCAAGCCCTTTTATATCCCACCTCTACTTCATGTTTCTCCATCAACAGAGGAAGAAAACTCCATTTGTAAAGCTATTTTATTGCATGCACAGTCAAATGCAAGCACAGAATGCCCCACACATTATGCATTGCATGCATTAAGACACACAATTCCAAGTATGAATAGATAAACGGGACACCATTGAGACGTACTGTGTGGCACAAAATGAAACACACACACACACACACACACACCCAGTCCTGCCTGCACTACTGGCCCACTTCCCTCAAGCTTTCTACTTTTGTCCAGAACAACTGGGCTAGCAGATAAAAGAGACCGAACAGTAAAGTGAAAGAGGGAGAGAGAGAGAGAGAGAGAGAGAGAGAGAGTTAAGTGGAGGGACATCGACTGTTGAGGGATTTTTGAGGCTAAGCAGAAAATTTCAATTTATTGAGAATTAGATATTTCTGTTTTAGTTTAATTTGAGATCCCTTTCCTCAGAAAAGTGTGAAATCTAGTCATGCGTTTCAACTCCGAGGTGTGAACGCCTCAAAGCGGGTGTCATTGATCTTATAAAAGAACAATAAGAATGAAAGATAAGAAATAAGAAACAGATCAAAAATGATGCTTGGATCCTCTGGTCTGTTCATGGGTTGGACCGATGCGTCACTCTTCCTGGATTAGAATTCCGGCTCGTATAAATAGGAGGAGTATTTTTATCCCTTGGTCTTCTCCTTCACCTCCCCCTTCCCTTTCCTTCCTACTCTGAATAGTATTAATTGCAAATCATCCATTCAGACTAATAATACACATAATAAAGGCAACATACGGAGGAGCGTGAATGCCATCAGAGGCTATTTATGGTTTCGATGAAGGCACTGCAATCTCATAGCTCACCGAGTTTAGAAAAAACTAATTAATAAAAAATGGTCTTGAAATCAAGTCAAGATGAACAAAGAGGGCAAAATGAGAGCGGGAGCGACGGTTAGTGGTCGATTTAGTTGATTCCCAGGTGGTCCGAGGGAGGAAAAATACAAAGTTTTAATCACTATCGCAAACCCGCATCATGAAAACGTGCCATCAGAAATATCAGGGTTGTACCGTGGTATATCAAAGTACTACAGTACTTCCCTCTGACCTATTGCTGTAAATGACCTTGTCAATTCTTCATTAAGGTTTTAGCTATAAACAAAGGTTATATCTCTTCAAACTCTTACCATCTATGGAATGGTTTATGTTTTTGGTCTCAATGAGATCAGTTTGATAAGACTGTTTTAATAGCATTCATATGATAATCGTAACTTTTAAATAAACCATCAGTTCACAGTGTCTGCTGCCACCAAGTGGACAGATGAATCAGGCTTTACACTTGCATCACTTTCTTTCTGCATTATCACACATATACTAGAAAAATGATATTTCATAATTACATATGCATGCATTGTGAACACATATATGAGCTCTGTTATCTATATGCTCAGAAACACATTTAGAGCTTAATACATTGCCACCTTTTTTTTTACCCCTCCTCCTTCTCTTTCTACAGAATTAGATTGCTCCCAGAGTATCAATTGAAACTCCTATTCATGATTCATGAGGAAAAAATTGAAGACAGTGTATTTTTCCATTAGCATGGATAATGCTGGATGTGACTCCGACCGAGGTTTTAGCATGCTGTGGGTTCAACAGCACCGACCGTGAACAGCACATGTATGTGTTTCCATACATTGAATGAACCCTGGCTGCATGACACATATGAATTAATCAGAGTTGCCGAAGGGTGTTTATCTTTGAAAGTGCACTCGCTTTCAGATGTAGCAGTAAGTGAAAAAGCAGGTGATGGAAATTTCCCATCATGCCTGCAATCTGTCCTCTCCCCCAGTAAACTCAGCAGATTGCATTTTCTGATAAGACAACCAACCCCCTTCATTAAACAGTGTTGCCATGACGCCTGAGAAACAGTAAGGAAATACTCCAGCATACACCTACCATTACCATTACCATTAGTAGCGCTGTCTTACTGGGCTGAAATAACTGTACTGCTGATGGTACCTGAAATCAGTCATTGTGCTTTCTGCGATTACCAACACTGTGTGTAATTATGTTGGCTTGACAAATACTCAGGATCAGCAGGGTTCCTGTCTTGTCTTCTCTAACCACTCAAATGTACACTTTTCCAGAAGCAGATGGTAAAAAAAACAACGAAATCCTTTAAATGTCCTGTTTTAATGTTCTTGTAGAGCATTCAGGCAACATCCAGAATGTTCATAAACTGAAACGCCAACTGTCTTGTTGTAAACGCTTTTATACAAAGCATCTTAAAACAGAAGCGGTCTCTTATTTCATAGGCTGCGGCCGTCAAATTAAACACAGCAAATTAGCTCCGGTCCTCAAATTTGATTGGCCAAGAAATGCTCCAAGAGTACAGTCATAACAATAAAAAATTGCAGAGACTTTTAACTATTTTAATATCACTCCACTTGTCTGTGTTTGTGCATTCCATACAGAATTTTTTATTCACATTAAGAGCAACTTGGCTTTATATCATAACAAGTATAGAACACAATTACAAAAATAAATAACCAGTGTAAACATTTTAGTTTTTGACATTTCAAAGATTTATTTTTATTTTTCTGATCACAGACTTGGAGATTATTTTAATTGACACTTTCTATGGATTACACAGTTACACCAGTAGGTGGCGACAGGTAAATGTCCTTATGAATGAATCAATGAATCACTCACTCAGTTCATTCAGAAACAAACAAACAAACAAAAAGATACTGGATGAGTCAGAAATCACATAATTACGTAATTAGAAGAAGTGATTACTTTGCAATGTTTTTAAAAAGTATGTTTTACATAGCATGGATGTGTATAGTATGAATAATTCACGAATGTCAATAAATCACGAAGGTCATTCTTGAATGTTTTGCCTACTGTTTTATGAATACTGTGAAATCAGACATACAGTACTACTATTTGCACATAATGCTTGTCACCTACTTGTATAGTAGGGAAGTATGTGATTTCAGATGCAGCCACTGTCTTTGAGGGAGTCATTGAATTATTCACTCAACCGATTAGTTCCATTTTGATACTGTAAAAAAAAAAATAATTTAATAGAATTCCATGCACTCAGGAATTTTGAGTGAAGGTGAAAGATTTTTTTACACACTGATTTTGCAGCAGGTTAAGCTGGTCATGTGAGTATGTGATGTAGACCAAAAGACAGCTGCTTGATTTGAAACTGACTTCTGCGTCACCTTTACATCATGCATACACCTAAACTACTGATAATACACGAACAACATGTTTAGCTGAAATTTAGCTAATGTGAGCCACATCTTTACTAAATATCAACTTATTGCTCATTGAACTGTTTTATAAAAGAAAGACCACATCTATCAGTTTTCTTTTCTCTTTTTTTTTTTTAAATGACTCCTAAGTACATGAGAAACTTAAAATCGGTGTCAACCTTCAAAACACAATAGAAATGGTGCTCTTGTTGACTCTCCCCAGTTTGCGTCACAATCCACAGGAGATTAAGCCCACTTAATCAAACACTGTCAAAGGAAGGACGGTGCGCCCCGCTATACCTCCGTATTCCTCTATCCACAGGTGCAAGGTCATTAATGTTGCTAAGCGATTGTCCCACACACACACACACAACCAGGTGTTTAAAATCGCTCTCCCTCTCTCTTTACATGGCTTTCCCCCTCTCTCTGTCCTCTATAACGAGAAATCTGTTTAAACGACTGACTCCAGTGCGACTCCGTGATAGAAATGTGCAGCTTTAATTCTGAGCCCCAGAGCCTTTATTGCCATTTACATCCTCGTTACAAATGACCAGAAATCCATTAGGTTCCTGTCATCCCCCGTGTCTCATCTATCTAGCCCACTCCTGGAGGCCCAGCCCACGGACAATAGGAAAGTAGAGATCAAGCACCTTTCAGGAGGATGTTCACATACTGATGAGGTGACAGTGTGCCGCCACTAGGCATCTATCCTTCTTTATTTGTAGAAAGAGAGTTCTTGGGATCTACGGATACAGTGCAGTGGCCGAGAGCATAAGAGTTTTATTAAACGCATATGAAGGGATCACTTGACCTGTGTGTCTATGGGGGCCAGTCACTTAAGGAGTCTCCCATTATACACTTTGAATATCATACATGCATACATCGATAAACCATATAGTTCAGCCTATTTGAACTCTGTACTGAATGCTAATATAAAGTTATCATTCTTGGTGTGAACTGATAAATGAGATGCAATTTGTCATCGCTCATTAGGAAACACCTGACCGCAGGAAACAGCGATTGACCAATCAGAATCAAGTTTTCTAGAAAGTGATGATTAAAGAGCAAATACAGCAATAGATCTTACTCAACCAATGTGTCCGAAGCAGCAGGGGATCGTTCTGCAGTCCTCTTCATCATCCTCTTCCACACTGCATCCGATTCCTGCACCAGCAAAATGGACATAGATCACTATGAAGGCCCAAAACCAAGCAATAAGGAACTCTATAGAACTAAGGTGACTGAACTATCCCAGCTTTTTCATATTTATTAGGACTTTGACATGATAGGTGAGCAGAAAATCTTATATAAACCCCATACAGTACGTTTAAGAAAACCAGAATATTGATGTTTCTTGCAAAATAGCTCGCTTGTCGGATTCATATAACTGAGAATGTTACACATATTCAAATTATGTGGCAGAAATATAATAAGAATGAGGAAAACACACAGTTATGCTCATTAAACTGGAAGGAAACGATCTTGGTAATTTGAGCATTTCACATTACAGCACACACACATATATAATTTGACAGCAGCACATTTATACACATTTCAGGCCTCAGAATCATTCTGAGTGTAGTCAAGAATCTAATCTAATCATTCCAGTCTTAGTTACCTATTTTAAGCCATTTTCCTCCAGACATGTTAAGTATGGTTCACCCTAAATTGTGTTAGTGATGGGGCCAGAGAGGAAACAGATCTTTTCTCTCAAGACAGCCTAATCCTACACTTGATAACTAAAATACTTGTGCTTATTTAAAATGACTTTTTATTGGTTTATCTGGGATAAATTGGGAAATCTCTGCTATTTTAAATCTCAATCAAGAGTATAATTCAAACACTGACCTGAAGGACCTTTTCTCCTGGCCAGCTTTCATTGATCGCGCCTGTAACTAAAGCCTCATTAACAACACCTGGCATTGAGCTAGTGTGAGAGCGCCCTCTAGTGGCTGCGAGCGCAACAAACATATGGCACACAATTAATATTCTAATGCTAAAGGAAATATTGCTATTTTTATAAATATGTATGGTAAATGTTGATATTTTTTAGCAGTTAATTATTTTGCACCGTAATGTTTTATTTATTTAAGGAATAAGAACAGCAATGCCATTTTTCCCTGTTTACAAATATCTTTATATATATATATATATATATATATATATATATATATATATATATGTATGTAAACTGGGAAAAATTTATATATATATATATATATATATATATATATATACTGTATATATATATATACTGTATATATAAAGGTGTAACTTGTACTACAGATGAAAATATTAAACATTTTGCATTGTGGTGCATTTACTGTAATGTAATATAATATAATATAATATAATATAACATGCATATGGACATCAATAAACAGCACAGTAGCAATTAAAACTTTAATATGCCAGCACAGTTTTACCAAACAGTAGATTAAAATATCAAACAATTAGTGTTTCTCCATACATTTCTATTTTAAATTCATACATATAAAAATCACTATAAAATGTTGCTCTTTAACATAGTCACTGTAAAAACTGTGGGATTTCAAACATTCACATGCTGAACGGTTTCTGCTACACCGCTTAATACAAAAAAAAACTAACCAATCACACAAGCCAGTCTGCAGGGGTGCTGGGCCACCCGGGACCGGTTTAGACCCAGCGAGAGCCTGAACCTGGTCCAGTAGGCTTTCTCTGCTCAAACTAAGCCTTTGATTAGGACCGCCTTTAAACGTAGTCCAGATTAAATCATGTTATTCCATCATAAAAATAAGACCAGTTTTAGCATTAGATAAAAAATAAAAAATAAAAAAAAAAGATTAAATAATTCATCTGTTAAATTATGTCTGCAAATGGTCCGGACAGTAATTTTGGTTACAAGATGGATGTGTTTAAGCATGTGGCATCTTCAAAATAGCATTTCATTATTCACGTCTCCATCAAATGTTCTCTAGTCACACAACATCTAAAATAACGGAATACAAAAAAAACTACGGTACATTTCCAAATGTGAAATGAGCACATAATGGACTTTGGATAAAGCGTATGCAGATATAGAAGATGAAGACATTTTCTTGATTAATATGTCATGAAAAGGCATTGTTGGCGAGTCCCCTCTCTGTCCCAGGACGATCAGTAGATTCTTTGCATAGTGGAGAGGGTTTAAAGACAGTCTTTAAGGCACGGTGACGTGGAAAGGGCTTCCGGGCACCATTTCTTCTCCCCATTTGACTATCAGGATATAGTCGCCTTTCTCCTTCACTGTATATGTGACATTGTACATTCTGTTGCCCATGTGCTTGACGTACACTTCCTCACAGGGAGTCTTTGGCCCATGCACTCCTACCATTAACATGTTTGTCCCTGAACAGACAAAATAACAGCTGTTTAGTCATCTGTACGAGAGCATTATGCACAAACATGCATTATTTTTTACTGCTCGGGACGCTGTACCTGCTTTACTGCAGTCTACCGTGAAGGTGTTCTTCTGGCCAATGAAGGCTTTGGAGAGTCCGGCCCCCCTGGAGATCACCTTACTGGCATCGGACGAGAACTTTGGCAGAGTAGAGAACGATCCGGCCACTGAGGACGATTTGGTCACCGTTTCCACCAGAACTGATGATGTTTCGTGTAGAGAGTGTCCTCCGGACAGACGTGCACCTGGAGGAGTGAATTTCTTCTTGTTTATTTGCGTCTTTATAAAAGATGAGCTGTTGTGCTAGTGGGTTGAAAGATGTTCCCCTCATCAATCATTAGTCTCAAGTAAAGTTTCACACATTTTTTTAAGTTGCCATAAGCTTGTATGGTTTCAAATCCAGTCCATCACATTATGGATTGCCTGATTATATAATATCACAACCAGGTTTTAAAAATAGTTATTTACTCATAAACAAGCTTTTAATATTTATGGAGCAAAAAGGCATAATATAAAATGATGTAATAAAACAATTTCTTCCGTTTTTATTTTATATTTCGTGTTATATTTTTATATTAATAATATTTCGTTTTCAGGGTGGAACACATGAAAAATACCCTTTGGCTGACTGTGGTGCATCTGCAGTAATGTTTGTCCCTGTTACTTTAATAATAAAAAATAGCAATAATATAATCTAATATGGTGGACTACAGACACCTTTTGGCTATCTGTGTGTAAATCACACCTGGCTCTGTGTCTCTCCAAGAAAATGTAAAGAGCAGAAAGGGCCTGGTAATGTACTGTAGTGTGTGATCTCACCAGAGACTTTGGCTTTGAAGGGGCTGCCCACGATATGCTGCGGTCCTCCATATTTGATGGAGATGAGGTAGCTGCCGGGAGCCATTGGTGTGTAGGTGACCTTGTATCCTTCTGGACACTCCTGACAATCCATCTTCACCTTCGATGGGCCGTCGATGGTAACCGACAGAGCTCCTGAGCCGGCGTTACATGTGTTTACAATGAAATCTGAGGGTACACCTGTGAAGGATGAGATGAAGCCGGTGAGTCTCTGTGTGTTTGTGTTTTAACGCTTGTGATTGGCTACTTGATGGTGTCACACCTGTAGTTCCCCCCTCCAGGCCGGGCCCGAAAGCCGTCACCATTCCTGGATCTCCCGCCTGGCCGGGTTCCCCGACACGGATCTTGAAGGGACTGCCTGGGATGTGACTTCCATTAAAACGGACATCGATGGAGTGGACACCGTTCTCCCGTGGAATAAACCGTATTGCATGTTTATCTGCACAAACAGGCATGCAGTATTGAATGAGTTCAAATGCAGTCACTAACTATATGCTCTAAACTAACATCAAATATATTGTGTCTTAAAATATTACAATGAACATGCACATATATATATATATATATATATATATATATATATATATATATATATATATATATATATATATATACATCTATATATACAAACACACACACACACACACACACACACACAAATAGGTTATATGTTATGATATAAATTAATTAAATTCATTTATATATATATATATATATATATATATATATATATATATATATATATATGCTCCCACATGTGTGTAAATAGTATTTGTTATACTAAAATTAATGTAATAAAATATGTAACAAAATATATTAAACACTAAATAAAAATATACAAAATATTATATTTTAAGTATTATAATAAAATTTGGTTAATAAAATAATATATATTCAATATTGAATACACATAAATGATAATAATATATAACTTAAAATAAATATAAAATAAATATAAAACCTATATAAATAACAATACAATACAATAATTATAAAACAAAATAAAATATATATATATAAATTGATAAAAAAATATATATAATGCATAATGAATAATATGTAAAACCAAAACTATTTTTCTATAAATATAAATATATTTAGAGAAAATATATAATATACAAAATGAAAGAATATAATAAAAATGTATAATACGACGATATTATATAATAGTAGATACACACGTGTATGTAAATAAAAAAATATATATTTATTTATTTGAAAAATACCATACAGCATAAATAATAATATAAAATATACAAAATAGTATAATAAAATGTTTAATAAAAGTATATATATTTATTTACATAATTTATTACAGACAAAATAATTGACTTTTTATACTCCTGGGTATGTGCACATATGCTCACCATTGTCTAGCTCAGTGATGTAACACTCCTCCACTGCTCCAGACGGTGTGTGCACCTTAGCCTCAATCGCCCCTCTCGCTCCGTTCAGCTGCACGGCAAACGAGGCCTCTTGGTTCACCTTCAGACCCATCTCCTGCAGAGACACAGCCAAATACACTATCTTTATATATCATCTAATCTTAAGAAGTATGTAAAGATAAGCCTTTCTCACTACGCATATTCACAATGGCCAACATAACAAATGATTTGCTACTTTGTCATGCTCATTTATCTTTCCTGAGAAACTCCTTCTACACTCCTCGCTAAGGGAACTGCAAGAACACTTGTCTCGACTCGTGATAAGCTGTCCTGTGCTCTCCATCAAGTGCTCTCACAGTCTCTCAGAGAGTGTGTTGATAAAGTCAGTGTGTGAGCATGTTTGATATGAAATCACTCACCTGCAGGCTGGTGACGGTGAGTAGGCGGGCGTCATCTGACACTGATGCAATAGGAACGATGAAAGGGCTGTCTGGGATATGCTCATCGTTGAATTTGATTGACACCTCATAGTCACCTGAAGTTAAATAAATAAATAAATCAGTGTAATTTATAATTATTCATAAAATTTAAATGGAAGATTCCATTCCTAAAGCAAACACTACACTAAAATTAGCATTAGCACTTACCAGGTTCCTGTACCACATAGGCCACCCCACAGGAACCATCCTTCCTGTCCTCAAAGGAAATCTCTGCTTTGCTGGGCCCCTCAACAGCTATTGACAAACCACCAGCACCGGCCTCACGGGTCCAGATACTGAACTCAGCTAAAAATCACACCCAAAAAAGTTATTTATATATATATATATATATATATATATCAATTTACGCTCCTTGAAAAGCATGGTTGTAATAGATAACTAAAAGCATAAAAATGGTTTCTTTAAATATAAACTTATTTTATTTTTGCTAGTTGCCGAGGCAAATTTTCTAATTCTCATTTAACAATTAGTAATGAAATAGTTAAAACTGAAATAAAAATGTATAAAAACTATATGAAAAAACGCTAATTAAAATGACAAAAAACAACAAAAAGACTTTAACTAAAATAAAGAATAAATAAAAACTAATTCAAAATATTAATTTAAAACTATAATAGTATCTTTACACTAAAATAACGTAAGTTTTTCATTTAAAAATATATTTTTTTCCATCTACTATTTATATTTTACTTTATTTCAATGAACAACAATTATTTCTAACAGTTTTAGTTTTAGTCTTGTCTCTTACCTGGAATTCCAGCCACACCTCTGTCCAATCCAGTACCACCAGCCCGAACCTTATGGGCCCCTCCCTCTCCCAGGGGCCCCACAGTGAACTGGAAGGGGCTCCCAGGGACATGCTGTCCCCTGTATTTGACATTGACAGTGTGGGGGCCCATCTCCTGAGGCACAAAACGCACACTATAGGTGCTGTCCTCTCCTTCTATGATCTCAGCATCCTCAGTGTTACCACTGGGACTCGTCACCTGTGCGGTCATTTCCTGCGTACCTGATTCACCTGAGAGAGAAAGAGGGAAAGGAAAAGAGAATGGCACACATGAGACATTTCACTTAAAATTTCAGGCATTTCTTCTATAAAAGATGATGTATTGGCTGGGCTGCCCGCAGAGTTGAAGGCTGCTCAGATTTTCCAGCTTGGTTCTCCTGTCATAAAGGTCTGCAGTGGAAAAAGTGGGCTCATTGCCACCCAAAACTCCATAAACACACATATACCATGATATCATCACACAGACATACAATAAGAAACTTGAAACTTGAAAGAAAGTTCCTGTAAGAGTAAATAGTAAAGTATATATGTATATATATAAATGATATATATACATGACTTTAACCTGCAAACAACGCTCAATGACACACACACACACACCCTCTGATTGTCGTTCCTGGGCACTACTGAAGGATCCCAGGTTTTCCCTGCCCAGAAATCCACCGAAAACATCCTTGAAGGGGTCGCCCCCCACCTGGGTGCTCTCCTCCACCCGCACTTCCCGTTTGGTCTCGCCAGCGCGGGTCTTGCTGATCTCGGTGCGTTCTGTGCGTGTGTAGGTGTGGCTGCTGCGTGTGAAGGTACGGGTGTGTCGCTCTTGGGCCGAAACCATCTGAAACCAGTTCCCTGCAGACGTGGAACCCGAAAGACAGAGGAGGAAGGAAAGAGAAGAAGGAAGAAAGGGAGTGATGAAAAAGGAGAAACAAGAAATGCATGCTTCCAAGCAGAATGGAAACATATTCTGTTTTCTTTCCTGTCTTTTTTTTTTATCAAAACTTAAATTCTATACAGCCTCATACAGAACCGTTCTGATTCAAGATACAGGAAGTGACGAGTGACAGTGGGAAACAGGTGGGAAAAAGAGACAAACTCTATTTCTGAATATGCCTATAGTAGTAGGCAAAAAATAGTATGTGAGACGAGTAGTATGTCAGATTTCATAGAACAGTAGGCGAAAACCCTTTTGGTGAGATTCTGTAGTGAGCATCTGATGGACACTACATATCCCATGAGGCCACAGGAGTCAATCATTCCCTCCTCACCTGGAATCTTGAGGTTGAGGTCACAAGTGCTGCCCACCGAGGCGATTGACGGTGCCTGTCTCTTTCTGGTGATACTCTCCTTCATTCTTCCCTCGCCCAGAACTTTCACTGTAAATGGACTTCCTGTGGCGCAACATAAAGAGTTTAAAGGAGTTCCCACCTCAGAAGGGAAGCATCTTAAAGAGACTTAAGTTTGAGAGCTGTGCTGCACCTGGCACATGTTGGTCGGCAAATTTGATGTTGATGATGTAAGTTCCGGGTTCGGTTGGGCAGTAGGTCACTTTGCATGTTCCGTCGTCCACGTCCGAACAGTTAATGTCAACTTTGCTGGGCCCCTCGATGGACAGACCGAGACCTCCATAACCTAAGGTAACCAAGTGGGTTTTACGATTTAATACAGTTAGGAAAAGCAGAGCAAGTACACTTTGATTTTTACATACATGACAAAAAAGTACACATGGATTCAGATAATGCTAAGCATGTGTGTCAAAAGTATATTGAAGTATTCTTCAGGCTTAAGGTTTTTAAATGTTGTGCTACGAAATTTATTTGGCAAATTGTCATTACAATAAGAAACTGTGCTATTGAGAGGCGAAAAATTTTGCATGGTTTAAATTGGTCTTTTAAAATTCTGAAATTTTGCCGGCAAAAATAAAACATGCTGTACATTATGGAAGCCAGGTAAATACCATTTACCTGCACTTCTGGTGTCCACGATGAACTCAGCCACTTCAAAGGTGTGTCCTTCAATCAGTCCTTTCCCAAACACCTTCACCTTACTGGCGTCTCCAATCTCAGACAGGCCCACCTTGATCTTGAATGGGCTGTTGGTCACGTGTTTTCCATTCTTCTTCACGCTGACCACATGCTCACCCACCTCTTTAGGAGTGAAGGATATTCCTAAAGGCAAAAAGCAATGGGAATGAGTTCTTTTTTCAGGTTTATAAAGTATTTTACGGTAGCACAGTCATATCCAACAGAAAAAGATAGGCCTCAGGGTTTGGCTGTACATCAAAGGCCTTTTCTGAGCTGATAGTCGATTCTCTTTGAAATCACAGGAAGGAGCTCTTAGTCTAAGATTAGGTTTTAGAGGCAAACACTACAGGCATCAACTCGTCAGAAAGTTTCAGAGTTTGATTGCTGACATTAGTCAGAGGTCTAAGACTTTCTTGTTATGAAAAACCTTACAAGTTTATCTAGTCTCTAAAAGTGGTATAATTACATTCACAGTCTTCTAGGAAAATGTACCTAAATAATGGTGACTCATCTTGTTTGCAGGGGTGTACACAAACTTCAATAAGTCCTATCTGAACTTCCTGTTGGAAATGTAAATTTGGGGTCTTTTAAACCCTAAGTAACAGAATCCATTCCCAAATAATGTGATCTGGCTTCTTTATATTCCACTTTTCTGCTCAGACGTGACGCATGTAGGTGCTGGCAGGCCTGACGAGTGACTAACCGATGTGACGGTTTGGCAGTCTCTTCAGCAGGCAGGGCTCCTCGTTGCCAGATGGGGCTCTGATGCTCGCGGCCAGGGAGCTCAGGTCCGTCTCTGTGATCTTCAGTGACACGTCTGTGGCTGTGCCAACGTTTAGTTGGGACGTCCTCATGGAGTCATCACCTTCATCAAGAATGAGACAGAAATATATGTGTTTGCATATATATATATATACATATATATATATATATATATATATATATATATATATATATATATATATATATATACACACACACACACACACACACACACACACACACACACACACAACTAACATATATGCTCCAGTTATTAAAAATAAACATTAACTGTGCGGGTGCAACCCCAGTTCCGTTGCGGAGAGCAATGTTGTGAAGGGCAAAGTGAGAGTGAGACAGAAGGAGGGGGGAAACAGATACTTCCTGTTTCTAAAAACTCTCAGGAAGTGGCTCCTACTTTTAGAAGCACTTCAGATGTGGTTCAATTCTCCAGGTGTGAAGACACGCGCACACACATAAACACACACGGCAGCTAATTTAGTGATTCACAGACGTTTATGGAGAGACATAACTTTGCCCTCTCTTGTTCATCCTCTCTCTCTCACTCATACCCATATTTGGGCACATACAAACCCCTACCTGTGATCTTGGCTGTAAAGGGGCTTCCAGCGATGTGCTTGTCATCAAACTTGACGATTATATTATAGTCTCCTGGTGCTGTTGGCATGTAGGACACAGTGCAGGTGCCATCTTTATTATCCTTACAGCTGATCTCTGCCTTAGAGGGGCCTTCCACTGCCAAAGACAGACCACCTGAGAGAAGATGAGAGAGCAATGTAGGAAGTCAATGTGAAACGAATGCAATATGGCCGTTTGGCTGCTGGGCTTGGTGTGTGTGTATTACCTTCTCCAGCGTCCTTAGTGACGATTGTGAAGGTGGTGGGTTTGTTGACCATGCCGTGACTCAGACCAGGGCCATATGCATTCACATGCCCGCTGTTAATGGCATCTACATAGAACTGCAGTGGACTTCCTGTAAGAGCAATGTTGAAAGAGTGACACTTCATGTTTAAAGATGATCAACATCAATCACAGAAATTAACAATTATTACATTAGAGCAGCGAACATCTAATTGTTTTGATACCTGGAATGTGATTCCCGTCATATTTGATGTCCATCTCATGTAGGCCCTTCTCGGTGGGGCCATATTTGACCGTCACAGTCCCATCCTTGTTATCAGTGATGTGAGGATGGGCAGTTTTACCAGAGGGCATATGAACCTCACCTAAAAATAAAAAAAGCATGTTTTAGAAATAATAAATTCTGTAGGCCTCTGTGAAAAGATGCATGCTTCATTGCACCTCTAAAAATTATCAACTTTTTAGTTTTTTTAATAAGTGTTAATACCTGTAATCTCCCCCTTTTGTACAGTAAATGGAATGACCAGATTGAATGGGCGAAGCATTGGCTCCATGGCATCCACTGCAGAAATTGGTTCCTCCGTGGCCTAGAAGAGAAAGAGATTTCAGCATCACTGCATTGCTAACTAAGAACAGTGAGAAGAAGTGCATGCAATGGGTTAATGGCTGGAAAACAAACAAAAAAAAAAACAGTCAAGGGCCCAGGCTGGTTGGACTGCAGCAGATGGAATAAAGTCATGAAAGCAGCAGCAACAAAGAACCTTGTGCAAAACAATCCCTCTGCAATTGGAGATCAGCAACTTATTCATAAACTCTATGAATGCATGATCAACCTACTAGCCATTTAATAAAAAAGACATCAGTAGTAAAGCTCATGAGAAATTAAGCAAAGATGGATGAAATGAAAAGGAGTAATGACAAAGGCTGATGAGCAGAGAGCGTTAAGGACATTATCGGATGACTAGGGGTGTTGTGTACCCAGTGGGGGGTGTAGCCCTGGTAGGGGGCGTAGGGCTGCTGTAACTGTAGTTTATCACATGGTTCCTCAATTATAGGGATGGTATCAGATGCCTGGAGAAGGAGGTGGTCACATGTTTAGGGCTTCACACGACACACATTTATATGCAGCCAATTGAATTTGACCCATTAAACTGGAATTTAATTTGGTAAACATCATCTCAATGAATAAGGTACAAAAAGGTTTTTATTTGGGAGAATTATTATTTTATAAAAACACACCATGCACTTGTAGCCATATTTTGAAATGATATATGATCATCTGCATTAAAAAAACAAACACACAAATATAACACACTACTGGGGTCAGTACATTTTTTAAAGAAATTATTATTTAACACCAGCAAGGATGCATCAAATTGATCAAAAGCAACAGTAAAGACTTTTACATCGTTACAAAAATGTTGTATTTAAAATAATTGTTGTTATTTTGAATTTTTATTCATAAGGAATCTTGGAAGAAATCTTGTTTTCTACAGAAATCATTAGGCAGCACAACTGTTTTCAACAATGATATTAATAATAACATTAATAATATCATGATAGGTAAAAATTGATAGCCTGAATGCACTGTAAGTCGCTTTGGATAAAAGTGTCTACTAAATGCATAAATTTAATTTCATTTCATTTCATTTCATTTCATTTAATAATTAAGGAATGTCTTGAACATTAAATAAACATATTAGAATGATTTCTGAAGGATCATGTGACACTGAAGACTGGATTAACGATGCAGAAATTTCAGCTTTACACCACAGGAATAAATCACATTTGAAAATATATTCAAATAGAAAACAGTTATTTTAAATCATATTAATATTTCAGAATATTACTTTTTTTTTTTACTGTATTTGTGATCAAATAAATGCAGACAGTTTTCTTTCAAAACATTTTGTATAGTAGTTTACAAATATTATGCAAAACACACTATTCAGAATGCATAGCAACAGAAGGTGCTCACCACCACATGGAAGGGGCTGTTAGGAATGTGCTCTCCTCCAAAGCGGATGGTGATGATGTATTTCCCAGGTTCTGGAGCGGTATAGTAGATATCAAATGTCCCGTCCGCGTTCTCCACCACATCCACGTCTAGCTCCGCCCCGTCTGGAGTTGACACTTTGCAAGTGACCTTCCCCTTCCCAGCAGCCTTTGCATCCACAGTGATAACGGTCTCCTCGCCAATTTGAATAGTTGGTCCGAGCCCAGAGCCTGCCCATGGGACCGCAATCACAGCAAAGCAAATTTACTACACCATTCAGAGAATTATAGTCTGAATTCATGTACACTGGGCCACTTTTTGCAATTCATTTCAGTGACAAAGAATGGCCTAAACTGATCCTACATAAAATGCTTGCAAAATGTAATCTAGATAACTTATGTTGATTTTTAAAAACTCACCCAATCCGTGTCCACCAATCGACACTAATAAATCAACAAGAGGAGCTGTTAGAATTCATGATCATGCTCAGATTGCATTTTAATGAAACAATAAGTCACATACTGTAGAGACATATGTACGGTAGATGTCTGCAACTTACCTGTCACATGGCATTTGCTGGCATCTCCACTGGGCAGAGCATGTATGCGGTAGGGGGAGTATGGGATCTCGTCTCCGCCATATTTGATTGTAATAGTGTAGCGTCCTGTCATATCTGGAACGTAGGACACGGTGTATGTTCCATCTCTGTTATCTCGAATGTTCGCTTTCTTTGGTTTTCCTTCTGGGTCCTGCAAAATGAATGAGTTGTTATAGTGTGTTCATGCAAATGGGAATGCATGTGCATGTGTGAATATATTCATTGGCTCTTGTTAGCCTGCATATAGAAATCTGATTTCTCATTTGAATACAACAACGTTTTAACTAATTGCTAAAATAAAATGTAGTAAATATTCAACAAGGCAATATTCCTCATACAATTACATAGCAAGCATCTATAACTGTTAGTCATGTAGTGGAAAACCACATATAGGGTTTTAGCCTAGATCTAATGACAGGTCAGTCCACAGAGACAACATAAGGGCAACATTAAGGGTGTCAAGTCCCCTTGACTGCTACAAAATGATCAAGTATGGCTGCCTGGGAGAAAGGTTCACTCTCACATTCAAAAAAGCCACTTTTGTGCAAGACAAAGATGTTTCTGGACGCTTTTGCATGTGTGTAGTTTGGTTTAAGTGAAGTTTTCTCCCTTCCTTTTCAGAATGTAAAGTAGTATGATTATAAAAAACAAGGATCACCCTCAAGAAATTACAAGTCATTTCTTGCACTTCACTGTCACAGTGAACTGGGGCAGGGAGTACAGTAGCAAGGGGACGGTCCATGAGCACTTAGGGGCCTATGGCAAATGGGAGGGATGCCAGACATGGTGAGTTATAACAACAAGAGGAGGCCAAGAGGAGGCCAAAAGGAGGGGCAGGCCTTACACATCCTATCCTAAGAATATGGAAGGGGATGGTGCCCTTTACAATGTGGTTCTCCCACACCCTCCTACCCCAGTCCTCCACAAACACAGAGGCCTCTTGCCTGCACCCATCCGGACCCTACAGTGACAGCAGGGAAGGGGTCAGAGGTCAGGGTAGAGGAAGCGGAGGGGGGACAGTGGCCGTTAAAGCACAAGTGATCATCAAGGGAAACCTCTGTCTTAAAACATGAAAAAAAAAACGAGAGAGGCCTGAGCGAGTGTTGATGTAACTCACCAGAATCTGTACAGTGAGAAGACCCTCGCCTGCGTCACGGGCATCGATGGTGAACTCCACCGGCAGGCTGGCGGGAACCCCGGAAGCGTTCAGTCCAGGACCACTTGCACGGACTTTACTGGCATCATGAGCAGGCAACACCTTGATCTTAAATGGACTTAAAAGGTAAAAAAAAAAAAAAGGACAATCAACACATTTAATCATCACATTCTTCCTTTATTTGGAAGTGTTCTTCTAGTTTCTAAATCAGTGCTAAAGATTTTGGTCACAGTCTATTTGCTTCATTAATTTTAAGACTTTATTCATTCTTTGAGAAGCCCGCTCACCTGCGTGGCACTTCTTGATCTGCATATTTGACACACACAGTGTACGGTCCATCTTTAGCAGGAGTGTAGATCACTGTGTGTGTGCCATCCCCATTGTCTGTGATATCCACTGGCTCTGTCGCCCCTAGAATAACAACACAGTTGATCCCTCTGCATCCCTGTCATCTAGTCTAGACAACTGTAAAACACTCTTGATGAATGGGTCTGCAGGCTTCATATGGACATTACTGAATGCAAATCCAGGACTTTCTCCAGCACCGGTTTGTCATTTTCAAGGTCATCACAAACTAATGTACAAACTTGGAACTACAGCTATGGTTTTTGTGTCCTTTCACTTACATTAAGTCATTCACTTCCTCAGATTTGCTAAACACATACAAATGTTCTGTTCACATTTTAAGTCAGCTTTTCTGGTATTCTAGTACTTCCATTTCTAAAACATAAATTGCACTTATATACTTCAAGGAATTTGTTCAAACTCTGTGTGTGTTTTTCCAGTCTATTTGCACCTGTAGGTCCATACAGCAGCACCTCCAGTGGGGCGAATCCAGCTTTGCTGCAGTCCACATTGAAGGTCTGAGGAACGTGTGCTCTAACTCCACTGCCCAAACCAGGACCAGAACACTTCACCTTACTAGGATCCACCAGCTCCCTCACAGGCACCCTGAATGGACTACCTAAAAACCCACAAAAACTGTACAGTTGCTTTCTCTTCATAAAATCCAAAAACCTGAGGTATGAAATATGCAAGCATTAAATCGAACTGTCATGATTATTTGCTTTCAAAGGTCTTAACACTCTCATATTCTCAAACTGCTGAAATACAATGTCAAAGTATAATTAGTATGTTGAGTTCAATTAGAAACAAACCATAAAATGAGTTAGACAGCAGGAAACTACATCATACCTGGGATAGGCAGACCCCCGAAAGTGATGTTGACGTCATATTCTCCAGGAGTGAAAGGAATATACTCCACGCTACAGCTGCCATCTTTGTTATCTTTACAAGACATCTTAGCTTCTGATGGACCCTCGATGGCCAAGCCAAGACCACCTGTGCCAGCACCCCTGAAAGAAATACAGGAAAATACAGACATAGGGGAAAACATAAGTTACAGTAAAATCTAAAAAAGTTATGTACTTATATTTAGCCCTGTTCACATCCAGTCCAAAACATGCAGACACCAATGTTTAAAAAAGTAAACCAGATTTGTTTTACACTAAAACTATTCATACAGGGTTCACTGCTAAATGTTCATCACTCTCAGTGACTGGCATTGAATGATTGGTGAGGGGTTTTTTTTTTTTCAGTATCCAAACTATTTAAAAAGAGTCAGCTATTACATAAAACAACTGCTCAAAAAGAGTCAGCGATTACATAAAACAACTGCTCATAGAAGGTATTTCAGACTGTTTTTGACTCAACGTTTCCAAAATAGACCATTCCAGAACATGTTCATGTTCAACAGCAGGTTTTTAAAGAAATATGTACCTGGTTTCCACAGTGAAGCGGTTGGGTTTGTTGACCAGACCCTCTTCCAGACCGGGACCATATGCACGTACACGGCTGGGATCACAACCTTCGGTTACCGCCACCCTAAACGGGCTCTTGGGGACTGGTACCTCATCATACAGCACCTCTATCACATGCACACCTGCACAAAGACAAAAATAAAGCACTCTTCCATCTATAGATTTCATGCTGGAAAGTACTTTCTCATTCTGGCAAGCTTTAATTTTATTGGCTGGCTATAAGGGTGCCTCAGTGCATCTTATCCTGTCTAAGAAGTGCCCTAAAGACTGTGTGTGACTATACGGAAAGGGACTGGTTTTTTTTTTTTTGGGGGGGGGGGGGGTTGTCATCTCAGTCGATAATTGTGATGGAATATTATCAAGGCATCATAGGAAAACAGACATCAGCAGTCTCTGCTCAAAACACAATGAACAATGAATGAATTTTCATCTCACATCACTGACCTCCACACAGAACAATCAATACAGCAGCCGTGCTCAGAATAAAATACAGCTCTGAGTGTGTGTGTCCCATGATTCTCAGGTAGTAAAGGGAGGTTCAGTTCAGAAGAAATGCCAATATGGCCTGTTAAATTAATGAAGACTAGGGCGGAAAATCAGGCTGGCTTCAGTCAGCATGAAGTAAGAAAATGACAGACATGCAAATTATGCAAATTATATAATATTCAGTTATTGTGTCAACTCAAAGTGCATGAACTAAACATTACTGACAGAGAAAAAAACTGAATTGTGGCCTGGTCTAGATTTATTTCTAGTACTATTGATAATTTGTTATTTCTGTCTCTTGTACAATAAATGTGCTAAAAACAACTGTAACTTCCAAAACAAATAAATTAGATGGCTGGATTTTTTTGAGGGCTTTTTTTTACTGTAATATAGCAATTTTAGTTTAATGTAAATTTTAATTTAATTGAGTTTATTTTAAATACTAAAATGTTTGTGTGCGATTCATCCAAATGAAAAATCAATTCAACATACGTTTTTTTTCCCTGTGTACTGAATATCTTACCATCCTCATATGCTGTATACTCCACTCTGTAAGTGCCGTCTCCTTTGTCGGTGATGAACGCATCAGTGTTGGCACCAGATGGGTTAACAATATGAACTTTGATGTGGTTTCCGCCCATCTTGCTGTGAACCCGAGTGTCAACGACAAAGTGTGTAGTGACCTCTCGGAGTACCCCTGTGAAAATATACCAAGTTTTGAAGCACATTGTTAAACACATTGGTACTAAACACAAGCACATTTAAATGGGCCTTCTTACCTTTGGGCTCTACTCCTGGACCATAGACCTTGATTCCACTGGTATCAAGAGCAGGATCTACCTGCACCCTTGCAGGGAACTTCGGCACTGCCTGTCCTCCGTATTTAATCGTGATGGTGTACATTCCGTGGAAAGGAGGGATGTAGGTGATAGAATATGTTCCATCGTTGTTATTCTGGACATGAACCTCAGCCTGCGCTCCTGAATCTGAAATAATTTCGATGGTCAACTCCGCATCTCCTGCTTTAGAGCAGTCCACCGTGAACGACGCCGCTTCGTTGACCTTTCCTCTCTCCAGTCCCGGTCCACTAGCTGTGACCTTGCTAGGGTCAAAGACAGACTGAACCATGGCTTTAAAGGGAGAACCAGGGATGTGAGCATCAGCAAACAGGATGTTAATGGAATACTCTCCAGGCTCAGTGGGCAGATAGGACACCGAGCAAGATCCGTCGCCGTTGTCCTGGCACTCGATCTTGGCTTCACACGGGCCCTCCACAGTTAGCCCGAGACCCCCTGTACCTGCACCTTTGGTGTCGATGGCAAACGGAGCGGGTTTACCCACAATACCTCCCTTCAGGCCAGGGCCGTAGGCTCGGACCTTGAAATGAAAGTATGACAAAACTATGGTCAAGATTGCATTTTAATAACAAATCAAAATGGAATTCTAATCAGAAATAATCAGAAAAGTAAAAAAAAAAACATAAAAAAAAATGAAAGAGAACCAGAAAATTTAAAACAGAGAATGGAGCAACCATTCCACATGTGGATGAAGTACCTTGCTTGGCACACTACATTTGAGTTCACTTTTCTCTGGCAGATCAGTTAAACACAACTGTCCTCTAATAATTTAATGGCTTAATGGCCTTTTGTGTTTGTTTCAGGCTTCTTCACTGACACAGCTAATATACAAACTAGAGAAGACAAACCCTCACTGGAACAATCCAGCCCTGTAGAGAACAGGCAACAAACAAAAAGGAAATAAAATAGAATTAAATGGTTTGACTATGTGTAACGGAGGCCAGCGAGTAGTGCTGTGCAGGTAAACCTCACTCCCCAATCTCAAGAGACGCACTAGCGATAGCCTCCTTGTTAGTGTGTCCGCCTCCCATGCTGAAGACCCGGGTTCGATCCCCGCTCGGAGCAAGTGCGAGGAGCGTCAGAGAGGACCCGGGAGTGAGGGGTTACTTGGTGCCGTGACCCGGATGGGAGTGAGGTTTAGGGGGGGATGAGTGTAACGGAGGCCAGCGAGTAGTGCTGTGCAGGTAAACCTCACTCCCTGATATCAAGAGAAGAAGACCCTGGTTCGAGCCCTGCTCGGAGCAAGTGCAAGGAGCATCAGAGAGGACCCGGGAGAGAGGGGTTACATATGGAACCAGCATTCCTCGAGTAAACCTCTAGGAACAGAAATTTTGGTGCACTGAGGATCAAGAAAAGTTGTTTTATAAAATCTGGCTCTAGTTTAGTTTGAACATTCTGACTCTGGTTAGTGGCTCGTAAACTCTCTGAAGGTCTTTCTGATTTGTGCGATAAAGATTTCACAGTACAGTCCAAATTGTCTTGTTACTCCTAAAATACATTCCATGTTTCTCCTCATAAGGAGAGTTTTATCATCACAGCCAGCAGTATGTTTGCAGCCCTCCATAAGAATCCATAAATGACTTGAAATGTCAATCCTGTATCTCTAATGAAATCACTTAGTTAACAAATGTTTTCCAATCGAAAGTATTTGCAGTTATCATGGAAATTCAGTTCAATATGACAATGACGGGTAAACAAATGAATCCCATTCTCCTATTTGTGACTCTTACCTTTGAGGGATCTGGAGGCATTACTCCCTCCACCGTGAAAGGACTTCCAGGCACTGGGTTTCCATCATAGCTGATGTCCACTTTGTAGGGCCCCTCTTCCGGGGGAATGTACTTAACAGTGTGCACCTCACTGGATGCTCCAGATTCAACCTTGCACGGGATTGGTCGGTGAGAAGGTGAAGTAATCTTGACGTCCACCTTTCCTTGACCTCCTGCGCCATGTGTGTTTATGGTAAACTCCTCATCTTTCCCTACATCCACTTCTAAACACACAGGCACGCAAAATATGAACAAATAACTACAATCGACACAGCTGCAATTTCATTTCACACACAAACTGCTGTGGACTTACTGTTGTTGAGTCCTTGAACTTTGACCTTGTTTAGATCCAAAGGAGGAGCAACATTGATAGTAAAAGGGCTTTTGGGGATGGGGTCACCGCCATGGCACACAGATATGCTCATGTTACCCTGAATCACAAAACATACAGGACTGAGCAAGATAGAATTTATAATAGTCATAACATCATGTGACCTCTTGGTGTCTATTTATATGAACAGCAACCCAGTGTTGGAGTGTCTCACCTGCTGTAATGCAGTGTAACGCACAGTAAAAGAATAGTCATGGTTATCAATGATCTCAAAGTCGCTGACGGCTTCTCCTTTCCCAGCTGTGGTAAAGTGAACCTCAGGCGTGGCCTTGCCTGCTCCTTTAGTAAAGATCGTGAAGTGGGTCGGCTTGCCCACTTCCACACCTGTGACACAGACACATAACATGCAAATGAGATGAGCTGTCTTTACATACTTTCTTATGATTTCAATCACTGACAATCAAACTGACCAGTCTTGTTGAGTCCGGGACCCTCTGCTTTCACCTTATTGGCATCATGGGATGGATCGACTTTGATACGGAAGGGGCTAATTGGAACTTCCTGTTAATTCATTAAAAAATTGGGTTTATAGGTCTCAAATTGCATTGAGAAAATGTTGATATTATTGACTGAGACTTACTTGATCAGCAAACAGCACCATGATGGTGTAGCGTCCAGCTCCAGGAGGTGTATACTTCACTGTGAATGTGTCATTGTCATTTTTAATGATGTCAAAATCTATATCTGCTTCGGCAGGTCCCACCACGCCAGGAGCACACTTAATCCCGATGCTGACATCTCCTAAGGTGTCAGAACAGATGGGAGAAAAATAATTATTTGTCCATTTCCGAATTTGACCATTCTAGATGTTTGGAAAATGGTAGAAATCATGTTTGCTCTAACCTTGTCCAGCCTCGCTGCAATCCACAGTAAAGTATGTGGGTTCATTGGCCTTCAAGCCAGTCTTCTCCACTCCTGGTCCATGAACGTTCACATTCTCTGGGTGACTGCCTTCTCCAATGGTCACCTGAGAAATGTAGAAAGACCAGAGTACTGTAAAACTAGAAATGTAAAGCTTTTGGAGGACAGTGGTTCTTGTAAAGTTATAATCCAATATGGAATCTATGATCTAATATGGTCGAGTAAATGGTTGTTGTAGATCCAGATTATGAAAGTTTTTGACAAACAGCAACATAAAAATGTCTGGCTGTGAGCTCTCACCCTGAATGGACTACTGGGAACATTGACCTCTCCCCAGGTGATGATGATAGTGTGTTTGATGGGCTTGGTGGGTATGTAGACGCAGAAATATGTGCTGTCACCATTATCTGTGATCTGGATGTTGATGGGGAAGCCTTCTGAATCCTTCAAAAGATGGACAAAAAAGTTTTTTTACCAGTGAAGTGAGGCATGAGGCCTCTGGGACTTGAATGAAAATGTACCTGAGCATAAATTTGTAGATGTCCTCTTCCAGCTCCACGGGCGTCAATTGTAAATTCAGCAGGTTTGTTTACAATGCACCCCGTTGGTTCTAGTCCAGGGCCATAGCACTTAACCTGCATAAAAACATGTGTTAGTTTAGCTATGGCTGTCATTTAATATTAAGAAAGGGTCAAAATATGCACATCCAAAAATGTCTTGGCCAGGTGCAAGATCAAAAGGTACATCCAAACCGAAACATTGTTATTTTTCAATTTTGAATAAAGGGAGAATAACAGTGTGCAGATCTTTTTTCTATTATTTGTCATTTAATTTGCCAATGAATGTGCAATCATTATTGCCAAATATCACAGAGCAGACCTTCTCAGGGAAGACATCATTGGCTGCAGGGAGGATGTGGGCCATGAAGGGGCTGTCTTTGATATCTTCATCATCACAGATGACATGGACTGCATAGTCACCAGGCTCGGTGGGCCAGTACAAAACATCACAAGATCCATCTCCCTTATCATCACACTCTATCTTAGCCTGTGAGGGGCCTTCTATGGAGAAACCTGTGCATGGAAGGAGTTTTCAAGCATTAACCAGACATCTTATCACACCATAAACCAGGGGTTGATAGCTCTAGCCCTCGAGGTCCACTTTTCTGCAGAGCTTAGCTCCAGCCTTGATCAAACTCACCTGCCAATAACAATCCAGGTGTGTTTGATAAGGGATGGATCTAAACTCTGCAGTAAACCGGACCTTGAGGGCCAGAGTGGAGAAGATCTACATAAACACTAGATCCCTGGGTACAGTGGCTCAATGATAAAAAATGATTCTTACCCAGTGTTCCAACCTCAGTGCCAATGGCCTCAACCACAAAGTCAGCTGATTTGCCCACCATGCCAGTCTCCAGGCCTGGACCCCAAGCCCTCACCTTCTGAGGGCCTGCATCTTCACTTATGGTAACTTCAAATGGGCTACACATATTTAGATGTTTTGATCAGAAGTGAGATGGTAGTTCATGATAATCGGCATAATTCCTAGATTATATCTTTCTGGAGTAACATTTCCATATCATGTATGATCTTTTTAATATGGTCAACAGATTTGAATATTTTGAGAAACAGAAATGGGACGATACCACAGTAAACAGGTGGAAATTTAGAAGCACCCTTACCTACGGGGAATGGCGTGGCCACCCCAAGTAATTGTGATAATGTATTTTCCAGTGAAAATGGGGTAGTAATCACATTCGTACACACCATCTCCCAGGTCTTGCACTTTCACGGGCTCATCGCCACCTCCTGCAATCACAAAATTGAATTCAGCGAACTAACTTTACAATGCAATGTTGATTAAATCAGAAACAATTGTTGTTGCAGTCAAAACAGTGGCACGCATACTCGGCCCTTTGACTTGAACACGTAGTTCTCCACTGCCTGCTCCCTTCGTGTACACCTTAAAGTCAGCCACCTCCTTCACACGCACACCCTTGGGCTGCAGGCCACGTCCAATGGCCCGACAGGCATTCGGGTTACTCGCTACAAAGAGAAAAGAGCAGTTATTTTCGATCTCACAAGTTGTCAAAGTTAGTTATGCATATGGACCCAGCCTAAGGTACGAGCAATGAAGAACAGCCAAAGAAAGAATGTTTCTTATAAAGGCCTATGACAAAGCAATTATTAACCTCATAAAGATCCCATTAGGAATGTAGTGAGACCACTATAATCAAAACTACAGGCAAACTGATCAGTGTTTTCAAGAGCTTATAAAAAATGACTTAAAATGAACACAATATTTGCAATTACATACAAGAACCAGCTATGAAAGATATAAGAAACTTTAACAATATTCTGCTTGAATGAAACATTTTTTTAATAAGTAGCTCACTGTTGGGGTTTGGTGTTTAACACTAAATTCACTAAAGAGCTCTTTTAGAGCAATAAAACATCTATTAAAGCAGTCTGGCAAAATCCTAAGTGCTTTCTCAGATCTGATCAAACAATTTCTTCTTCCATAATTGGTTTCTTCCAGCACTGGATAAAAAGGCAGACAAAAGACTACAAAATTAATTTGATTTTACATGAAAAAAAGGAGTGTTAATTGAATAATTAATGAGTTAAAGTGAGTTAATTGTATATTTCGGTTAGGAAATCATGTTAAGTCAGAAAATCAAAGAATTTCCATTCTCTGAGTTAGTATATAGAGCGACACAGCCAAATCGAGCAACTGCCAAGATGATGATGACGACGATCATGATGACGATGGATGAGTATGATAATCTCTGAGATGAAGATGACTGTATTACACATCCAGACGGTCACTCAGACATTGGCTCTCTGATGCCAAGTAGAGATCTGGCATCTTGATTTAGAGATTTAAAAATTGCAGGTGTGAAATAGTTCAAAATATCAGTTTGGGTTAAAGTGAACAGTTTAAACAAGGGCTGATATAACACATTTTACACAAAATAAAATATATGTAAAAAAAAAAAATTATATATATATATATATATATATATATATATATATATATATATATATATATATATATATATATATATATATATATATATATATAAATAAATAAATAAATAAATAAACAATCTAGATTTTTGATTGAGTAACATATTTAGCCCTAATTTAAACCGGTTTGTTACTTTGTTAATTTATTTTATTAATATTTTTTAAACAATTGATTAATTATGGGATTTGGTCAAATTTGTTAAATTCTGAATTATAATTAAATTATAAATATTAGCAGAATCCAATCCAAAGTGGTGCTGGTGTGCTGAGCATCTGTTAAGTAATCGTCCAGTCCCACCACTGCATGGTGGCACTTTTTCTGCATCGGTTAAAACAAGACCAGCAGCAGCATTCACAACACTTGTCCAATCCACCTCTTACTCCCATTCACACTCTCACTCTTACTCATACACACTTTCGTTCCATCATTTCCTGTCTCTATCTGAGCTTCCTGTTGATTTGAGCTGCCCCAGAGGACAAAGCGCCAGCGCATGCCAACGAGCCAGAGGTGGTGTGTCTGAGAGGACACATCCAGGGTGAGGGGAGGAGAGGAGACAGGAGAGAAGGAACCAAGCTCGAGCAGGCATCTGTCAAGACCCCGGGGTGGACCATACTAACTTGGTCGCCTGTTTTTGGGTGGTGTTGGGGGAGGCATTTTCTTGGCCTTTTCTGAGGGTGGTGTGCGCATAGACTGAGGGATTATGTGAACCGGGGAGCCGATCTGCCGGCCGCTCGAAGGAGCTAGAACAACACACACAGGCGAAAGAGGAAACACAAATCGTTTCATCATCATCGAAAGGGTGGTGAAACCCTGAAGCAGTGAGCAATCGGTGCTCAAAACCAAACAACCTGGTCTCAGTCAGCGCCACAGAAAGCAGGTTTCTCTGGGACTTGTCCAGTATTAGCATGCTGTCAATCAAACAACTCTGAACTCATTACAAGTGGAAATAAGCTCTTTAGACACAAAATGCCATAACTGAAATGACCAGCATGAAACTTGTGTTTTGGGTGCTGGTCTTCAACAGTAAGCAAACCAGATTTTCCAGTAAAACCGTGCTAGTCTTTTCAGCAGGGCATAAGAAATTTTAGAAAGAACGTGGCATGCTTTTAACACAGCAAAAAACAACAAGTCAAGGCTCGGGCAAATAAAAGCACTTGTTGTTTTCTTGGTGCATTAAGAGCTTTGGTGTTCAACAATAATGTGACCGTAAACAGACACCAGCCCTTCTAACTTATCAACTCATCATATTTTTTCAAGGAATTAAGATCATCAGCCACAAAGTGAGGACATGTGTCTCACCCTCTGAGATGTGGACAGTGAAAGGGCTTTTAGGTATCTGCTGGCCAGCAAATGTCACATAAATAGTGAGAGGGCCCTCTAGAATGGGGCAGTAAGTGCAGCGGAAAACACTGTCGCCCTTGTTTTCCAGAATGATCTCCACTGTGTCTCTGCGACCCTGAGAGTCCACAACGATCACACCAACATCACCAGCTCCTGCACCTGAGGAGTCACAAATACATCAGGAGCTTTAACTAGTCTCTAGTCTCACAGCAAACAGCGAGTAGCATCATTTCCCTGACTTTACCTGCTGTGTAGATGTCAAAATAGGTGGGTTTATTGGCCACATTGCCCACCGGTTCCAAACCTGCCCCGCGGGCCTGCACCTTGTTCGGATCTCCCAGTGCTTTAGACACATTTACCAGGAAAGGGCTTCTGTCAATGTCCTGTCCAGCAAACAACACCTTCACCTGAAGAAAAAAGAAATAACCCCTTAGATTCAATCACTCCATTTCATCTGGCACAGTTAAAGATATTTTTGTTAAACCTTACAAAATGTTGTGTGATGACAAGACCTAAGAAGAATAAAAAAATAATAATTTCATTTTGTTACCTTATGCAGACCCTCCACTTTTGGGACATAGACCACAGAGTAGCTCCTGTTCCTGTCATTGTTGGGAATTACTCTTGCCTGTGAAAAATAACAAATTATTAAGACATACACCAGTTAGTTATTAAAATTTTTTTTTTTTTTTTTGTGTATCCCTGCAGCCCTAATAATAAGACTCAAGTATCTTATCTTCATTCAATAAAAAAACACACACTCACAGAAATGTGTTACTTTTACATCAATTGCCATTATGTATAAAAAAAATTATAATAATTGTATTTACTTTTTATTTATAGATGAAAAATTATGAGAATAAAATCATGAATTATTAATATTTTTATTATAATTATAGGTTGAATAAAAGAAGATTAACTTATTTCGACACTGAAACAAGTTTGATGAGTTAGAAGATGACCTCTTCTGTGTGGCCCTCTGGATCCTCAATGTACACCAACACCTCTCCAAGCCCGGCCTCCACAGTCTCCACCACAAACTCAGCTGGCCTCAACACAACATTACCTTTGGGCTCAATACCTACCGAAAGATGTAAAGGTTTGAGTCGAGGTAGAGTAGGCTAAATGTTTTCTCTCATAATCGCTGTCTTTCATTCAGAGGTATTAACAAATTAATCTGTCAGCCTCACCTGGGCCGTAGGCCTTGGCTCTCTGGGGGTGCAGGGTTTTAGATCGCAGTGGGGCACCAGGCTTGAGTTTGGCTTTGGGGAACTGAGACAGGTAGGTCATCACTGAGTGCTCGTCCACGTTAGGATCCACAATCTCCTCTGGAGCAATCACCTGGATGGACAAAGTGCAAAAGACATATGTTACATTCTGGTTGATCTCTGATCTCAATTCAGATTCCTGGATGCCATTCAAGCATCATTATTTGAGTAGCAGAGGGAACTTTAATGTCTGCATCAGTGAAACATCTAAAAAGTGCATTGCTTTAGCCCTCTGGAGAAGGACTGAAACAAAGAACCACGTCTCACTGACTTCATCTGACATTTTCTTCAAGTACTGTTACAGCCAGAATCAGCTGTCAGATATAAACACAGCCCTATGCTGTGTTTATATTCCATTCTATAACTCCATTCTGTCACCGATGGAGTTTCGGTTCCTTGCCCCTGTGCCTCTGGCTTGCTTAGTTGGGGTCACTTCATTTACAGCGATATTGTTGACTTGATTGCAAATAAATGCAGACACTATTTAAACTGAACAGAGATGACATCACTGAATTCAGTGATGAACTGCCTTTAACTGTCATTTTGCATTATTGACACACTGTTTTCCTAATGAATGATGTTCAGGTGCTTTGACGCAAAGTATTTTGTTTAAAGCGCTATATAAATAAAGGTGACTTGACTTGACTATGCTGTGATGGTCTACGGCACAAAACTGATGAGGTACACTTAACGTTTTTAAAGCTGTGGAAAATATTTTCTGCCTCTCCGTCAGTCCCGTCTTTCATGTCCTGTTGGATAAGTGTCCTGCTATATTTAAAGTTAGGGTGGAAGGTTAAGAGCTAACTAGAAATAGCTCTAAACGGTATTTAACACAGCAGAAAGACAGAAGAAGAGATTGAACGAGAGAACAACAGGGACAGGAAAAGTAATATGCACCTTGTTATTAAACCCATCATTTAAAGCTCTACCTCTCCTTCTGCAGCGATAAACTACATGCTCAAAGCATTCTCTCAGTAGATGTGTAATCTCTATTTATCTCAATTACTCCAACACAAATTTGTGTTCTAATGTATTCTGCAAAGATAAGTTGAAAAAGATTTCTACATGGCAGGTTCATTAAGGCAGACTGTATTTAATATAATTTGGTAAGCAATAAAAATAGATCTGCTGTTGACAGTGCAGTACATATTTCATATATACAGTACTGCCGTTCAAAAGATTGGGGTCTAAGTCTCTTATGCTCACCAACACTACATTTATTTGATCAAAAATCCATTAAAAACTATTTACAATTTTAAATAACATTTTTCTATTTTAATAGATTTAAAATGCATTTTATTTCTGTAATGTCCCAGCTGGATTTTCAGCTGACCATCCTTCAGAAATCATTCTATGGTAATATACATTCTATGCTATAGATTTGGTGCTCAAGAAATATTTTTTATTCTTATCAATGTTGAAAACAGTTGTGCTGTTTAATATTTTTGTAAAAATTGTAATACTTTTTTAAGATTCTCTGATGACAAAAAAAGAACAGCATTTATGAATAAATAAAAAACACAGTTGAACAAACAAGTCAACGCAAGAGAAAGAGGACAACTTTGAGTCTATATCTGAAGATTAATTAAAATATGATTTTAATCAGATTTCAAGCCACCTACAAAAGTGGCACTAACATATGTTGCTGTTCAGCCTTCAGAATATAAACAGTTTAATGTTTAATATGCCAAAAATTCTCATTTGTACAGTCTGTGTGAACAACGCCCCATATTCTTTTACCCTCTCTGACTCTCTCTCTCTCTCTCTCTTACTCTCTCTTACACACACACACACACACACACACACACACTCAGAGGATCAATCAAAATTAAAGTCAGAACTGGCCTGCAAAACAGCCAGTCCTGCCCTGCTAAAGAAGAAAACAGTCTCAATCAGGCTAAATAGCATGAGTCCTAATAAATATAAGTGACTGCTTCTTACCTGAGGCACACCGAGCCAGTCGTCAGCTTGCTGCATGGCTTCTCTCGCATTCTCCACTGGCTGACTCGGGTCCCATGTCTCCCAGTCCGGACACAGGCCTTAGATGAAGACAAAGACAGCAGAGTAAGCAGATTGATGCAAACAGTCAGTCAACCCTTGCTAAAACCATGAGAAACATGTATTTTCTAAATCAGAACTCCTACGGTATAGGACTAAAATTAACTCCTACTTTAAAATTATTCTGCATATTGCTTTATAGATTAACAGAAAAGAGCCAAATCTGTGCTTTATCTTGGGCTGCCGACCCACTGTTCCACAGCAGGGATCTATTAATCCATGTTCTTGAGTTCAATTTGACCTTAAATGCTCTTAAATGAGCAGTTTCCCGTCACTTCACCCTTTAATAAGCATGGCTCCGAACGCTTCCCTGAAGGAAACACACACCAATACCGTCTGGACTAAAACAGTTATTTTATGCTGGATTACAATCAAAGAGCAAAAGGTGTTTAGTTCAAATGGAACCAGAGAACCTTGAAAAACTCCTCAACAACTGCCAAAATGATAATATAATACGTTTTTTTTTTTAAGATTCTCCAGCCCTGCGGTCGAATAGTAAGTAACTGTAATAGGGCCTGTGCTACTGCTAAAACTGATAAACCTTTAATTCTAGGTTTTTAAAGCATTTAAACTCGCCAAGACTGGTGTTTACAGTACCCTGCAGATCCAAGATGGTGGTACAACAGTAACAAAACCACCATTAATAGTGGAAAACAAATTAGATGGAGGAAACTTCAGGGGAGGTAAATAAAGTGTGAGACAGTCTGTATGCAGTTATTTTTGGAGGAAAATCATAGTTAACAACCAGAGACTCAACTATAGTTCACTTTCCCGTTTATAAATAATTTAACCTAAATCAAATGAGAAAAAAATATATATTTTGAAAAAGACTGATCATAACTCGACATGCTAATGTTACAATAAAATTATAACTGACATTAGATTTAGAGGTATTTGATCATTCTTTCCGTGCAAGTCTAAAGATATAAAGCTTAAAACTTTTGCTAATAAAACAATATATATATAATTTAAAAAATGAAATATAAGGATTTTAAATTTTCAATATAGTGTGATAAAGACATAAGCACTGAAATAATGTAATAAATAGTTTTCTGGCAAGAGATGCTTTTCCACACATGCACACGAGGAAAAATATAATGAAGTGCATGTTGGCAAGAAATGCATATAGAAGCATGTGTTTTCACTTAAGCATGTTTGCCGTCTTAGCTTCTGACAGTTTCCATTCAGTTACAGTCCAGACCAGGGGCTCATTAGTAGCTAGCAGAGCCAACAAACTCAACTCAATACCTGAAACATGCAAAGATGATGCATCTTTCACCTCTCGCATTTCTTCTCCTCAGGGTCACAATATCAGCCCTACCTTTTTATTTCGAAAACAATGGTTGCGTTTTATGTCAGTGTCCTTCAGCTCATCAGCATAGGAGGAAAAATACAGCAGTAAAGTCATCTGATCTAGTCGTCTCATCTGATTTCTTGCTGTAATTAAACCATCAAACTTTCAGTAAGCAGCCCTTTCAGTCAATACCTAAACCACTTCTACTGATGAATCAATCTAAATATCTCTGGATTACAAGCTGTTTTTGACAGCAGTCAAATCCCAGTTCTACACTTACAGTGATATTGAATGTTAAAGCAGTGCATCTTGTGGCCCATTGTGTTTGGGTGTGAAATGAACCCTAAAATGACTGTAGAGCTGCCTTCCAACCACCGCCACATCTACATCTGCTCTCTTTACTAAAGCTGACCACAGGTCAATGAAACTGCTGTTTGTGTTTATCAAACATGTTGAAGTCTTTTAAACATGCCTCAAAATGTCTTGTCAGAAGACGGAAACATTTCAACACATGCTAATGTGATTCATAAATATTTTAACATAAGACATATTGAGGTATTTAGTACTAATTCTATTTTCTAAATGCATGCTATTTGTCTTATTTTGAACAAGTAGGACGTATTCCTGCATCAACTGCATCTTGTTCCTATCTGAAACCTTACTGCTTAAAGAGTTAGTTCACCCAATAAATTAAGCCATAAATTACTCACCCTGAAGTCATCCTAGGTGTAAATGACTTTCTTCTTTCAGACAAATCCAGTTGGAGTTTTTTTTTAAAAACTAAAGTGTCTTTGATCTTTCAAGCTGTTTGATGCCACTCAGTGGGTGTTGCACTGCATCAGTCCTTGAAAAGTTTAATAAAAAGTGCATCCATTAAAAAAAAGTGTCTCACACAACTCCGGAGGGTGGACAAAGGCTTCCTGTAGCGAATCAATGCATTTTTGTAAAAAAAAATATCCATATTCAAAGACAATTTTTAAAATAACTCCAACTAGATCCGTATGAAAGAAGATAAGTCATACACCTAGGATGGCTTTAAGGTGGGTAATTTATGGCCTAATTTTCATTTTTGGGTGAACTAACCCTAAAATCTGAAGAAAATTCATGTTGCTCAAGCTCAGCACTAAATCCTGATTATTTGAATGGAATGTTGTAACAAGGTTGTTGATCCAAGAGCATGTTCTAGGTAACTTCTCCTGACTCATTTCCCAAAGTATATGTGGTCAAGTCCAGAAAATATTCACACTGCTTTGATTTGACAAGAACAGACATGCACACTTCCAAATGAACTTGACCCATCCATTAAACCCTCCCTGAACTGCATGGGATTCACGATTTTCCACTAGTGTCTAAACGTATCCGGAGGTATTTGATTAATGAATCGTGTTTTGGAAAGCAGTGATCACTGGTTTTGAGGTCACCAATTGTTCTCCTCTTCTCTTGACTCTGGTCTTTCCGCAGTGAGATCATATGCTGTAATTATCAAACCAGCTTCCCGTCTCCTAAGGCAAAGCAGATACTGCATGACTCTTGACATCTCCCTGATGAGTTTTACTGATCACTGAATCTACTTAACGAAGCTAACGAAAAGTTCTCCATGTAAAACCACATGTGGTTAATGTACCATGACGCATTTGTCGCCAAGTGGTCATAAACCACAGAATTCTGCTCACCAGGTGCGCAATTATCCACCAGGGCACCGAGGGCTTTGCCATCTCTCCAGTCCCTGTGGAAGTTGTTGATGGGTAGCTGGGGGACCTTGTTCTGGATCCAGCCCAGAAGGCGCTGTTTGGGTGTCAGCTTCCTGGCATCTTCATCGTCCTCATCCTCCCACATGGGCATGGAAATGGAGTAGTGCAGGATGAGGGTCCATATGAGCCCCAGGATCAGTTTTAAGTTGCCGTCCACTATAGCTTTACTATCTGCAATGAGAAAGAGAAAGACTTAAACGTATTATTCCACACATGAGCACTGAAGCACCATTTGTAGAGATCCTGGGAATCATAAAAAGACAACGAGCAGAAACCCAGACTGTTTTTGAGATTATTTTTGATCTGAGAGTTTCGATGCTTGGCTTAGGGAACCATTAAACATTCTGAGGTTGGTTTTTTATTACTCTTGCGGTGCTTCTGTGAACATATATTAGTTTAGGGGTGAAGATGAGAAGCTGAGTGAAGTTCAGCGTGAACTGAAAGGGGATTGGTCATGTCAACATACAGTACACTAGAAAAAATTATGTTTTCAGGTCAAATATGAGCTTAGGATACATTGCCAACATCCTGACACTACTCTACCATGCCTGAAATAATGACACCACCTTTGTTTATTTTTCAGATGTCCTCCCTAGCACTGCGTGTGGTTTTTGAGCCACCATCGTGCTACTATTTGTTTATTCAGAGAGATTCGCAGCACGCTGTTTGTTCCATTCGCCTGCTGTGTTGAATAGCTTTCACAGGTTTAGATGTGAACAAATAAACAGCAAGTACATATGGCCAACTAAAACACTTACATGGATAGACTACGATCCTTTATCAACCCAAGGTTTATACTTTCATATAAGGTACATATTGGTGTCCCATTACTTTCCAATTCCAATTGAGAGATAACCTACTAACGTTATGTATCTAATATAAAATTAAAATAGCATGTAAAAATGATAAATAAAAATTAAATAATAAAATACAAATATAAGACAAACGGAGGTATTAAACTGTTTAGAAATACATTATAAAATAATATGGAGTCCCAAAATCCTAATAAAAAAAATTAAAGCCCTATTTTACCCAGTTATTGTAGAAAGTCACATGCACTCATAACCTTTACCCAAATCGTTCACTACACTGCTCTGCTAAAGTCAGCAGACTCTTGACTGCCGTGAGGAATATGAATCGAGATGGGCACTACTGAATGCCAATGGCTGATGTCATTTAACCCTGGATCCGTGGAATGAGGTCAGTTTAAATAAAACCCACACAAAGATGAAACTTAATCGGGACACTGGCTGAATCTGACTACACTTTGCTTCAACCCCCAGCGGAGCTGTCTGCACTAAACGCTGCAATGTGCGCAGCGGTCTGGCCGTAATCCAATATCTCCAATCAAATAATACTGACAGGTCACTTTCTGTTTATCTCTCCCATTTTTCCTCACTGTAATCAAAACAAGTTCCAGAGCAAATTCTTCCCTGCTCTTTGATATATTACTTTTGAGATTTTCTCATACATTTGGCGAGGACAGTGTGTTATGCTCACTGTGGCCCTCTCTCAAGAACAGGGTTTAATATTTTTGGGTTCCTAGGCGCTCTAGATGCTTAAAGAGGAATGCATCCAGACATTTATGTGCTCTCTGCATCGATGCCAAGCCCAACAGAAAGAGACAGGGAGAAAGTATTTACCAATGTTTTTGAGACGTGTTCTTAAGGAAGTATAGAAAGAGAAAATAAGTACAGTATTAATATTTCGGTTATATATTGTGATATATATTATATTATGAAATATTAATTAATAATATTTTGCACATATGTGTCTGAACATATATAACATGCATACAAAAGGTCTCAGTATAAATATATATCAAAGCTGACAGTGTAGGTGCACGCATACACTGAGCAATCATAGACAGCTATGTGGTCTACTTTTCCAAAAAGCTCCTTACAAGATTTCAGATTTACACCTAAGAGAGTGTGTTGGTATTAATTCCCAATATACAGAATCTCTTTAATCTTTTCAAACCACCCTGAGGAGACCCATCAATGTGCGCCCCGGAAAAACACTAACTCCTGAAGATGAGGGACATTGTCAACATACAGCACCAGTGAAACAGCTGGATTCAAAAACACTTAATGAAAGACTTCAGAACTAAGTGTTTCCTTCTGACGACATAAAGTACAGGGGCTGTAAATGAACACTTTTTGAGGAACCGCTGATGACATGGGCCAGGAATTCCAGCCCACTAGGGTACAGCACCACCACATAATGGCCCAGAAAACAAATATGGGATCAGAGCCTTGGAAAAGACCATTTAGGACAGTGAGAAAGGAAGGGATCGCTTACAGAGGGTGGGGATAATTTAGAGAAGAAGTGTTTTCTCATTTGTCTCACTCTAAAATGAGGTGACAGACTGTTTGGCCCATTCTATTTCTTTCTACATTTTGTAAATAAATAACTACAATAAATAGTTATGAAAGGAAAATTTCACCAAAATCTTGCACCAAAAGTTAAATCACTCTTATAACTAGATAACTAGATTAAAACTAGGCGTTCAGTGTTGTTATTGTCAACTAAAACTATTAAAAATAATTTTAATTGACTGAAAAAAATCTAAATAAAGTATTAATTAAATTAAATTAAGATATAAAATAATAGATGAAAATCTATAAATGTTGCGACTAACCAAAATAAAATAAATTTAGCTTTAAGTACTATCATACTAATTAACTTATATAAATTAAGAAATAAAATGTAAATTAATTAAAGCTAGGAATATGAGCATGAAAAATATTTTATAGTATACAACAAAATTACCAAAACTAAAATTAAAAAGAAAACTGCAAATATAAAAACAAACAAAAAATCTAATTCAAAATATTTATAAACACTATAACAGTATATACATATTGCTGCGATATCAATGGTGGTGATTACATATTTTAAGATATATAAATATGATATACAGCAGTATGCTTCATAAGCTCAATCTGATCTGTGATGTAGCATTTCTCTGGCAAATGGCTCTGTTAGTAATGAGACGCTTTCATAACCCTGATTAAATCCAGTTTGGATCATTCACATCCTCCCAATGCTGAACCACACCAACAAGACGAGATAAAAATAATGAAACAGATGCTGGAAGCATTTTATAAGCCACTGTTGCCAAAGCTTTAGAAGAAAACACATGTAATGGTGTTGCTGCAACGAGTACTGATGCATTCATCTTGAGTCCAGCTGTTGGTGATTGCTGCTCTTTTCAGCTAACAGGAATTGCCTCATTTCACTGATGAGCACAGCATATTGTCATTGTTTGGAAGTTCTTCAAAGGAGGGAATTCACTAAGAATGGACTGTGCTGGCTGATGCTTGTGTTGTTTAAATTCAGTAAGGGAAATATGAAATGCTGCAAACGGCTTACAAATTTGTACTGAATGCAATTTGCATGCTGCTATTTCTTGTTTTGAGTGCAAAATTTGAAAACTTTTTTTCCAAAAACCTACTGCATTTTGTTTTGCAATGACTGGTTTTCACTGGCTCAATCGTATCGTACCATCTTTGTTAGCCATTTCTTCTATAAATAGATTATTTATATTTACAGTAAAAATTTCTAATCACTTCAAGGGGGAAATGTATAATAAATTAAACTCTTTTGTTTGACAAACTTTAAAGACAAACTAATCAATCAAAATAGAATAAACAAGAGTAAAGACAAGAGCTGCTAAAATAAAAAGATGGATGAATAAATGATGGGGGGAAAAGTTGCATGCACTCAAAGGCAAAAAAAAATTTAGTCATCGTTTTCCTATTATTCCCTTAAAGCCATTTATGGGTGCCATCAGAAAAAGAGTCAAACCGCTGATAAAAACATCACAAAAATCCATGAGTAATCCACACGACTCCAGTCCATCAGTTAATGTCTACTGAAGTGAAAAGCTGCATTTTTGCAAAAAAAAAAAACGAATCTATTATAAAGGCATTATATCTTTAAACTGTTGCTTCTGGCCTAAATATGACTTGATATGATGTTTTTATCAGCTGTTTGGACTCTCATTCTGACGGCACCCACTCAGTGCAGATGATTCATTGGTGAGCAAGTGATGTAATGCTACATATCTCCAAATCTGTTCCCATGAAGAAACAAACTCATCTACATCTTTGATGGCCTGAAAGTGAGTACAATTTTAGCTCATTTTGAATTCACTGGAAGCTCTGGTCAATAAAAAAGTATATCTTGTTTAAAGACCATCTTTACGAAGGCCGTTTTTGTGAGCTAAAGCTGACAGTTGTGCAAACATGCATAAAATAGCATCTTTTATAACTAATGAGACAAAAGGCTTGGCTCCAAACGTGTGGTGTTTCATCTGAGTTCTGTATTCTAGTCAGCTGCAGTGTTCACATGCAGAGAGAGAGAGAGAGAGCAGGGATAACGTGCCTGTTATCTGACATTCTCCAAGAGTCACACACAAAACACAGAACAGTCTGAAGTCACATCCTGAGAGCTGTGGACACTCCAAATATTCACATTACATTATGTGTCCATTGACAACGAGGTCAAGTTCACGGTTCTCCGGAGATGCCCGAAAATATAATTCCATTACGGTGTCCCTCCAACAGGCAAAGATAGGAAAGGAGGAAAAGAGAAGGGGAGATAAAGACATCATGGACACATGCCATCAACAGTCACATTTTCCACAGGATCTTCAAAGAACAATGGAAGAGATACTGTAGAAAACACACACATCAAGCAGCTAACATTTAATTTGAATGACAACCCTAAAGACAAAGTAGCAAGACTGACATTTGACAATAATAATATGCAGTAATATAACATAATATAATATTATTACAATTTAAAATAACTGTTTTCTATTTTAATATATTTTTTAAAGATCTAATTCATTCCTGTGATGCAAATCTGAATGTTCAGCATAATTACTCCGGTCTTCAGCGCCGCTCAAGAAACATTCCTCAGTATTATCAATGTTAATATTTTCATGGAAATCATGATACCAAGATTTCTTCTCTGGATTCTTTGATGAATTGAACGTTCAAAAGAACAGCATTTTACAAATATATATTTTGTAACATTCTAAATGTCTTTACTGACACTTTTGACCAATTGAATGTATCTTTGCATTCATTTATTTTAAATGTTTTTAATGTTTTTATATAATGTAAGGTAATAGAATAGAATAGAATAGAATAGAATAGAATAGAATAGAATAGAATAGAATAGAACCTCCCTAGTCCCTGCACACATCATACCACATTTAGTACACAGGAAAGCACTGCACTTCACATTTTGGGGATGCAGTGCCATAATGTCAATGTCTAACATTGATGCATTTGCACAATTTACTACAGAACTTCCTGTCTTTGTGGTCACACATTACAGCAGAAATCCAACTGCTGCCAGTGACGACAGGAAACGTCTTTTACTTAACAAGCTAGTAAGTGCCATTTAAACATGAGCATCCATGTCACTGTGTTACATTTACTCCTGAAACAAGAACAAGCTGTTACAGGAACATGTCAGACCAAACTAACAGGATTCTAAACTAACTTTATGTGATACTTTAATTGACTGTCTTATATCTCTAATGATTTATTTCAGAGTACAGAATGAAATGTGTGGTGTGAAACCCTGGGCCCAAGCTGCCAGATGCTGTAAGACGGCAGTCATTGGGATTGTTTGCACTGACTTCCCCCACCAGAACACATGAGGTCAAGAAGAAATAAACACTGAAACCCAGCAGAAACAGTGAGTCTGGACAATGAAAGAGCAGTTCATTTATCAAGATCCTTTCCACATAAACACATTTTCACACACTTAATACATCACCACGGATATGGAAACTGTGAAAACGGTCGGGCATGACTACAGACATGGCGCCTTACGTGTTGACCAGAATGCTTTACTGAATACACAACTCTTAGTGGAGCATGTCAAATAATGATCCAAGAGAACTTCTGCCTGAAGAAAAACCAGATAAAATAAAGAGCTTGCCACAAACACACACACGCACCATCTTGAGATACAGCAGATGTGTTGCAGGAGGTTGTGTGTCTTTGAAAGTCCAAAAAAGGACATGAGTGACCAGCATTCTGTTGTTTTGCCACATGGTCTCATCTAACCTTTTAAAGACTATTGACAACAGGGAAAACATTCATACAGCTGACCTCACTTATCCCAAAGACATGAGAACAGCTGGATAAATTGTGAGGGTGTAATTAAACCAAATGGCACCGATGGGCCTTTAAAACTGCTTTTTGGGGTAAAAACAGCCTGAAATCATTCACACTGCAACTATGAGGTCATTCAACCCCACCTCGTAAATCCGAAATATATCCATAATCCAAATCCTTTCAACTCATGTGATGGACCAATTCACTTTTACGACCAATTTCACCCAAAAGTTCCATAGATTTCACTAGAACTTGACTGAAATAAATGTCACTGCATGTAAGGGACAAATTGTTTAGCAACAGGCAACCGACCATAAGCCGCCTCATTAAATTATTCACGTATAGACAGAACTTATTTAAAACCATTCCGTGGAATCCTACAAATTTAATGCGGGCCTAGTTGCATCATGTTCTGAACACAGAATCATGTGCCTTGTTGAAAACATTTTATTCCAAAAACAGGTCAAAATATCAAACATTTTAGGCTAGATATTCTCTGACTGGATGGAAACATAGTATGAAGCTTAAAAAAATAAATCTGTGTCATCATACAAAACACAATTTTCTATAAACTTTTTGAAATCTGCCAAACCAAAATACCTCAGACTATCGACAATTAGTGTCAAGACTGCAAAGCAGGGCAGAAATTTGTTATGTAGTGTATTCCAGCCTTAAGTCTAAAGAAAACAACGTGAGGCTTATTTTCACATGAAGTTCCATGAGAGGCACTCCAAAAATTCCTGGCCTTGTATGCTAAACTTCTGGTTATTCCTCTTCTTCAAGTCAAATGAGCAGAAAAAAAGCCTGTCTCCAATATAAACCAGTAATAAAACACTGTAATAAGTCTGTCATTGCTAAGGAGACTCAAACCAAGAGGCATTTCCCTCTCCAAACCCGAACTCCATAGGAGGTTTTTCCCAAAGTGAAAAAGAAACAATGGTTCCTTCCACCAAAGAAATCAATCTTTCTTTTTGCCCTCTTTTTTCCTCAACTTTTGGGTGATAACATGCATAAAACATTTCAAAACTGTCTGAACTAAAACATAAAACAGGAAAAGCAATGTTGGACTAATTTAGTCGAGGGGAATGTGATTTTTTTTTTGAGAAAGACAGTGGTTTGTTTATAGTAAGCAGAGCAATCAGGCAATCTCCTCTCCTGAGTGAACTCAGTCAGCTGCCGTCACAGCTGCTAACAGGCATCCTAAAGCAACAACTGATGTGCTCAGAGATCTGCCCTCCCCCTCATGGGCCTAATGCACACACACACACACATATATATATATATTCTAACTGTCTGCTTGCAACATGCATTCACACTCCCTCCCATCGATCCATCAACAAAGCTTCAGAGTTGAAGTTCCATCCGTAACAGGCACATAGGAGCCTTTGTCCCAGTCTCCGTCCACTGCGCCTGAATCAGGACAGACTCCATCACCACAGGGCTCAGGAAAGGACATCCGAAGCAGTTATTGAGAAAAGTATGACTAAAAGACAGTACAACCGCTGTTAACAAGCACACACACGCATATGTACACTATGTCATTTTGAGATATTTTATGAGTATTTACATGAAGAGTATACATAAAATATAAAAAAGTAAATATACAAAAATACAGTATAAATAATAATGAATCAAATGAAATGTATTCTATAAAATAATACAGAAATAATAATGCAAATAATACCATTTAAAATTACGTATAAAATGTTAAATATATATATATTGGTTTTTATTACACTGTTTAGTATAAGAAAAAAAGGAAAGGTACCATTTTTGATTTTTTTTATTTTCATTCATTATATGCTTCGTCCTCTGTAGAGGACTACTGGAAAAAATCATTTATTTATTTTTTTTACAAAAAAACATGAAAACACAAAAACAGTGGATTTTTTTATTTTTTTTTATCGCCAGTCAATTTTCTTTTTTATTCCAAATTTTGTATAAAGACAGTTCAACTATGTTATGAAAGATATAACAGAATGATTTGAATTCCATTTAGCTTTATTCAATGTGTCTGTGAAATTATCATAAACAGGCTTTCCATTTATAAACAATGTATCTATACACTGTATCTAAAATGCTAAAAAACAAGTAATGAAAAAAGAAGTGCAATAATTTGCAAGATTTTCATAATTATGTATCTCATAGGAATATTGATATATAATTTATTTCCCTATTCACTTGCTATGTCTTCCAAAATGGTGTCCTCTACAGAGAACGAAACATATCATATGAATGAAAATTAAATTTTTCAAAAATGTTACCTTTCCTTTTTTTTCTTATGCTAAACAGTGTAATACCATAACAAAAAACAAAAAAAAAAATCCTGGTGTCCTCTACAATGGACATGTATGAAAGTCATAACAGAAAGTCATATTTTGAAATAGAAAATAACTTATGTAAACTGATATAAAATAATAATAAATAAAAAGTAAATGGTATATAGAGTCATATAAACATTCAATCTAAAAACAAAAATAAAATTAAAAAAGTCAAAAAACCTGAACAAAATTGTTGCCTTTGTTATTTTAAGCTTTTAAGAATGCCGAATTTTTTTTAATGTGTGGACAAAAGAACGAGACTAGTTAAAAAGCACTTAAAGACGAGTCTTTCAGCCCTTTAGGTCAGATATATATAAACACAGACAGACAAAATACTTTATGTTCCTTCTACTTTATGTTCCCCTGTAGCATGGACCATTAGCTGTGCATTTCTATGCTGATGTCCAACAAAAACACATCAAGACACAGTCCAGACATGGGATGAAGTTGTCGCATGTCAGTCAGGAGGGCTTTTTACTGCCTTGTTAAGCTTCATTTTGAAAAGAGCTTTGAATGACACCTGTTTCTCTTTGTTGAACCCACTAAAAGTTTACCATTCATAAGAAAATAGAAGAAAAAGTCCTTTCCAGGGTTATGAGGGAGAATGTTCAAATCTGGGTTTCCTGCTCGGAAGTTCTGTGGAGTCAAAACTGTCTCAATACCTTTGATATGCGCAAAAGTTCTACACAAATTCCACAAGTTCTTCCACCTTCAATACCACGACTTAGGTGCCCTTGAGCAAGGCATCGAACCCCCAACTGCTCCCCGGGCGCCGCAGCATAAATGGCTGCCCACTGCTCCGGGTGTGTGCTCTGTGTGTGTGTTCACTGCTCTGTGTGTGTGCATTTTGGATGGGTTAAATGCAGAGCACAAATTCTGAGTATGGGTCACCATACTTGGCTGAATGTCACTTCACTTCACTTCACTTCACTTTCAAATGCACGGCAATCCCCAAATGCGTGCAAAAGATCCACATACGGACCATTCATAAATGCTTCATAAATTGGATCACTTGTGTGTATTTGTCAAAGGCATTGAGACCTTTTTCACTCCATAAAGTTCAAATGTTGAAGACCTCTTCCACTAAACCACATTCAAATGGATTTAAAATATTAGTGGCATTTGCTAAGGCTAGCATCACTATTACTATTGCTATTACTAAACTATTCATTTTAAGGAAATACCTTTACATCATGATATTAGACATTCGTCCATTTATGAAAGCGTCTGTTTAATTCTCAGGGTTTAGTCAGTCTGTTTCTGTGTGTGGGCTGGAGAAAATGAGCGAGGCGAAGACATTTGACCATGTGGACGATGAGGGATATTCTTGTCTGAGTCAATCTGGCAACCTAGGGTCAGGCAGCTGACATCATCACGCCGCTGACAGCCCTCTGTGCCTGACACTGCTGACACCAAACACCCCAGAGTGCACTTGGGCGTCTGATTCCCAGCCTTACACATAACACAATACAGAAGAAAAGCAGCCAAAGACTTAAGACTGCAGAAAACACACAAAGAGCTGACAGAGTGATTTATAATATGTTGCACTGAGTATTAACATTTTTTTTATAATAAAAAATGATACGTTTCAGAGGGCACAGGAGTCATAGCTGTTGTTTAACACCTGTTAGAAATTTTCATGGCTGTCAAATCAGCAAACCAGTCATGATCTTGACCCCTGACCCTACCGCTAACCCCGACAGCCGCTCCGTTACCGCAGAGATAGAGTAACATTCCAATGACAGGAAGTCTCAAAAGACATGCATGTCTCAGTCACTCTTGTTTATGATCACAGGAAGGAATGTGCTTGTTTCTGTAGATTTCATCCTTAATTTGGTTTCCTTAATTTGTATGCTAGTCATATTACATTGCACAATATGTTTTTTATATTTTAAAATAAATTGTATATATTTTTTATTTTATAAATAAATATATAAAACATTTATATTTTCTATATATGAAATTACAAATGTACTTATGGACACTTTTGAATGTAAAGCCTCCTTGCTTAATAAAAAAATATGAATTTATTTTTCCATTAAAAGGATAGTTCACCTAAAAATATCAAACTTTATCATTTACTCACCCCGGTGTTATTCCAAACCTCTATGACTTTTTTTTATTTGAAAAATTGTTTATGAACTGTTTATACCTATGCAATGAAAGTCTATGGGGCCAAAAAAAGATGAATAGTTCACAGAAGAATAGTTCACATAGTTATATATATATATATATATATATATATATATATATATATATATATATATATATATATTTATTTATTTATTTATTTATTTAGTGTATATATATATATATATACACACACACACACACATTTGTCACTGTTAACTCACATTTATATGCATTTATATTCATTTATATCTTTTTTTTGTGTGTGTTTGGTGAAAAAGTCACCGGTTTAGAACAGCATATGATGATAGAGTGACTAAAACATGACAGAATTTTCATTTTTGTTTGAACTACCTTTTAAGTTAAGCACCCATTTGATTCTGAATCTCAGACGTGCATTAAAACAAAAATCCAGGTTCTATAATGTGTAACTCTATCCAAATAGCACAGAGAGCAGCTGAAAACTTTGGAGAGATTCAGATATCACTTACAGCACAGATGAAGCCCCAGTAAGCTTTCTAGCACCACATTCATAATCAAAAGCGACTTGCCCTTTTTCCCCTCGTCTGCTTTCCATCATTTTCTGATCTCCCACATGGTCCTGGACATTGAGGATGGGGTTGCATTTATACAGTAACAGAAGATTCCATAGCAAGAGTCCAGAGATATCCTGAATAAACCCTTTCTGATACCGTGAGGCCTTTTGCTGTCTTGAACGGAATTCAATCATCGCAGCGTCAGAATCCAAAGCTTTAAACCTTTAAATCAATTTAATAGTCTAATAGTTTGCGTATGACCTCAGAGTGCCTTTTTGTAATTTAGAGTGATTAATAATCCAAATACAACCAATTAGAGATAAATACTGGCCTTGTTTAACACCACATGTTGAGTTCCCCGCATTCAAACAAAGGAACTAAGAACTGTTGCACAACCGTTCCACACAAACACCTGATACCCGCCTACTCAGGATGCACCTGGGACATCTATAGCCTTGATATGCAACAGTTTGCAAAAAGGTGCATTGAAGGCTTTCATTATCAGAGATATTAATAAACCAACTGGGACAAATTGTGAAAAGCACCACAGCGGTCCATGTCGAATCTCTGGAGGGAGTGAGTGTGTGTAGGGGCTGTTCACTGGCCGTGCTTGAACATTCCAGCGGACTGACTAGCCCTTGACACATGGTAACGATTAAAGACGCTGTTATACGCAGAAAGCAGGAGGACACGAGAGAGAAAGAGGGAGACCATGTTTGCAAGAAAGACTGCTTCTTGTTGTTCAGAAAAAGAAAGCCTGACTCTTGGATTATTCTGGATGGAAATCTTTCTTTTTGTGGCCAACAATTACATAGAGCTGAATCTGGAGATAAACTCTGGGAACAGACCGAAAATTATAACATGCAACGCCCACCAGAAACAATGTGAGAGGTGTACTAGAGGGGCAAATCTATAAAACCACTGCTACTTCAGTGTAGAGCAGCAGAGGCACGCTCAGGTTAATGGGCCAAGAAAGTGTTACATGCAGAGAAACAGAGCATGACTTGGCAGAGATAAGCCACTGTACTGATGAAGCCACTGAAGCACATGCTATGACTGCAATTTAAATCAAATGAAATTTCCCCTCTGGGATAAAGCATGTCAACAGGGACATTCACTTCAGAGAGAAACAGAGAGACAGCCCAAGTACTAAATTGTCACTACATCCTCCACTGATAATGTGCATGTGACTAAAAGTCAAATATAAACATATAGTTTATTGTTTATTGTCAAATTTCAAGGTTGAAAACAACATTGAAACTCCAACACAATGACTAGCAACAACAATAATTACACTTATAATAAAAATGTTATTAAATAAATAATTCTATATTATATATGTTATATATATATATATATATATATATATATATATATATATATATATATATATATATATATATATATATATAAATCAAAGTGTGCTTATTTACAAATGTCATGGTTGAAGACCATTATTTTGCTGTTGTAATATCTAATAGAAATAAAATTATTATAAAGAAAATATAATGTATTATTTATTTTACAGCGAATATTATGCAGCAAAAAAAAATGTAATTGACTGACAGCCTTTTAAAAATTATGTTGCTAAAATTAACTATTAATCATATTTTTGGCAGAGCCAGTAAAGACCTTAACTGCTGAAGTAGAAAAAGTTCCTCAAGATAAGGTGGACACATTTTGTGAATCTCCTGACTCACTCTTTCTCTTCCTAACTATCCAAAATTCCTCCAGCAACCCCTCTGTCCCGGCTCTCTGGGTCCGTAGGACTATTTAAAGCACCTGTTACTAGATGGGACCCAGAGCGCAGCTGTCTATCTATCTATCAATCACTCAATCACGCTGAAGACCCTGTCCCAAAGCTATCATCACTTACACCCAAAACTCACTGGTTTTCTGCCCCTATTTTTCTACAAATTGCTTGTTCATAGCTTAATATGCAAAGAAACTATCAGTATTATTTTATGCATTTCAGCTATATTATAGTAAATATAAAATCATTGAAACTGGTAGAGCTATATTTCACAGAGCCCCTAAGGGGTCGTGGTGATGGAAAAACACACCAAAAAAAGATATTTCAATGCTTTGGAGTTCACTCACAATACTTTTGCATTCTTTCACAAAACTACTGTGCTCTCCTAATAATTTGCTCACAAAAGTACTGAAATATAGTTTTTCCATCTAATATTATTTCCATTACAAAAGCTTTGTGATGAACGTTGTTCAAATTAAACATAGTTTTTTAACGTTTACATTACATTTTGCTGAAATTGCAAGAATAAAAAAATCTATAATAACAACAACAATCATACTAATAATAATTAAAAAGAATTCAAATTCAAATAATAATATAAATAAGTAAAACATATAAATAAATAAATTATAAAAGAAGCTTTCTCACACAAATCGTTTTCCATTCCCCAAAGAAATATCATAGTCTCTCACAAAACATTTGTGTTCTCCTCCCATTTCATTTTTATTTTATTTTTTTTACCATCACCATGTCCCTTAAGTTGCGCCATATTATTTCTACGTAAATGTAAATGTATATATTCTCACACTTTATGGTACATCAACATGAGTGACTGAGTGCGTAGTGATAAAATAAATGAGGTGAGTGGTATTTCCTGTAGTGGCAGCAGGCCAACCCCCATGTGACACAGTTCACACACACAGGGTTTCTTGGATAAGGGTGCAAGAGTCTTTCCTGCACCTCTGTCACCCTACACTCTTGCATAAGGGGAGTTTGAGAGGCAGGTGCCCTTCTGGAAAGATCCGTCTCATTGCCAACGACAGCTGGGCTGAAAGCACTGCCGTCATGTGCCAGCATGTGAGACGGTTGGCTACTTCCCCCAAACCCACATCTGCAGTCAAAGACCAATCATATAATCATTGGTCAATCTAGTATTTATTATGAACATATCAGTTCCACAGCAGTAATAGGACTGAACATTGCCCTTTCTCTGTGTACGTCTAGTCATTTTGAAAGAATGGCATGCTGCCGATCCCTGACCCAAACATACATCTGAAAAATATAAGGCTTTTGCCACTGCAAAAATACAGCACTGACCTTAAAACAGATACAAGAGTCATTTTATAGAGGATCCAGAAACATGCATCATACTTTTTGATTTATATGTCTGATAATATTAGGTGAATTACGATGAAACATAATGAAGTTCTCCTAAATCAGCCAAATTTAAAGCTTTTTACTCATGACTGAGCATTAGTTTAGAATCGGACTGTCAGTCTACCACTAAAAGCACTGGAATATAGACTTAATAGATAAATGCAATACCAAAAATCCTTTCTTGCATGTTTCACAAATTAAGGATAAACTCTAATCAATGATCTTTTCATGCCTGTAGGTCCTTTCCAAATGAGACGGATCCACAAATTCATGACACTGATCCTGAGCTGGGTTCAGGACCATGTCCCAAAGCCCAGGGGTAGAAAATGCAACCCAAAATGTGCAAATGTTGTCCTAGGATCTGGTTTTGCTTCATATAAATTTTTCCATCTAGACAGGATGTCAGATCACAGAAAACAATAAGAGTCAGATAAATGACAATTATATATTTATATATCAGCCAATATTGGGTTACTCTGAGATTTTCTGCATCAACCAACATATCTCATGTGTACAGATAATGAACGTATGATGTTTCAAACTATTTTAGAAGTTACTCTGATGTATAACATTAACATACATTTTAACACTCTATATTAATCATATTCAATGCACATTCAAACAAATATCATGATAGGCTACTTTGATTCATATTGGAATACAGATGCAGTAATCTGTCAAACTGTTTGCTGGTCTAATATTTAGTGATGAAAAGCATTATATTGTGCATTATATTAGCGTTATCATGCACAAAGGGCAAAAATCATTCACATTCTTGGTCCATGATCACATCTTCGCTTAGCCTTCAGCTGTCCATTCAAAGAAAAATGAGTGTGGGCAGTCTTAAACCCTTATTTACAACTTCCACAATTATAATTAATGGAATTACAATAAATGAAAATTTACAGTTTAAATGTAAAACAGACTCATTATGATATGATAGGTTAGTTTGTTGGTCTGACTCTCCCAATTAAGGCTCGAGCCCTCCATGGAACATTAAAACAAACAGTCGAGGATGCTTTTTTTTTAAAGTACGTTTCCTTTAAACGTGAAAGTATAGGTTTCAAGCGTTTCAAAGAACGTTTCACTAGACACAAAAATCAGATTACAAGTTATAGTGCGCTATAGTAAACGCTTGACTGATAAGCAACAATAGCGTTCCGTTATCAAACGATGCATCATCACAGTTTACTTGTCACTTAATTAAAGATTTACACATCACAAGACCCTTTTTATTTGTTTTAGATATCCTTAAGATAGTTATGGTTAGCTAAATGGCATAAAATCGCACCGTATCTAAAACAAATATGCAATGCAACAGCACTTACCTATAGAAACTAGTTTGATGTGTTCCCGTTCTAAAAACTCTAGCGCGACGGACACGTTCTCCAGCTTCATCTGCCTGAAATTGGGTCTGGCGTGGTACTTTCTGTACATTTTCTTCTGGCTGAGAACTTCCAGGAGCCCGATGAGCTTGAGCCCGTCGGTCAGGTCCTTCTGGAAGTCGTTGATCTTTTTGTTGAGGCATTTCAGGTGCTCGTTGCACCACCTGGTGAAGGTGTTCTGCTGGATCTTCTTCCAGGGCGCATCCTCCGCCAGGTCTTTCTCCGTGGCCGGCATCTCCTCGTCTCCGTCCTCCCCGTTGTCGGTGCCCTGGTAATACTGCGGCGGCAGCTGCTGGTCGTAGTATGTATTATTGCTCATCATTTTTTTCCTGAGGTTCTCGTGCCCCCCTTTTATGCGAATATCAGCGAGGTTTTACAGCGCGAGGGGGAGTGGGACAGGCGCGCGCGCACGCTCTTCTGAGGGGAAAAAGAAGAAAAGAAAACGAAAGAAAGTTGGAAGCGCGTGCGAAAAGGGCAGGGATAGAAGTATTTCTCCGGACCAGAAACCAGCTTTGAACTACCTAAGAATGGTGGCAGAGTGAAAGTTTCCGTTTAAATTTGAAATTCTTCCAGCTGATACTTTTCAGAACGCACGCCGTCAGAAAAAGTTCGCTCCTTGCATTATTCAGGTACGAAATAAAAGGAAAGACGGGGAAAGAAACGCAGCTTCATTCACTTGAATGGTTAAAGAGGCGCTTTAAAACTCCGAGAGCCCTCCGGCAGGGCTCACACGTCAGTCTGCTGGATCTCCTGGTGTGCTGCTGTCATCCAGACCATATACAACTGCGCGATGGACGGGGGATTCTCTAATCTGACCGAGATAGTGATACCGGCGCCCGATTGGGCGAAGCGCGCAGCGGGGAAGGGGATTGGACAGCCCCCGAGCGCCGCGACAGTTGTGACTGTCATTTTTATTTTTAGGAACCCCAAATTGGGTATGTGGGGGACTGGAGTTGCGCTTGTTGTAAAACGTGGGCTCTTTTTTAACAACTGGGGCTGAAAAAAGCAAATGACAGCATAATTAGGTCAGTAAGACATTTTAATAGAGGATGCTAAATACATAAGGAGAAGGGAAGACAGGGTATTTGTTAATAATAAAAAGAAATAAATAGTATGGCAGTTTATAAATAAAAAATATTTTTGGCTGCAGTTGAACAAACCTCTATTCCAGTCAATGAAGTCACACACTATCAGATATTTTTTGTTAACTTTAGCTTCATATGAGTGATTTTGCATTAAATGTATATATATATATATATATATATATATATATATATATATATATATATATATAGTTCCATAAAAAAGATTTTCAGAGTATGTTTTTACAAGTTATTGTTTTTACAAGTTATTGTAAAAATGCTTCAATGTATAATTAACTAGCAATTTCTGATTGAGAAATTTATTCTTTTGGTACACAAATTTTACCATTGTACATTTTTCATACTTAATAACGGTTTAACAGTACATTTTCAATAAAATGTGTAAAATTTGTTACAAATGTAGTCAACGAACCTTTCCAGTTTCCCAATATGTTGTCAGTTTATAAAACAGTTCAAATGTACAGTTGACGTCGCATATTAAATATGACTTATTATGCGGTTTGCATTGAGTCTGCTATAAAGTGTAAGAACAACCTTTAATGAGGTCTGAATGTTCAAAAAGCATTAAGCAGAACTATTTTACAATTTATGCATGATGATAATTTAATTTAGATTTTATTAATTTGGCACTAAAATATAAGTAATGATTGTATTAAATGAGTTTATAAGATTTCGATATAGTGTGATTATAACATAATTCAGACCTGGGCTAGTTTAGTGTTTTTACTATTAGACTTTTGACACAAAACCTTGTTACTGAGACATGACCATATCATGTAAACAATGATTTCATAATTTCAGCCCTTGCTTTCAAACTAGCTCATGACCTCAGGTCACGGTGCTGTCAAATTTCACAACCTGAAAGCTTGTATCATTTCACGTTACACACGTTCTCAAAACATGCTTTAAACATTTTATGAAAATATTACAAACATCTAACACAAAGTTGCTTAAGTATACTTTGCAATAACACACTGAGATATTATGGGTCTGAACTGAAATGTATATACAGTAACAGTAAGACAGAATGAGTTATTGTAATTCACTGTTTGCTCCTGTGGTTAACTGTGACTAAACCATATACAGGCATATGGTTCATTATTACTGGAATAGTAAGACCCCCGTGGACACCGTTCCATGTGTCATACACAAAAAAACATAAATTCAAAAGTGTTCAAAGGAAAAGAAACCTCTTAGACGCAAAACCCAGAAATAGATGAGGTTCATATACTTACAATGAAGTCACAGCCATGACTCAGAACCTCAGCATGCTTCGATGTGAACTGACAAATAAGACAAATGTGAATGTCAGAAGAAAGACTAGATAAATGAAGGGGGACATCTGTTCATCATTTAGTGAAAGCCATGGATATCATCTCACCTTATGATTCAACAAAAACCGTTCACTGATCTGACAGAAATAAACGAGCACACACATTAGATCAAGATGCTCTGGATAAACTACTTTATTAGTTCCTGTTCATTTACAAAATATACATGGTTACCAAAATACTTCAAATTTCATTAATATTTTTAAATAAATGCCTGTTAAGGCAAGACAACATGTAAACATGTCAAAGACACTGTATAGAACAGTTACAGTTATACAAGCACATACAGACACGCAGCAGTATCGCCACAACACCACATACCGACATCTCCGTACATTACCACCCTCCAACATCCAGTAAAGCGCCACTTACAAATACATTTCTAATGATTATGATAGTCTGTACAATTTGCAATTCTCTCAAAAACCAAAATACTTTAATTACAAGATAAACAGAACAGAAGAGAGAACTGGTCTGGAGTGGGAATACACAGAATGGACTTAAAGGAATAGCTCACCAAAAATGAAAATCTGCTGAAAATATACTCACCCTCAGGTCACCGAATATGTGGATGAGTTTTATTATTTCATCTTAAAAAGGAAAGTTGGGAAGTTTAGCATTACATCACTTGCTCTCCATTGGATCCTCTACAGTGAATGGGTGCCGTCAGAATGAGAGTCCAAACAGCTGATAGAAAAATGTGAAAAGCTGTGTGCTCTTAAGAATCAAATCCATCATAAAGGGATTTTAACTTCAAACCATTGCTTCCAGCTAAAATATGAGTCCTCTATCCATAAAATTGTTTTATCCAGTGAAAACGTCATCTCCTCTGAATCAGGAGAGAAATATGCTCAGATCAAGAACTGTTTACAAGCAAAATACTGTCCAAAACAGTTCTAACCAAATATGTCTTGGAATTTGATGTGAGAGGACAACAAGGGATGGACTTTTCACTGGAAAAAGAATTATAATGAACTATGGCCAAAAGCAATGGTTTAAAGTAAACATGCCTCGAAGCAAGTTTCTTACAAAAATGCTGCTTTTCACTTCACAAGGCCATAATATATCTACTACAGCAGAACTTGTGGATTATTGTGATGTTTTTATCAAGATTATACTCTCATTCTGACAGCACCCATTCACTGCGGAGGATGAATTGGTGAGTGAGTGAAGTAATGTTAAATTCACCAGAATCTGAAAAAAATAACTGATCTACATCTTGAATGGCCTGAACCCTGATGGTGAATACATTTTCAGAAAATTATCATTTTTGGGTGAACTATTCCTTTAAATTAAAACAACGTGACATTCAAAATTCACTGATAATCTGAAACATTTTACATGATAATTCATAATAAGGTCCATTTGGAGAACGCCTGGGCTTTCCAAAAGTTGCTATAAACTCTTGATTACATATATTTTTTTAATATTCTGGACACTTTCAAACCATAAGTTTCTTCCACAGCCAAAGTAACTGAGTGAACAGATTAAACAAATTGAACGAGAACCTAAATTACACTGGTCTTCATTTTTCAACACAAAGCAAATGTGAAATATGTTAAAACTGCAAAAAAAAAAAAAAAAAAAAAGTTGGACAAATCATGCAAAGTCTAATCATACAAAAATTGTCACAGGAGCTCAAATCTACCACTGGTTTCAATCACTCGGCATGCAGAATCTACTGCCATAGACATGCAAATACACAATATGTACATATTACATCATTTACAAGTGCTGAGTGGAAGAGTAAAATAAATTTGCTCCTTGTGATGTGAAACACGTTTTCGAAATTCCATTTCATCAAAGTAACAAACGTTCCAATGCAGTACAGCACAAATAGCACATTTATTTCAAAGACAAATCACTGTGTAGCATGCACGGTCTTATAGAAAGTCAGCTGACCACAGATATATTGAACATTCAGTTGTGCTACCACTGAGTTCTGAGTCTATCAAAAGGAGCAGAAAACGCCACTGGAAGGACCTTGGCATACTTCAAATATTCCCAAACACAGAGACTCAGGAACAACTAATGCCAGGTCTTAAAACCACACTACAAAGATCACCGCCACAACACAAGTCAGCCGTCTGCAAGCAAATATGTCTACTATGATTTAGTCACTTTGATAAGACGTCTACTTTGTGCTGTTTGTTGAAAATGACACCCACAAGACATCAGGTGAAGACAAGTTGTGTGTATACCAGAAATGATTATATAATAATAGATACTGTACATATAAAGTCAAAGATTCTGTTCGTAACAATAGTACCTCGAGGCTCCAAGCATTAATTTACCAGAATCAGTACATGATGGATATGAGTTCAGTGACAGTGTTATTAATCTTCATACAGGAAGGTACATCTGTAATACACACAGACCTCAAAACTGTGACCTCTGATGTAAAATGCTACATATAAGTACATATTTCTAAGTTTTAAACATCTTTAGTGAAATAAACATCATTTAAGACAAGTTTCTTATCATTATAAATTTTTTGGTGAAAGGCAGTATGGAAGTTTCTGCTTCTAGCATTCTTATTAGCTAGCTACTCAATGCATGCTATTTACGTCATTTGTGCTACAGATTTGAATTGCATTGTAAGAAACATCTTTGTCACGCTGTTATGTAAGGGTTTATGCAGTAGTTCTCAGCTGGTTTTTACACTTACAGTACATCAAGTGGCAACCAGATAAACTAACAAAATATTTTTCGTATTTTGAGAGAGAAAAAAATAAAGTCAAACATTTAACATTTATTAATATTAGCATGAACTGCATAGGTCCAGTGATATGCATGATACGATTTGTGAAGATTTACCGACTACGAAAGGTATGGAAAGCATTTCAGGTCTTATTTTGCATTTTTATAAGCTTTTTCATTTTGCTACAGTATTTTAATTTTATTTTAGGATAGTTTTTCCTAAAATAAACATCCAGCATCTCGTTTTTTGGGTTCAGACACCAGATGAGAACCACTTTTTCATGACATTTTGTACTTACTGTAAAACCTTTCAAACTCTGTCAGTTTCTTTGCAGAGAAGACATTGTATAGATATATATGTCAGCTGTGTTTTGTTATTTCAAACATGCAAAAAAATAACCTCAGAAGAAATCATCAATGCAACATTAGTGGAATACAGTAGATCTGTGCTTGCTCATTACACTTGTTTCAGAATTCTTTTAGTGTTCTTTAAGTGTATGCATTAGTCAACCCTTGTATAAAAATATCTATCACTCTTTAGCATCATTTTTCAATCTACACACATAAAATCAATCTACAAATTTAATGTCTTGGAATAAACAATTCAGATACAAAAATATCTGTGTAAGTTCAAAATAAGCACATTAACTTGCTAGAATAACCTTAAACTTTGAAGTTTTTCACCAAAATGTATGTAAAAATGACAAATAGTATACATTAGATGAGTATTCTCCTTCGCTAGACTATAGAGAAGTACTGTACAGTTACCTACAGAGTTTTTGAGTTAGAAACCAAAGAGAACATGCCATGGTCGAAAGTGAAAGAAGTTTTCGGTAAGTGAACCTAAACACATGATTCTGACTATATTAAGACTTCGGTAAGTAATTATTAAAAATGGGAAGATCCAGGGAAATTAAATAAGTACTGCATGCTCCTACTTAATCCAAAAGCAATGAAGCACAAAGTGATATGTTGCATCCAAAGCATTGTTGAGGAAAACGGTGTCCTCTTCGTTCCCCAAGTGATCAGGAATCTGCTTATAGAGGTCAAATGTGCAAATGTTCTATTGAAAAGTGATAAGGCAAACAGTTTTGTGAAAGAAAACCACTAATGAAATGGAAAGCGGGGAGCCAGATCAATCAGAAGCTCTCAGAGTCGTTGTCCATTCTGACAGTTTAAATACTCACAGCCAGGTGCCAGTGGCTGTTGCACTGCTGGTCGAAACGGATATGATTGTCTACAAAAGCAGAGCAAAGCAGTTGAGACGGCAAATAACCAGCATCACGATGCACACCAAAAAGCATCAAATTTGGAAGCTATGTGTTATCGTGTTCCCAGCGGAGTGGTGGTTTTCAGTTCCCATTGGTGGTTAAGTGTGGTCAGGGTGATAGAATTGTGTATCATGGGCAGAGTGGGACGATGAGGTCACTTCCTGTCCAGGTCTCAGGCCAGAGCTCTGGTGAAACTAGGAATGAGTAGAACTGCTGCTGCTGCCACTGCAACAACCATCACCAGGTTCCAGTCTCCCTCACTCTCCTGAGGTCAATGAGAGGATGAGAATGAGGTCAAGGGAAGTCATATTTAAAAAATGTCCTCTTAATTAGTTTTGCTTGATAGTTTTATAAGAACAGGAATTTGACATTGGTTGTTTAAGGGTTTTTCAGCCATACACAATTACATTTGTAGATTTTAAAAATGTAATTACATATTACAATTAATTGTGTGTGTGTGTGTGTGTGTATATATATATATATATATATATATATATATATATATATATATATATACACACACACACAGAATTAAAATCAAACTGATATATTATTAGTTCCAAAAGTACATACTTTAATATTACCTAATATTATATAAGGTCAAGAGAAGTCATACATTTTTACAATATTTTTCTCTTAATGATATTAGCCATATATATTTTGATATTTTAATTCTATACAATTGTGTATTATATATATAACACATGATAGGTAAAAATGTATAGCCTGAATGCACTGTAAGTTTGGATAAAAGCATCTGCTAAATGCATAAATTTAATTTTACATTTGAATTTAATATATATAATATAATTTAAATAATACATATATATATATATATATATATATATATATATATATATATATATATATATATATATATATATATATACACACATACATACACACACACACACACACACGCACACACCTTAAAAATATTTTTATTAAATATATAGTATTATATACATATATACTTTTAAAATCTTAAGCTGATAATCAGTATTTTAAGCATCTCTGATTTTTTCAATGTAAACATTTACGTATTTTGTAAAATAAATTTAAAAAAGTCCACATTTAACTTTAAAATGTATGTAGTTTTTCTGACAGAGGCTTCGATGTTCATGACCAAGTGTATGGCAGGTACGCACTCACAAATGTCAATGAAACAGAAACACAAATCAGAGTTGGATCTCTGGCTACAGGACACTGAATGAGACTACAGAACTGATCTGGTTTTAATGAACCTTCTTTAAAGAGGACTTGTTGTTTATTTCCAGTCATCTTCTGTAATAGCGGTGGACTTACGAGCTAAATATACACATTCAGAAATGTGGAGAGATACAAAGCCAAGAGCAATGACCCAGTAAATACTGAAATCACTGTCACACGTGTTTTCTTTTACATTCTCTATTACTCTTTCTCCATCTGGTGTTGTGAGATTGGCAGTGGAAACTGCATGACAGTCCAGCAGAATCAAAGAACGGTGTAAGTGTGCGTGAGTGTGGCTTCACTTGGCCCCCGCTGGGCAGCAGAACTGTTGAAATTAGAGCTGTGTCATGCATTTGGCTGGGATAATAACATTTGGAAATCTCAGAGGATGTCTGAATATGACTTGATTTTTGATGTTGCCAAACATCCTGACTGAAGAAAATAATAAATATGTCTATGACGCAAAAATTCTGCTGTCCAAACTACAAAAGCACATTCTAATTTGGCATTATAACTAAAGACAAGTCAACTCCCTTTGGGAAAAGGATCTTTTTTATGCTTTGTCTATATACAGGGTTACATTTGCTCAAAGAATTGACCCGTCTTTAACATACTCCATCCTGAATGAGAGTTCTTGAAATTTCTGTTGTCTTAAGGGGATTTTTAAACATTTGGAAAGACAGGAATAAATGCAACTAGATGCTGAAATATTCTGCCCAGTAAATATGTTTGAGAATAATAAGATAGAAGAAATAAACTTGATGTTGACAAGAATTATTTTTTTTTTGTCAGTAACATTTCAGACCACTGTGGCTAGTACATGCTAATAAAAACATGTGTTAGCAGTCCTCACTCACTGTTTAGGCTTTCAGTTTCTTGTTCTGCCACAAACTTGGTTCAGAAATTAAGTTTGTCCTGTAAATTCTGACTTTTATGTTTATTTAAAGGGATAGTCCCCTTAAAGTGAACATTCTGTCATCATTAACTCACCCTCAAGTTGTTCCATACATGCATTAGGTTTTTCCTAATGTTGAATTTTTTTTTATCAAAAAACTTGAGGCTGAGCATGACAGCAATTTCAGTTTTTATGCCAGTTGTTTTTTCAGACTAGTTAACTGGAAAATGTTTGTGAAACAATGTGCACATCCATAAAAGGCCCTCGTAAAGAATCAGGCAATGTGTCCAATGGGCAAACAGGTTTGTTTAGCATGACAGGAGTTGGGACCATAAAAAGTGACATTTTGACCAGGATAAAGATGAGTTTCACAATACAGGAGGGAAAAAAAATTGCTCATCTCTGGACTCTTATTGAAAGAAAAGGCAAAGCCATACCTTTCCCCCTTTAGGACAAGAGCTCCTTCCAGCAGCACCATATCAGGCCCATTATTACAACCATTCCTATGAAGTGTATGGAGAGAATAGGGCACTCAGACGAAGGAGTGGAGCTCTGAGGAAAAACACAGGGGGGTGCAGGGATGGAGAGAGGAAGAGGAGGAAGAGGTGGTGAGAGAAACAAAAGAAAAAAATGACAGACGCTCAAAATAAGGTAATGATTACACATGGGAGGTTTGTGCACATGTGGAATTACAGGTAAATAAAACATGGAAAATAATAAAAAAGAGAGATAATAGAGAGAAAGAATGAAGAGTGTGAGTATGAAAGGGAGGAAACAACCAGATAGATAGATAGATAGATAGATAGATAGATAGATAGATAGATAGATAGATAGATAGATAGATAGATAGATAGATAGATAGATAGATAGATAGATAGATAGATAGATAGATAGATAGATAGATAGATAGATAGATAGATATGCCAGCAGTTTATCAAGAATCATCAAATTTGTTTGGAATTTGATAATGTTCAGTGTGCATTTGTGAGCATATGGGAGTTTATGATATGTTTAGGTAGGTGTTCAATGGTTATGAATCAACAGAACGAAGCAATGAAAGACCACGGGGGAGCAGGGAGACAGGAAAACACACTAAGATTAGATACACAACAAAGATGGTTAAACACAAAATGGAAACCTTGTGCATGTTCTGACCCTCCGACTGATAAACACAGAGCAAAGGTCACCATCTTAGCATTTAAAGATCCTTGCCCACACCGCGCAGCCAGCCCACTGTTTTAAACCAATGTACTGGGTTAAATCTGTCGACAGTGTTTGGGACATGTTGTCGAATACCACAGAAAATAATTCGGATTCATCTTTCAGCTTGTGTAAACCAACAAACCAAACATGAGAACTAATCTGCGCAATTTGTGTTTCTACAGCAAAAGCGGCATCTCTCAATTACTTCTGGAACCCGACTGTTTCCTTCAAATGTTTTCTGTGGTATTTGCTAGCATATTACAGATTCTGTCGACAGAGCTCCGTTTGTTTTTAACCCAGAATATTCCTTTAAGGAATCATGGGAATTGTAGGAAGCAGAACAGTGTGAGTGAGGGGTTAACCACACAATTAAAGTACAACTATGATGGGCGGATGACTGACATGGGACAGGGTACTCTGACTGGACAGACTCTTTAATAGGTAAAAAAAAAACGTAATTAGGATTTCTGTGGTTTGGAAAAACTACTAAGACCTTGTTGTTAGACAGTACAGGGGTTGGAAAGACCTCTATGTCAGTGCACATTGTACACACACAAAAGCTTGAGTTGCTACAGTGGATCAAGAAAACTAGCTAAACACGTTGGCTGCTAAAGGTTTGACAAACACAAGATGTAAAAACACACAGCCCAGAATCAATGTGTGCGACAGGGCAAAAAGCAACCCAAAGTGAAACACACACACTCGGCCAAAAATGGCAAGTTGGTTTAGTTAGACAGGATGCGCTTTGAAAGACAGATACTGCTGTTGGACAGATGGTCGCTTCAGCGGTGGTTGACCCCACATGCAAAACGTTAGTCATGTACAGAGCATTTTCAAACACTGACAAACATGTAGGTCGATGGAGTCATGGCGCCATTTTGTTGATAATATTTCGAACTACTTGCTGTGTGAGTAATGTCTGTCTGTTTTCAGCATGTGTACAGTACAGTGATTTATTTGGGGTCGCATTTTTACCCCACAGAAGTTCACACATTCCCTGTCTGAAGTTCTAGAGTGATGGCTCCTATGGATCTGGGAGAAAGCAGTGCGTTATGACTGATGTCCAGCCCCCTTTATTTCCCCTCACCTGAGCCTTCCTCCCGGCCAGCCGATCAAGCTCCGCCCTACAACGCTGCAGCTCCGCCTCTAGCTCCGCCCTCTCCCTCCGGCTGCTCTCATACCGCCCCTGCAGTTCCACAAGCTCTCCTTTTAGTCCCTCACACTAAAAGAATGGAGATATATAGAGAAATAACAAATGATAAAGGGCAAGTGATTAGATTCACTGAGTCACAGGTAGAGTTTTAGCTTGTGTGGCAGAAAAAAGTTGACTAAAAAGCTTTTAATCATTCCATTATTCGATAGAGGACAGAGGAAATAGGTTTTCTTTGTAGTCTCACTGTCAGGGTTTTTCAGCGATATTTCCCACAAGGTCATGTTGTTGAACAACTGAAGACAAAATAACCATTTGGCTCACACTTTTTGTCAATACTGTGACAGATGGTTTGGTTTGCGACCTGACGTGAGCTCAATTCACCCCATACTGAGAGTGAAGAATGTTTTTAATTATTTTTTTTTTGTTGTAAAATAACTTTATTTAATTATCAGACATTATCATCACACATATACTGTACAAATATAGGTAGATAGTTCATTGATTGTTTGGCCAGGTGGTCATGATAAATCTCAAAATACCCAAATAATCTGAATTAATTCTATAACTAGTGTAAATACCAGTAATGCCGTACCTCTCTCTGGACCTGTGATGCTTTCTCCTCGGCTTGTTTCAGCTGGTCTCTGAGGGAGAACACCTCTGAAAACCCTCCACTCATCCCCGTCGGCGTGATGGGTTTCCCCTCAAACGAGATGTTCTTTTGGGTGTAAGCATCCATCTGATTCCCACCTCCTACTTCCAACGTGTTGACGAAACCCTCAGCCTTCACCTCTTTTTCTACATCTTTTTCTGTGTCATTTTCTCCATCATTCTGCTCTGCTTTGAGGGCCAGGCATGATTCAGCTGAGCTGTCAGGATGGAAGCAGGAAATGTACAGTACATTTATAAAAGATGTTGTGGTGCATTTTTTAGTGTATATCTAATGTACTTGAACTTGTGAGCTCTTGATGCACTCTTTGTAGATATGCTTCATATTGTAACTTTGATTATGTGTGTGTGTGTGTGTGTGTGTGTGTGTGTGTGTGTGTGTGTGTGTGTGTGTGTGTGTGTGACAGCCGCACTGCAGTACTCATTACTGATTCACCCTGATAATCATGTATTAAAAATCTCAAAAACTCTTTGGTTTCTCTCCCTCTTTCACTCTCTTATTCTCTCACAGTGCTTAAGTGTAACTATTTCACTTCCGAGAACAGCTATTCTTTTGAGCTGAAACATTTAGCAATAGTTTAAAAAAAAACATAATTAGATTCATAAAGTCAAAGAAACCTTGAAGTCTTAAAATAGCTGCAAGGCAACTGTGGCTCACCTCGCTGCCAAAATATTTGGATAAGATGAAATACACAATCATTAATATTTCATGTTGCTGTGAAACATTTTCATAGCTGCTAAATCATTTCAGTGAGCATGTCCACTGAGACAGATCATGGCTGGATGCTTCATGGGTCACGCCAGCCTTATTAACACAGACTGAGCTTGAGATGCTCAGCGGCTGATTTGTCTTGCTTGTGTGTGATTGACAGGCCCTGTGGCCAATCACCTGGCTCGCTGCTGCTCCAACATCTCCAGTTTCTCAGAGAGCTGCTTGTTGTCATTCTTCAGAGTCTGACACTCGTCCTTCAAGCAGCGACACTCCTCCATCAGCTGGTCCATATCACCTGTCCGAACAGATGTCAGTTAAAGTAGAAGTAGGGAAAAACAGCATTACTACTTTTATTGTGTCTGCTATTTTAAATTCATGTATGTTCCAAGTGGAATACTACCATAATACTTTTTGTAGTATGCAGTATATATACTGTTCACATTATCATCATTTTTTATGCAAGAAATACCTGGATGATCTACTTTATCAACCAAAAATCACAAAAACACAGTACGCTATTCCAAATGTACTCACATGAATGTTCTGAATAAAATACTAGCATAGCGAAGTAAAGCATACTGCACAATAGAAACTGATTTGTTTCTGATCATGAAACAAACAATACTGAGGCTACACATCTATGGTAGGAAAATAATGAGCATTTGTCCAGGGAGCCATAAACACACACCAAATCCTGCAACTAGTCTCCATGAAAACAACCCATTCTGCTCTCTTCCTGCTGCAGCAGTGTGACCTGTCAATCAGGAGTCATGTTTGCTTTGCACGTCCCCACATGGTGCAACGTTCAACCCCCAATAACATTGCCTCTAATCTAGAAGGAATCTGACTTGCAAATAACACTGCACTCTGTCTATGCCAAGCCTGAATGTGTGCTTGGTGTAAATAACCATCAGAAGTGCATGCACCGACAAACAACATAACCTGAAATGCATCTGACCCCAAATCAGAGTAAACATAAATGCCTCAATCAAGGCTCTGATTTGTTCATGTTCAACACTGTTTTGCAATCAGCACATCTAAACGCATGACCCCACCAGCAGTAATGACTGGTATGTTGTTTCTATTGCAGATCTTAATATAGTAAAGTTCTACCGGCATCAAGGGGAACAGAAAACAGCCCCGGCGCCCTTAGAGGCAGAGAAAGACTTCAACACCAGACAAATGGGGCTCTGTGGAGGTCCTGCACTCTGTCAGAATGTCAAACAGACACTCAGACACTGAAAGATTCTGTAATAACCACTCATTTGTCAGTGACAATGCATTCTGGGTAATATCAGAGCACTGTGTCGTATCAGGCAGTTGATAAAACGTCTGTATCGCTCTACAGGGTTTATTTGCTATCAGCATCTGTCAGTTATGCTGGAATGAGGTTATGTGATATAAAGAAAAGTCGTGCTGGAGAAATCTCAGCTGGCTTACTTACAGAAACACAGACGAGGTCTGGAAAAATGGACTCCGCAGAGCATATAACTTTGCATGTGTGTGGAACAGATGGATTACAACCCAAAATTATAGATAAGCAGACCCACAAAACACATTCATTTGTTTTTCTAACATGGTGAAGTATATGTTGATTTTATATTGAACAAATAAGAAACCTTTATTATTTTTATACTGATAATATGCTATAATGATGATATAGATTCCTTTAATGGTGAACTGTGAATGTTGAAAATGTTGTGATTTCAGGTTTTTCTATAATGTAATACATATGTCCCCCGCAATCCAGGCAAAAGACACACACACATAACACATCTGTGCTTCTGTTGATTAGTGACTTGTGTATGTATTTCCTTCCTGCATAAAGAAACCTGAAACAGACATTTGAATTCACACTATTTCACACTCCTTAGCTTCTGCATTTGAGCACATCCAAACAAACATAAGCGACAAGATTGTGCCAAAGAACACACAGCCAACTGATCTCTCACACACACACACACCCTCATGGAAAATGGGTCTGCCCTGCCAACCGCAGAGTTGTTTTGGAGAGGGGTGAGGAGTATGTGCTGTATTATTTCCCTGTTGTACTCACTGCTCATTCGAGGTCATTAGAGATCATTTACTCCCATATTATTTCATACGAGTGAATCCCACTTTATTCAATACACTCGTATTTAATATACAGATTAAATGGATGAGGAAGATGATACGGATAACTAGTCGCATTCGTTGTGTTTTGGAGCACATTATGTAATTAACAGGACACCCTTGACCAACTGTAGCATCAGAAAGATCATACAGGACAACAAGGCTTCAAGCTGATACAAACCGGTCGTTTTAGCTGGCATACCGTATTTTCCGGAATATAAGTTGCACTTTTTTTCATAGTTTGGCTGTTCCTGCGACTTATAGTCAGGTGCGACTTATTTATCAAAATTAATTTGAAATGAGAGAAATGAACCAAGAGAAATGAACTAATAGAAAACATTACCGTCTCCAGCCGTCAGAGGGCGCTCTATGCTGCTCAGTGCTCCTGTAGTCTGAAGACACTGAGCGCCCTCTCGTGGCTGTAGACGGTAATGTTTTCTCTTGGTTCTTGGTTCTAAATAAATACGACTTATAGTCCAGTGCGACTTATATATGTTTTTTTTCCACATCATGACGTATTTTTGGACTGATGCGACTCATACTCAGGTGTGACTTATAGTCTGAAAAATACGTTAGTTTTGGAGCCTGTAAAGTGGTGGGAGTCAGACCTTCTCCTCCTGCTTTCTCCTGCTCTTCTCTGCGCTGGTTCTTCATGCTGATTTCAGCCCTCAGGGTGGTCAGCTCTAGCTCGTACTCCTGCGTGGTGCCGCGCAGACGCTCCAGCGCGGCACGCACGCGGCACAGTTCCTCCTGCAGCAGGGCGATGTCATTCTCTCGCTCCGCTGCCGCCTCCTCCGCCGCCTGCTGCAGCTCCTGCACCTCCTCCTGTGCCACACGCAGCTCCTCCTGCGCCTCCCACAGCTCGCTGGCCTTCTCCTCCTCAAGACTGTCCAGCTCCTCTTGCACTGAACGCAGCTGGGCTGGGGGTCAGAAGCAGGGACAGAACAACACTTTTTAACTGAATATCGGGTAATAAAAAGTATTGCAGTACAGTCATATGATAATACAATAGAACTTTGATATGTACAAAGGTATAACATCAACATTGTTAACTAAAACAAAACAAAAAAATTATATATATTGTCACGGTATGTAGATGTAGATAACGCAGGATGAAGAAATAAACGTTTATGGTCTTTAATTCCAACTTCAACATAAAGAAAAGGCGAGCTACAGTAAATAGCATCAACACACATGTACCATTAAATGAACATCAATCTAGGATGAAGAACAGACCGAAACTGAAGGTTTATAATGACAGGGAAACTAAGGAGCAAGCGAGATGATTAATCAACACATGTGAACAGAACGAACTAATCAGGGGAACTAAGGGAAACTAGGTTAAAGAACATAGAACAGAAACAAAGGAAAATCTAAACCAGAACAGAACATAAACATGACATAGATCACCTATTTAGCTATACTTTTCTTTATGTTGATGTTGGAATTAAAGACAATAAACATTTACTCCTTCGTCGTGCGCTTTCTACAACCACATATCAGGACACTATATATATATATGCATACACTTCAAATCCTTATGAGCTGTCAACTAACTAATAAAATCCATGTAGAATTTATATATGCATCGTTTAAGGACATCAAGACCATTTGAAGTCTATATTCAGCCACTTCACTGAAAACCAAGGACATTTGAAGTGAAAAATACAGGCCGTTGTTTCTTGTCTCATTACAGAATTCACTCAGCACAGCCAGCTATCAAGTAGCAAAAAAAAAAAATAAGAGTCAAAACCTCTCAAACTAACCACACAGGGTGTGAATTTTGGTCTGCAGGGGCTTCTGGAAAACTATAACCAGTCTCTTTCTTGCAAGGAAGGAAGACAGATAGTAAAAAAAAAAAAACCTTTGTCACAGACTGTGATTAAACTGAACTGAAGAACCATTTTCTCCTTCAGCCAGCATGTGAATCTGATTCTGGCAGTGGTTTGTTGTGTTATTCATATATGTGATTCCATTACTCACGATGGTACTTCGGCACAGCTCATGCACTTCTGCAAACGCAGGTTTACTTTGCCTCATCACAGTTCATTTAATATAATTACAGCACAGCTGCTGAGAGAGTGAAAGTGAGTCACTGAGGAAGTGAACAACAATTGAATCATCTCTGCTTTTCCCATCTCTCCACGGTTAAAACAGGCCCTGTCTACTCCCTCTCGCACCAAAGTAGCACTCAAACAAACTAATGGAAATGGGATGTCAGAAACACAGGAAATGACATCATGCTTGAAGGATTCTACAGTAGTTACCTGACTGATTGAGAATCTCAATCATAATGCATTCACTGATAACATTGAGTTTGAATACAAAGATTTGAAGAACTTGCAGAATTGTTTGAACATAACGAGCAGAGAGTACTGCAATTAGTTGATTTTATCAATTTTAATGCATTCATAAAGATGATGAAGCTGCACTGGTAGTGCATACTGTCTACCGTTGAAAAAATTATGTGAGACATTACGATTTTTAACAGAAGTATGCTACATGGTCACATTTAGAGAGTGCCATTCAAACATCATTTTTTAAACAATTTTTTTTTTTTTATTTAATTAAGATTAAATAAAATAACACATAATTTAAAAACATGTTTAAATTAAATGAATTAAAATTATACAAAATAAAATAAAAATAGAAAATAATATAGTAAATTAAATATGATGATATGAAAAACAAAAAATGACAATAAATAAAATAGTAAAATAAAACAAAATGAAACAGTAATTAAAAATACAATACAATTTAAATAATTGAACTTTTTCAATAAAAAATAATTACAGTTTCAGTAATTTAAAGCTTTTCAGACCAAAATGTTTCAAGAAAAGGAAGGTGAAATCAAGCACATTGTATTGTGGGATAAAAGTACCCAGTGCATAACGTATATTGCACATTGTGGCAAATGTTATCTGGGTACTGTAGTAATATAATAGTTTAATATTGAATATTTCAACCGATAGCCAAAGCAACTATTTTTAATACAGCACAAAGATATGAATATGAAAATAGCCTCTTCAAATCATCCATGGTCTGTGTTGAAATCATAAAACAGCTTGATATATCAAGAATGTTTATTCCTTAGCGTTGGACACAGCTGTTATTTAATATGCTGAATGTAAGAGGGTATTTGTGATGCTTGTTGACTGAGTAAAGCAAATTGTCTCTGTCATTTTTTAAGTCTACAAAGTTAATTTTTATAAATTTTATCATTGACTCCAGTTATTAGCACTGTGGTGCATACACATCTATTTCTACTTGTGTTTCTGTTCACCTTGAAGTCTCTGGATCTGTCTCGTAAAGCTCTCAGCCTGGTGGGCGCTTGCCAGCCGCTCTTCCTCCAAAAGACCTACAAAGCAACAGAACAGCATTTAAAGGCAGCTGGAGGGACATTAGAATGAGTAATTAGTAACTTATCACTGGCATCCGACAATATTAACAAGCCAGGAATGTTTGTGTGAGGGCATGATGAGGAACAGGTGGTTTGGTGGTCAGTGACAGCTGAGCATGCTCAGAGGGAACTCCCCGGTGATGATGTCACACCCTAAAAACAGACAGCATTAACAAACGCACCCTGAAGCTCGTTGTAGCTCTCCTCGTGTCGTTGCGACACTTCTCTGGTCTCCTCCAGCTCCAGGAGCAGCTGCACCACCTGCGACCTCAGTACCTCCAGTTCATCTTCTTCATCCACTCCTCTTTGCTCCTCTCTTTCCCCCTCCTTCACCTCCTTCTTCTCCCGCTCATCCTCCTGCCCCTTCTCTCCATTTCCGGCCTCCACCTCCTCCTGGTCTCTTTCCTCGTTATCCTCCAGTGAGCCTCGCTCTTTGGCCGTCATTTCTCTGCCTAAACCTGGCCGCTCCGCTTTGAAGTCGCACACATCGTCTGAGACAGAAAAATTATTAATTAATCACTCAATTGTATGTAAGACTTGATTCTAAAAAAATTCAGCAGTCAGGTATTTATATATGATATAAAACGTTTCGTATCACACATTAAAATTTGAACTTGCATTAAAATTTCGCAGATAAACACAACTAAAAGTTAAGGTTACAGAGACACACCTACAATGGAAGTCAAGTATTATTTTAAAATTTGTGTATAAGATCTGTAAAGCTTTTTTTACAGGTGTTTAGGGTTTTAGGATCTGTGGAATTAAAGTATCATGTTGTAACATAAGATGTAATGTAAATACACACATTCACTTCTTAACTACACACACACACACACACACACATATATATATATATATATATATATATATATATATATATATATATATATATATATATATGTATATATATATATGTATGGAACCTAAAATATTGCTTTTGTAGCCGAATCCTCTGCTCTAATAAACATTTAAAAGTTGTCTCGCTGTCATTCCCACATTCTCGGTTTGAAAAAATGAGATGTCCAGCTATACATGTACCAAACCCCCACCCCCACCCACCACCTGTCGCCTCTGGTGAGAACCCACTAAATCCATCCACTCCAACAACTTCATCTGAGAAACTTCTTCATCACCTGCTGGCCCCCGGCTCTCATCTCTCTCTGCCACCAACCGACCTCCAGACCCCCACAACCAATCAAAACACCCACCCAGTGCCACCAGTGTCCCCGTGCTAAAGGAATGTGTGCTATTTGCAGGATTTAGGCCATGAATCGCCCCTCTGCCTTCACCTGTTTTCTGTTCACTAACAGAAAAAACACACAAGAAATTACAGCCAACAGCAGATGTGGCCCTTTCAAACAGTAGGGGACCCATAGATTCCTCTAGTGGCAGCAGTGGGTATACCTCGCTCGATTACCTCCACCCCCCCAATTTCCGTCCCCAGTTGCAAAGTCATATGTTTATGGTGTATTGATTATGTGCTTTTGTGCTGAGGTGTTTTTCCTGTTCCCATACTGTGCTCCCAAAAGGAGCATAGTCTGGGTGTTGTTGTTTTTCTCCTCACTTCCCTAATGTTAAGCTGTATTTCTTCCTCAATTCCCTATCTTCCTGTCCTGTCTACCCCCTTGTCATATTGTATGTATCTTGTGAATGTATGGACAGGTTGATGGCTAATTTCGCTGGTAATTGTGACTAGTGACAATGAAGGGCTACTATTAATGCACACGTGCACGCGCACACACACACACACACACACACACACGTTTGTTTTTGTGAAAAGTGGGGACATCCCATAGGCGTAATGGTTTTTATAATATATTTATAAGATATTCTATCGCCATTCACCAACCCTACCCCTAACCCTAACCCTCACAGGAAACTTTGTGCATTTTTACTTTCTCAAAAAAACTCATTCTGTATGATTTCTAAGCGTTTTGAAAAATAGGGACATGTCCTCATAAGTCACCCTCTCCTTGTAATACCTGTGTCATACCCATGTCATTATACAGAGTTGTGTCCTGATATGTCACAAAAACATGCCCACACACACACACACACACACACACACACACACACACGCACACACACACACACACACACACACACACACACACACACACACACACACATATATATATATATATATATATATAGACCGTAATATTAAATTATAACAATAACTTTATATGTACACTATGCATATATAATACATATACATAGATATAGATATATATGACGTTAAATTATTATTAGTACTAATTTTACTCACACATTAATAATACTATACATTACATAAAATATAAAAATAATTACAACATTATAAATTAAGACATTAGACAGATCTCGTGATTTTTTTTCTACGCTGAATGAATAGTGACAAACAAACGGAATGAAAGAGCATGTGAAGTGAGCAGCTGATCCTGTACAGTCTGTGCTAATCACCCACCAAAGTAAGGAGCCAACTAGTTAAAAATAGCTCATTTCAACACTCTCCTTCTCTCTAATACCTTTTCTTCTTTTCCATTCATCACATCCTCATTTCCTGCCCTGCACTATTCACATCAGCTATTTATCATTCTCAGTTTCCAAATGATCCTTTTTTTCTTTCCCGGGTTCATCCCTCTTTCCAAAAGTCACCCGTATCTCTTTTTTAAAATCCACCACCTTGTTCTTAGCGCCATCTCTCTCACTCTCTCTCATCTTCGCTCTAGCGTTAACAGGTTTCTCTCACTTACCCTCTGACCTCGGAACTCAGAGAAATAGGCCATTCAGTTGGCCGATTACACACACTTAATCTCTCCTACAGTCTCACACTCTAGATCTCTTAAATGACACAAGGACTGTGTTTGAGAGTATAATTATATAAATATATATTACAACTACTTTTATTTTTACATTATAATATATGTGTACATATGTATGAATATATGAATAGATACATAAATACAGCAGTATCTTAAAAAAAATGAGCTGAGTCAGTGATATGCGTCTATAATATCACAAGGCAAATCTAAATTGGTTAATGCTTGTGAACGACGTGAGGTCCACACACAGGACACAGAGACAGTCGGCCACGCCAGACCTGACTAGACGATTCACCTCGCTGATCCTCTTAGATCAGATGCCTGTGTGGGATTAACAGAATCTGTCAGTGTGGAAAATGAATTGTCTTGCCAGCAACTCCTCCCCCTCCATTCCTCCGTCTTTCTGTGTCCTGTTCACTCCCTCTTTCTCTTTTCCCCTTGTTTGTTTTCTCTCGCTTCCCTCTCCCTTCCTGAATGTAATATTCCTGTGTAATGAGCCATGTGCTGTATTATTGATCATGCTTTGCAGATTAAAGTATTTCAAGCATCTATGAAATAATAAATTAACCAGTGGAGAAACCACACACACACACACACACACACACACACACAGGCAGAAGCAGTAGAACAGACAGGGTCTTGAGCTCAAAGGATTATAGGCAGCTTTGATAGCACCCAGTCAGCTTTATCCAGCGTATCTGAGCTATGAATTATTCTGTTGGGACAGACATCTGGATCGATTACTGGATAGGCAATGCACACCACAATCATGGAGCATCCCTCAGGACGAATAATGCAAAGTTAAACAAGAGCAGAATCTCTTGTTTCCTGTATAATCAGTACAAAGTAGTGCTGTCAGAAACAAAACATTTAAACTAATAGTTCTAAAATTTAAAGTAATAGTTCACTCAAAATTGAAAATGTGCTTGAAATGTACTCAACTTCAAGCCATCCAAGTTATCTTCATCTAAACACATTTGGAGAAATGTACCATTACATCGATTGTTCACCAATGGATCCTCTACAGTGAATGGGTGCCATCAGAATGAGAGTCCAAACAGCTGATAAAAACATCACATTAATCCACAAGTAATCCAAACAACTCCAGTCCATCAGTTAACTTCGTGAAGTTTAAAGCTGCCTATATGTTTGTAAGAAAAAAAATCGATCATTTAGGCATTTTAACTTTAAATCATCTCTTCTGATGGCACCCATTCACTTCAGAGGATTGATTGGTGAGCAAGTGATGTAATGCTACATTTCCCCAAATGTGTCCTGAAGAAATAAATGCATCTATATGAGGGTAAGTACATTTTTTAAAATTAAATGTACAAAAGTCATGCAACTCATGCGCATGCACAATCTAACACTGCACAGAACACAAAACACATGCAAATTGATTTCTTTTTCTCTTGTAACATCATGCACCATATGTGCAATGGTTGACATAACAGAGGCCTCACTTCCTGCTGAACTCAGATTCTTGTGATTTTCTCATGTTTGACGACGACTCACAACAGAAATAGAATGCGAGAATAGAGTGCGAGAATCGGTTCCTTAATTTGTGTCATTTTGCCTGATTACAATTCCATGATGGAATCTACAGCTGAATAAAAAATAATGAGAAATGTATTATGTGGAATATCAACCCATCTCCGAAATCAGAACATTCATTTACAAAACAACTGACACAATTAATTTGCAAATGAGCACTTTTGAGATGAAAAATCAAATGAAACAATGTCAGGCCATGTCCAGAGGCTCATATTTAATCTTAATATCATGAGGCATTAAATGTTGACGTCCAAAGAGTCCCATCGCGGACATCACAAACACAGACAAATATAGTTCTCGTCTAGTTCTCAGAGTTCTCATGGGCTCAGAGAATTAATATCATTCTGGTCACAAGCGTGGCTATGGGATCGGCCTGCGGCGCTGGCGGAAATCCAGTCTAATTTCTCAACATAAGAAAAACAACATCAATCAAACACTGATGTATTCAGATGTGTTGAACCCTTTATAGTTATGCTATTGCCTGTGTTCTGACCTGTCAATCATAATGTCAGTACTGTCAACTGTCAATCAGAATGACAAGATCGCAGTGAGGGACTAACTATTTTAAATACAGTTCTCAGGGGTCTTCAAAAGGGGGTCTGTGACCCCTTGGGAGTTCACAGCAGAACAGCATTCATCCATCCATCTATCCATAATATAATATGTAATAATAGTTGATGAAGAAGCTATAGTTCATCTACATTTCCTTGTCTCACACACAATTAAAATCTCAAACTATTAATTAAAATGTTACATACAATTAAACTATTTCATCCATTTCAAATTTAACATACACGTTGATGACTCATACATATCAGTAATTATTATTTAAATGCATATGTAATGTAAACATCATAAAATAAGTATGTAAGTACAACATTATAGTATCATATACCTGTTTTATTATAGGTATTTTATTTAAAATGCAAAACTATTCCGTATTATACACTAACTTTACAAGCATATTCGCTTTTTTGCTCATGGTCAGTCTGTGCCTGGCTAAAATCCAAACTGTGACATCAGTTTCCTGTTTATAGCGCTGCTCTCACTCCCAATGCTAGCCGAGGGTAACATTACACTGACCTTAACCTTAACTTTAACACACACATGCATCCTTCAGCAAACCTTTCAGCCTTATAGTCTCAAGTTATCCATCAAATCCAAAAATAATATTTAAACACTTAATTTAATGCAGCCTGTCACCGCCGTATGAGCTGCACAGAAAATCAGAGTCTAAACATCATTAATAAACTGAGTCCAGCACCGGGAAGAAGAAAGATGATGGACACAGTCACAATAGCCTTCTGGGAAATCAAGAAGCAAGAGTAGAGCAAAGGCTGTTTTTCCATGGCAAACGCCTGCCAAAAACAAGTACCACAGCTGCAGTGCTGTGCAGAGGATAAACTGCTTTCAAATGCATCTTCAGTAATGGGTCAAAAGTCGAATTTGTCTGTGTTAAACAGCCGCTCATAAAGTCAAGCGGGCTCTCAGAGCATTGGCTGCTGGGTTCTGAGGGAAGTGATGTGGTCAGTGTTTGGTGTTGTATAAGCCTGCAGTAAACCACTGGATAAGTGTAGACCACAAAGTCTCTGCGAAAAGGACCCAGACTGAGCTGGCTGAATGGTGCCTAACTGACAGATCTGGTGAAAAACAGATGCATGGGAAAGGGGTCTGTAACAGTCACCTACAGAGAAAATCAAAGCAAATGTACACAAATAAAGATGTCCTAATAATGGGCACTGTGCCTATAGCTGCTTTTAAAGGACATTTTTCAGAAAGATGAAATTTCTTTCATAATTTTCTTACATTTATGTTGTTCCAAACCTGTATGATCTACTTTCTTCTCTGGAACACAAAATAACATTATGTTCATGCTGCTCTATTCCATTCAATAAATGTAAATGGTGGCAGGGTTTTTTCTCCACTATCCAACATCAAATCAAGTTTTTCGTTCCTTGTCACGTATGTATCATCTGCATACATACAGTATATGCATAAGCGATATATACTACATAGCAAATTTCAAATGCTTGATTGTTTATATCATCAAAAAATGTAAAGAATATTATTTCCTAGCTCTAATTTGCTAAATGTGACTATAAGGCATGAAGTTATTAAGATGAACATTAATGAACCTAATGATTTTATATAAAGCTGCCTAGACTATGGAAAATAAATTATTAAATAAATAATACACATATATATATATATATATATATATATATATATATATATATAAGATATATAGAGTAAATAAAAACAAAAGTAGAACCATAACAGTAGTTGACAAAACCCTTCATATTCATAAAAGTAGTTTTGAGTAAGAAAAAGGGCAAAAATATCTAGTAGCATCCAATAATTATTTGCACTGATATATTTGCAAGGCATATTCCAACTAATTTTGCATCACTGACGTCAAACCTGTCATGACGTGCCATTTTGAACCTATACAAATGAAAATAAACCTTGACTTTAAGTCCAAAGGGGAAGAATAGTAAAGTCATATGAAATACTTTTATGGTGATATTTTTGTCAATTTTAGAGTTCCACATCCTCATTCAATTTCACAGTAATGTAAAGAGCAGCCAGGACATTCTATGAAATATGTCCTTTTTTGTTTCACACTGAGAATTAAGTCATACAGGATTGTAAAGGCATGAATAACGTTTCTGTACGCTGTTACTGTAAGAAACAGCACTAAATGGTATAATCAACATAATTTTTCACATAGCCTTGTGGTGAACGGAAAATTAGTCATTTCAGAGCCGGAGAAAGTTTTATTAAAGTTTATAATAGATAAGCCTTTTTTTCTGTTACAATAATGTGCACTGATGAATTATGCACGATAAGGACATTTATTAAGCAAGAAAGCATGGTCAATTTTGATTTTATATTGCTAGCATTCATTTCAGAGAGAAGAGGAGGGGGCAGGGTGATACATTTTCTGTATCGCAGTCGGTCCAAAAACATGCATTAAACAATGCTTGTATATAGCCCTACAAGACTTATAGATAAACACACACTAACACAATGTAAATCAGCATCCACTCGTAAGCACAGACCCGTGTTTCAGGAATATCAATGAGTCCTCACAGGTGGGGGAGGATTACGCTTTCTCAAAACACCCCAAATACGGATCCATGTCTGCTCTCTTCTCCTCTGTTGTGACACTGTTAATTAGTTCTCATTAAATGATGACAACAGCAGCAGAAAACATTTCATCAGACTTTAATACAAGTATAATGAGTGAGTAAAAGAGAAAGCAGTGCTCTATCTGTGCTCTATCTACAATAGCTGTTAATTATTTAATAACTAGTCTGGAAAGCTTATGTCCAGCAAAACTCAGTTTTGTCCGATATATTCTTGGTTAAAGAGCAAAATCCAGTGTTTCCAGCATTCAAAAATGAGAGGATGTGACAATGTGGGTTGTGAAATTTGATTCCTGGGAAAATAAAACAAATAGCCCAGTTCTTTTAAATAAATTAGTCAGAAAATATATATAAAACTGTTTTTCACTCTGTAAGTAAAGCATTCAGAAATCTTATCGAATCCACCTCACCGAACTTTTTAGTATTATTTATATACTAGTATTTCTTATTATTTATCATACATCTATTAATATTTATTATAATTTACCTTTAGATTTTATTTTTGTTTTTAGTTTCATTTAAAAAAAAAATTCTGTGCTTTTGTCATTTTTATTAGAATTATTTGTATATCTGTGTAGCCTTAATTGACTTTTATTTAATCTTTAGTATTTATAGTACTTCAAAGTTTTTTTTTGTAAACATTGTTGCCAAAGCAACATTTCTAATTGTATTTTTTATGCAATTTTTTTATTTAATATTTTATTATATTCAGGAACCTACTGTCATGTGAAGGCTTGTAACTTGTTGTTCATATGACAATGTGTATTAAAAAATACATATTCACAACATAGCTTTACTGTAATAAAAGAGTTATATAAAAAAACAGCTGTTCAGCTCTGTAGTAAGAAGCTGTGAACTCAACTAAATAAAAAACTTATGAACAACCATCTTTACCAAACGATTCTGTGTTTTATTTGGTTATTTGTTCCTAAATTATTCACTTTAATAGCCAGAGGCTCCCTAGTCCTGAAACAAAAGCACATAAAAGATTTAGAACAAGCCAAATCTATCCTTTATCTCTGTTGGTTCTGTTAGCAGGATATCAAAGCTTTTCTTCCGCTTTGTGGTCGTGCCATCCAGTCTGAAACACTTACAGACACACATCATTGACCATTACACACACATGCAAACAACCGTAAGACAATCCTTGTGTACATATCCTTGTGTCCTTCACTCGGATTCATTTCTCTACAGACACAATAAAAAGACACATAAAAATCCATCACTAAAGAACAAGAGAATAAAGGTGTCATAACACCATAAAGCCAGAATAAAAGATTTGAATAGAAGACTGTATAAATGTGGCATGAAAGGCGTGAGAGTTGTGTTTAAGTGAGATATAACTGGCTCCCAGAAGCATTAGAGTGCTTTAAATGTGTGTGTGCCCGTGTCACATTTCTGGCGCAGTGAGGAGAGGTATGAATTATTCACGTCAACTCCATCCTGGCTTGGCAAGGAAGAAAGGTAGAATAAGAGGAAAGAGATAGAGAAAGAGAAAGTGGGATGCAGGAAAAAGGGAGATGGAGAGAATAAAGTGGAAACAGAAAACGAGATTGTTGGTTTCGCACTCTTATAGAAGCAAAAGGAGGAGGAGTTCACATGCCGTCGCTTTGTTGCCATGGTTACAGCCCCCTGTCCAAGCCCCAATAACTCCTACTGGTATCATTTTGCACTTTACATGCACAAAAACTACATACACCACCTTGTCTTCTGAGTTATATAATAAAAAACACCAAACCCATCTTTCACAGAACATTTTAAATGCTATACATTATTACACGAATAAATAATTATAATAGTTTTACTTGGTAATTGCATTTGCAATGCATTAAAGGTGCTATATGTAATTTTTGGCAGTACCATAACGCTACAGCCAGTTATTCTACTTTGAAATATGCTTTCCGTGTCAGAATGTCTGTTTTATTTTTTATTTTATTTTTTCCACCCACTGCCAATTTCCCCAATAGCATTTCAACATCTAGGGTTGCCAGTTGGTGGAAAATACAGCGTATTTTTATACCCATGAAAGCACGCAAATACAGAGATTGCAGATTCTACCCGACCTAAAAAAGCCTTGGCATCCATCTAAAAAGATCTATGACCAGAGACATATTCAAATTCTAATAAATGACTCCTCACCTGTCACCTTCCCCGTCAATTGTGCTCATTCCTATTGCATGTCCTCAATCTGGCAACACGCGACAGCATCGAGTCTTTCTTCCACTAGCTGTCAATATTACAAACCTCACCTTTAAGCACCTGAATGAAAAGGTGATGCTGAGGTTGTATCATGAAACATGGACCATATAACATTCATCAACCAACTAAAACAGCCTAGTAACCACATTGTAAAGCAACACATAGCAATGTCCTGGCCACTACCCACAACACCTTATTACAATGCCACTGAGTTTTTGACAAAATCTAGTAGGGTACTAATATTTTCCCCCATCTTTGCCATCTGATTTGGACTCTCATTCTGACAGCACCCACCCAGAGGTGGAAAACGTTTTGATGAAGGTTTATGAAGAATAGCCTTTATTTCCATTTGAACAATGTGCACTGATGAATAAGAGAAGTAAACTAGGTCATGTTCTGATTTAATGCCTTGAGAAAAAGCACACAGAACTCACATACTCAAAGCAGAAGGGGGAAAGAAAAGCGAGTTGGATCCCTCACGCTCTCAGTAGACTTCTTGAGCACTCACTCATGAGAAAATGTTTTCTGTGTTGGCCTTCACTTAGACGTGTGGCGCGTACACACTCTATCTCTCTCCATGTAACTTTTCTTGCTAACTGTGCGTGATCTCACTTGAACTGCCCTTGAGATTCCTGCCATCAGCTCTTCCGGAACGTTCTAAAGAGTCACTCCTCGCATCTGAGATGAGGTCAGCGAGTGACAGACTCAGAGAGAGGAGACCCACAGGGGGGAGGAGAGGAAGATTCGGAGGAAGGAAAGCTGCAGTATGGCTTTCCTTGTGTCATTCGGAGCTTAGAGGTCAACGTATAGTACTCCGCAACATATAAACTAGAATGAAACAACGTTCTGGGTTCAAACTAAGTGAAGCATTTGTGGTATTGCTGTCAAATTAAAATTGAAAATAACTTCAATAGATCCTTCAGCTTGTCCAAACAAACAAAAAGTGTATATTATAAATGCACTTGAAGAAAAGCATTTGACACAAGGCATTTCTAACGCATGTTAACGCATTCTGAACAGATGATAAAATTATCACAAAGTTTGTTGGGAACTTTTTTCAATTAAAATGGTATTTATATATGCATTGGTCTCTCCTAAATCAGATGAAACAACTATAAATATAATTTTATATTAGGTAACATATATAATCTAAATCATTAGTTGATGGACTGGAGTTGTGTGGATTACTTGTGATGTCATAATCTCTCTGACGGCACCCATTTACTGCAGAGGATCCATTGGTGAGCAAGTGATGTAATGCTACAGTTCTACAAATCAGTTCTGATGAAGAAAACAAACTCAGTCTACATATTGGATGGAGTGAGGTTGATTTTCATTTTTGGGTGAACTACTCCTTTATGGTCACAACAATAGTTGGAAATGTGGATAAAATTTGCACAGACAACATTAATAGGCATAACCTCAAACATTATTCACGTGACTAGCATTATGAAACCAGACTTGTCTTCATAATAAGATGTATTCTGTTTAAGTCTTGCTGTTACACTTTCACAACACTGTGTATAGTATTTTAACATTCCTGTCGCAAGGCACCATTGACTTCCATTGTGGTCGAAAACTGACTTCTCTATCAGTGTTAAACGAAAAAGTAAACAGACTGCATAGAAACTCTTAGCATGCAATCTCTTGACGTTGGTACTCAGTGAAGTTTTTCTAGGACGCCTCACATGGACAAAGACTCAAACAGACATGAACAGTGAAAGGGCCCTTTTTATGTAAATTAACTGCTGTAGCAGAAAGTTTTGGGGTTTGACTGTCACCGGACCTAAACGTTGTAAGCGCTATGGCACCCAGAATGTGGGCAGTGAGAGAAAGAACATGTGTTCTCATCATCCGGGGGCAGACGGGGAATGCAAGTGGCTCTTGAATAATGTGGAACATGTGGGCGTCTGGTGGATGGAGAAGAGGCAGACAGCACCATCACTGCTGGCTAAATTAGCACGGCATTTAGAGGGAATTGTCATGGAAGCGCTGCCAATGAGGAATGTGATGCGGAAGTGCTGTTAAAATGATCCTCTCTCTCGTTCCCCAAACCTCCTTTAGTCCACCTACAGAAACATTTGCCCCAATTTACTGCAGTAATACCATAAGACCAAGTAAAACAATCCTTGTGCGTCTTGTCACATGAGGAGAGGTTCTTTGGGATAGATAATGTGGGACTGAGCCTTTGAAGCTTTTGATCAGAGGCACAATTTAAAACAATGCCTCAGACAACAGCTATTTAAGACATAAAAGCATTTCCAAGGAGACATCTACAGCATTACAGTATGAATATAATATAATAGTTTTATAACAACGCCCTAATGAGCATGCAACATATCAGAAAGCCAGTATTTGGCTTCCCATAATCCCCATAATCATCTTCAAAGCTCTCGATCTATGGTAACGAAGCAACTCCATTTGCATGTAAATATACAGCGTGAAAAAACAAAATAGGCTTAATTTATTAGCAGAAACACTCAAGCAGACAACAGCACTCAAAAACTTGTTTGGTTGACAAATTAGTTACGAGAAGCATGAGAATCAGTGGCGTCAACATTTGGCAAGTTTGGAAAGTTATGTGCAAGCACAAATGAGAATTGCGAATATACGTAAAGATCAACTAAAATGTATTCGATTTCAAAAATAAAATAAAACAAATTGCCAATGACTTCCGAAAAATAAACGTAATTCAAGACATATCTGAAAATAAATCATAATATATAACACAACTTTATCGGCCATTGCATTAAATGACTAAAAACAGAAAACCTCCATCAGATCATAATATCAGTTTCTGAGGTTTTGAGGTTTGTTTGGTTAAATACATATTTGCTTCACCAAATGATAATGCTCTCTCTATCTCTATTAAACAAAAAGCAAAGACAGTGAGAGTGTCACATCCTTCCAAACAACCTTCTGCCTCATGATTGACCAGTAAACAATGCAGACGCAGGTAGGGGGAGAGAAAACAATAATTATTTCCATGCATTGTTGCACAAATGAACACCTGTAGAAACATCACACACACCTGCAGGATCCAAGACCTCCTCAATGACGGGCGGCAGACGAAATCCGCAGTCCATGGTTGTCGTGGTGACAGGGTTGGAGGGGGGTTAGATGTCCAAACACACGCTCGCCAATGAAACAGGCGCAGTGATAACACACACACAGCCCTGCGAGGAATGTCAGGCTCCACACACACTGTGCTGTGACGGTCGATACATCCTGAAACACACACACACACACAGATCAGTTCTCTAAACAACTGCAGAAATCAAAGTCTAAACTGCTTACAGATGATTTATAGCCCTTTCTGAACAACTGTGCAGTTCTTTCCCTCTCTCCTCTCCTCTCCGTTTCTTACTGTCTCCTCCTTACAAAACAAAGCATGAAACCCTGCACAGCATCAAGGGTATTTCAGCAACATGTTCATTCTGAGAGTCTCTGCTTACCTTTAATGAGATCTGTGTGCAGCTCAGGACACTGACAGCTTACATTCCCGTTACTCGCTGTGCATTATGTGTCGTTTACTGCGTGCCCTCCTCTTGCCTTCCCTCCCTCCCTCCTTCCTTCCCCCTCACTCTCTCTCTCGCTCACTCACTCCAGCTCTCTCGCTCCACCTTTATCTTTTACCTCAGTTCTTTTGTCATCTGTTAACTGTTTGATTGCTTTGTGTGGTCCATTGTCTACTCTAACAGATTCAACTCCACTGGCTTCAAAAAACATCTTGATGCTTTTTGCAGTAATATACATTTTGAGTCCATGATTACTGCAAAGTAACAAACAAAAAAACAAAGTAAGTTTGGTATAAGACATTCTGATGTAAGATATTTGTAATAATATATTTAATTTATTTTGCTGTTATTATTATTATATTACATTTGTTTTTAAATTATTTTAGTTAATTATAATTAATATTAGGAAGGATTATTATTTTAAGTCTTCACTCAGTGCAGCTCTGGGGAAAAAAGAGACAATTACAAATTTATCAGTTTCTCTAGATTTACTATTATATGTGTTTGAGTAAAATTACCATTTTGGTTTTATTCTTTAAACTAGAGAAATTACAACATTTCTCCCAGATTAGATATTAAAAATATTGTCATTTTTTGCAGAAAATAACAACTGGTCAAAATAATAAAAAAATGTGCTATGTTTTCAGATTTTTCATAATGACACATTAAAGCTGGAGTTATTGCACCATGTGATTATTTCTGAATTCATTCAAGTTAAAACATTAGTATTTATTTTTATATTTATAATTGTCTTCCTGCTATTATTTGAGATCTGAAAGCACTGTATTTTTTTATTATTTTTACCATGTGTCTTTTTTTCTGAATAAAACAAAAACACATACCAATATATAGTAAAAATACCAAAGAAGTTGGTCATTTTAATGCTACTATTAATAGTAACAAAAATACAAATTCACATAAAAAATATGAATAAACAAGAAAATGTTATCATTTGTAGTGGTTTGGTTTCTATGTTATTAAGAAAATAAAAATGTGAAATTATATAAAAAAATAAAAATTATAATAATAAAAGTTGTAAATGTTTCCCTGGCAACTAACTGAAATATGTTTAAATTGAAGTGCAAAAACTACAACTGAACTAAAAAATAAAATTGAAATAAATTAATCATAAATAATAACATAAAAATGACGAAAGCACATAAAACATGACTAAAATGTAACAAAAATTAAAGGGGGGGGGGGGTGAAATGCTATTTCATGCATACTGAGTTTTTTACACTGTTAAAGAGTTGGATTCCCATGCTAAACATGGACAAAGTTTCAAAAATTAAGTTGTAAGTTTGAAGGAGTAGTTTTGTTCCAAAAAGACTCCTTCCGGTTTGTCACAAGTTTCCGAAAGTTTTTTTCGAGTATGGGTTTGTGTGAGGTTAGATGGAGCGGAATTTCCTTATATGGGTCCTGAGGGCACGTCTGCCGGAAGAGCGCGCGATCCCGTATAGCAGAGCACTGAGAGCACAGACATTCACTGATCAGAGCGAAAGCATCGCGAAATGTCACAAAAGAAGTGTGTTTTTGGTTGCCAGGGCAAGACAACCCTGCACAGATTACCAAAGAAAAAACAGCATTAAGGGACCAGTGGATGGAGTTTATTTTTACAGAGCATCAAATATCTCTGTGTTGTTAACTAAGCAAATGTATACAGTTTCAATACATACCACATAGAGACGTCCTGCTGTAGTCTTTGCTGCCGCTGCTCTTGTTCAATTTCAGCCTCTGGATCTGATTCTGGACCATAAATATACACTGAATCTGACTGTTAGCCATGGTTTGTTTTGGATGATGGTTTTTCCCTCACAGTAATGTCACAGCTTCAACACAAATGCAAAAGCCTACAGGCGCTAGTGATTCTTTAGCTCCGCCCACACGTCACGCCCCCAGCCGCTGGTGTTTTTCCGGGAAAAATCGGTACAGACTATCTTTCTCTTATAAATATAATAAAACTAAAGACTTTTTGCAGTTATGAAGGATGCAGTACTACTCTATAGGTACTCAAGATTAACAGGAGATTGAGTGAAAACGAGCATTTCAAATAAAAACTGAAAATATAAAAATAAACGTTAATTCAAAATATTAATGGTAAACAGTGCATAGGAATAATCCAGGGCAATTAGTCCATTTTTCCCAGTCATCTTAATGGCAAAAAGTGTTCCAATTTGCGTGAACTCCATAATTAATACTAAAATATAACTGATATTGCGCACAGTACGTATCCACAGTGCGCAAAAATGCTAATATGCTATTCTAACATCTATAAACAAACATAAAAGTTTATAAATGCCAGGAGGGATCGTTAATTTATAAATAAACTAGTGAGGGCCAGGGACAAGAACTCGTATTTGTGCGACTCGCATCTTGGTCAGATTTGCCTTCTCGCGCGCGTATATCGTATATGTATGGCCTTTATAGATGCAATGAATGTGCAGCAGACGTTGCCCTTACCAATTACCACTTTTAGGGGAGGAACTTTACTTCACTCGTTGAGAAACTACAGCTGCAACAGTATCCTCTCAGTTTGCAAAACATTCGTGTCCGAGCGAATAGCTCAACGGGAATCGATGTTTTAAGCTGAAATCTAACAAACTGACAAGATCTCATTTGTAGCTGCAGAATTCCGGCACAGCAAAGGATCGATATTTAGACTAGGCCATCATTCCATCCCCATCCACCCCCCCAAAACAAGTTTCTTAAGGAAAACACACACACACACGCTTATAGTATAGAAATGTAATTTTCTTTAATAAAATATATCATTTTATGTATGCAAATGTTCTGTCAATCGTGTTACTGACCAAATACCCCATGGAAGTGTGTTGGGTACTTTATTTTGCATTTTTTTATTATTTAATTTTAAATACATGTTCAAATATGAGGTTAACCTGGTCTACAAAATAAATGTATGGTTAATTAATTGATTGTTAACCCAAAAATGATAATTCTACTGTCAAATAACCTTCACTTGTACCGAGTCTGTATGACCTTTTTATTTTAGGTGCATCAAATAAACATTTTGCATTTCCACTTCTGGGCAGTACTATAAAAAAACAGACACAAGAATCCAATTTTCAGTGTATAAATAAAAGGAATAAAGCAGCTTCAAAAATAGAGCAATCGTGTCTGACAATCACAGGGAAAAAGACACTCAAAGTGAGAAATTTTTAATACAAAATGAAAAATTGCACAGTTTATGCTTGATTCATGCTATACACCTGTATAGAGTTGTATTAGTATTCAAAGATTGTGATCCCTTTTAGGGCGCAGGTTGTCAATAGGATCCAGTCACAGCTTTACTGATTATGTGGTGGTGGAGGTGGAGGAGGAGGTGGAGGCGGGGCCTGGAACATAAAGCCCTGATTGGGCCCTGGGGGCCACGGAGCCATTCCCATGTGAAATCTGGGAAAAGGTGGCATCATTGGGCCCTGGAAGGGAAACATGTGTGGATCTGGATGGGGGAACACGTAGTCCGGTGGGAAGGGCTGGCGAGCGTGATAGTTGCTATGGAAACCACCACCACGAGTGTGATGCTGCCCGCGGGGAACGTTACGGTTCTGTCTGGGCTTCCGCCGGCCGGATTTATGAGGGGGCGGACCTTTAGGGTCATCCAATTCGTCCTCTGGAAAGTAAAAACAGTGATTATCAGAGCAGTTAGCACATTCAGGTTCACACCTGAACAATAAATTGACTGAGTGACTCACCTGAGTCCGAATCATTTTTTTTGCCGTCTCTTTTGCTCTTTAAGCTTCTGTTTGGCCTGCCTCTCTTTCTCATCATCGCTAAAGTCAAGTGCCTATACACACACAGAATAAAAACCAATCGGTGGAGAGGCTAAAGCATCACTTATTAACACATAATACTGATGACATACTAGTAGAGCAGGATATCACTTTATTCTGAGTTTAAGCCTTTGTTGACCTGATTTTTATAAAACGAGCACATTTACCTCAGGGGGTGGTTCCTGGTCATTTTTCCAGGATGCATCCGAGCCTTTTGTCCTTGTTTGAGAGAAATAATTTGTAAATGTTTTTCGGAAAAATACCATAGTAGAACAGCAGAACTGAAGCACACCCAAGTTTCCTCGAATAATGAGGTACTCACCCTTGGAGTCGCTCTGTAAAGATGTAGTCTGTGAAATCTTTAATTTTGGGGGCAAAGTAAACCACATCTCGAATCTTCAGACCTTTCTGGTCGATATCGTCATGGGAGTTGAACCTAAAAACATAGTAAGGCTGACAAACTGGCCCGAAGACTTCAAAGATCTGAGGAGAAACCAACAACATTTTAGTCCTACAGAACTACTGATGATTGCATAATATAAAAAGTCCTGGACAAGAACTCATAGTGTATATAACCACCTTAAAGGTGTTTTCTAGATTGTTACAAACATTTGGGGAATAACCCATTGATACTGACCTTGCCAACAGAGTTTCTGTTTTTGGTGAATAACACGCTGTCTTCATGCAGTGGTGGTGTGTTCTTATATGACTCCACAATCACTAAATAAAAAGCAATCAGTCAAAAAGTCCTCTAAATTCAGCCATGGCAAAACTTGCATTGTGTCTCTCAGCAACGATGTAAAAATATGGAAAAATGAGTTGACAAATATTTGTCATGTTCAATAATAAAATCTAGCTGATGAATATAAAATAGCTATTTGATTTACATTTTCAAGCACCAAATCAGCATATGGTTTCTGAAGGATCATGTAACAACGAAGACTGGAGCAATGATGCTGAAAATTCAGAATTGGTGAATTTTACACAGGAATAAACTACATTGTAAAAATGCATTAACATAAAAGTAAATATAATTTTTTTTACTGTATTTTTAATCAAATAAATGCAGTCTTGGTAAGCACAAGAGACATCTTTCAAAACCATTAACCTCGAAATCTTGAACGGCAGTAAATGTATGCTTGGAGTTTGGCAGATCCCTCTATACCTAATTGCTCCACAATGCTTGATATCGTCCCGATGGGCTCCATTTCTGTATCTTCTGGAAGGCTGATGAAGAGGTTCTCAACTACAGGAAGATCCTACACAAAAACAGAAGATACCTTACAAACCTCTTTTATGGCTGGTATTAACATCAGTCTTGGTTGATTTGAGCACAAGTGGACAGCTAGGGAAACTGAGAAATTTTGCCAACAGAAACATCACTTTGGTTTATAGATTGCCGCTTAGCTCCTCCCCTCACATCGATAAGCAGCTCATCTTGGGTTTTCAATGGTGCAGGCCTTTTCTCACTGCCCATGGCAACACCTTCATCGTCATCTTCTGCGTTGTTCTTGACTAAATTACAAGGCTCAGAGGAGGAAGAGGTTGAGGATGACGAAGAGGAGGATGTGGAGGACGAAGAGTCTGAGTCACTGAATCATATAAAAATAATAAACCATTCAATTCAGATGAGCTTTTTGAGACATTATTTATGTACAAAGTGATAAAATGATGATCTATAAGCTCAGTTTGATGCTGCTAGGTCAGAAAGAGGTTCTAAATTGAAGATATCAAAGCACAGACTTAAATGTCCTACTATTTTACCTGTCTGAACAGTTGTCATCCGAGCTGTTTTCTCTGTACTGCTTGCTCAGCAAACCCAACGACCCAGAGTGAGGACTAACCACAATTCCACAGTGCATCTCTGCATGTCCAGTCTGAAGGCTGGAGATCTGATCCCCTGTTTGTTCAGACTGAATAATGGAGATCTGATCTCCTGCCAGTCCAGACTGATCGCGGGTTGAATGTTCTCCTGTTGGCCCAAACTGACCACTGGAGCTCTGATCTCCAGTTTGTTCAGAATGAATGCTGGTGCAGTGATCTGCTGTCAGTCCAGATGAACCACCAGTGCTCTGATCACCTGTCTCTTCAGACTGATCACTGGTGAATGCTTCTGCTGTTGGTCCAAGTTGACCACCAGTGCTCTGATCACCTAGTTGTTCAGACTGACCATTGGTGCATGGCTTACCTGTTGGTCCAAGTTGAGGACCAAAGCTCTGATCACCAGTCGTTTTAGTCTGAAACGTATTTTTAATATCCAAATCCATTTTCTCTTTTTCAGATTCTTGATCTTGATTCTGTAAAAAAAAAAAAAAACAATAGGAATTTAACACAAAGTAAGACAAAACACAACACAAATGTTATTGTGATGTAAGATAACAATGCAAAAGTAGGAGAACTCCTTGAAGTATGATTACACTTGTAGATTGTGGGTGCACATGTGTCAAATCTACATTTCTCATATTTAAATTGGATTTAAATGGCTGCCGCTTTTTTTTTTACTATGCCTTTAACTTCTTATACTATATTGTAATGGTTTTATGCTTTATAAATTGGCTTGAGCACTGACTGAAGGCACTTTATATAAACAATAAGTCAAATATATTATCGTTGTTTTGTTTTTATTATAACGCGGTAAACTACATAATACGGTCACGTGATATCAACACACGTAAGGGGCGACCCGCAACAAATAAAATAAAACAGCCTTATTCTAGAGAGAAGACGTATGTGAGTTCTTTTTTCTAACATAAGTGGTACTGTATATCACGTAAAATTATATGTCTCATAAGTGCGGTTCATTGCTTTATGCGTGATACTTTTTTTATTTAACTTAGTTACCAAAAAATACAAAGCGCCCCTTTAAGTTATCAGAATGCAAAGTAAAGTAGCCGAGGAGGGTGGCAATAATGACGTGACTTGCAATCCAATTTACCATCCAACATTTGACATTTCATTCTCTCAGTGTGAGCTGTAATTATCCACTAACGTTACCAATAAATAACTGTGACCTAACAGCTGTTCAGGGTTGCACATGCTCAAACATTGATAATTCACATTTAAAGTATACATTTACACTTTTCTAACCTAATTCAGTCCGTGCCTTAATTAATATGAACGATCGGTACATACGTAATGAATTAGAACATTCTTTACCTGTTTCTCTGTGCTTGAATGCTCCATGTTTAGGTTTCCATGTGAGAACAGCGTTTAGATGCGCTTCAAACATGATTTTACGTCATTGGCGTCACAACAACATGAAATGTACGGGGCCTTTCAAAATAAAAGTATACCCATCGTCACTGTCAAAATAATAATAAAGTGTTTTAAAATAATGTTAACACAACATTTGAGGAAGAGATGCGCACAGAAAAGCCATATCATTTTTCACTTCTTTTTAATTGTTTACTAAGTTTTTCCACAGAAAAATGAACTCCTTCGAGCCGGATTCGAACCAGCGACCTAAGGATATCAGCGATTCACCACTACAGTCCTCCGCTCTACCAACTGAGCTATCGAAGGCCTGACGTAGCCTGAAATCCGCCACTCATTGGCTTATCAGTCAACCAATCACGGGAAGACGTTATTTTCTTTTTTATTCATTCACTGAGAAAATAACATGCTGGATTCACATCACTATTGCTATTCATGTTAAAAGTGATCTGAATATATGTACAGCCCCGCTACGGCCAGTGTAATGTTAATATGTTACCAGCAGATGGAGCTATGGGTCTATACACAAATCATTGTACGTGTAAAATTAGAAAATGCAGCTTAAAAGATATAGTTCACCAAAAATGTTTTTTATTTATATATATATATATATTTGCACATCCTTATGTTACACAAAAACTGAATACTAAAATGATTTAGGCCTTTGCCCAGTTTGACTCACACTTGAGTCATATTCCGATGTTTTAATCAAGGATTGGGATGTTTATATGGTTTAATATTTTAATTAATATATTTCTTTGCAGTGACACTAGTAGACAGAAACAAAAGCAGCACACGCAGAATTTGTAAGGAGGTCATGAACCCCACAGTGGTTTAATCCTAAAAAATATATGGCATGATTGACAACACAACCTGGATCAGCTGAAATAAATCGAATTAAAAAAAAAAAGTATGAAAAATAAATAATTAAAAATGTTATGCAGTTTTCTGATGTCATGTTATTTGCCCAAATGTTACGAAACCTGTGGCATCCTAGGACTGGAATTATGTGAACCTGTTACAGAGCAAGTTTCATTTTAAAGAAAAAAAAAAGAGAGAAAAAAAAATTAGGGTTTATTTATGAGTCACATCTGAAGTTTTCCAAAAAATATATATATAATTAGTCACGTTAACACAGATAAACAATGGCACATATTGGATTTCTAATTTAAAAGTTAAGTGGTACTCTGAGGACTGTCATATTCAGGAGACAATGTTAAATAAATTACTACCATTAACATACATATTTGAGTATTATATACAAGGGAGTTATTGGAACAAAAATCTACAATTCAAATTCTGTTGTCAATAACTCTGAAGTATTACCCTATTTTACACCATGTGTGTGTTAGTTCTTGCATCTGGAATTAAAAAACAAAACAAAAAACCTTGCAGTCTGTGCGGTCCTCCTTTGATAAACAGGTGATACTTTTATGCATCCTCACCAAGTCCAGCAAAATAGACTCTTTCTCTAAAGGAAGAAAATAAACAAACTCTTCTATGTACAGGATTCAACAGAACAGGTAACAGACTAACAAAAACACTGATTCTGACAGATCCAGGGCTCAGAGGCTGGAGAACAGAAGCGCATGACAACGGGACTTTGATTTTCGGGACAAGCTGATTCATATTTGCAGTTTGCCTATTTTAGTTGTAGGAAATGATTACATAACCCATTTTTCATGGCGACCAGCTCCAGTTTCTGGCCTCTGATTGGTGTAAACAGACACTTGATAACATGAAGAGGCTATCAACCCCATCCACATATAGCTTTCCCCATTTTAGTCTGCACTTTGCTTCTTGTAAAAATCAAAAGAATTGTATTTTTGTGCATAAATTATGACAAAACACATCCCTCCTTTTCCTTCAGCATCCCTTAAATTCTCAACAGGAATAGTGGTTTTAAGTTTCATAATAAGAATTTAGTTTGTAAACAGTCAAATCTGAATCTCCGGATGGCATTTTGATAACTGTTGGGACTTGGTCAGATGTGACAAGAATGAACATTATTTATATCATTTTGATTAGAAAACACAAAATCCTTCATGAACCGTCACACGGATGAAGCCAACCAATCAGAAAAGAGCGAGAGAACCTGACCAGCCAATGAGAAGGCAGAATTAATCATGTGCGAGTCCAGATGAATGTGATGTGCGAGTTGTTGGACGAATGCAAGCAGTGGCAAAGTGGCAGAGATCAGAAGAGGTTAAAGGTCAAATAAGGGTCACTCTTTTGCCGGCTGTGGCTAGTTTTTGGGCATTTTTAGGCCCCTGCATAGCTGAAAGATACCATTGGCAGCATTTGAGCAATATGGGATGAAGAATCGCGGGTCATGCCTTTTCGAACAAGCATAGGAAAACATCCAGGGCGAATGAGCGTGTTTAAAACAAGCCGAGAACAGGTGAGTCCACAGTCTTTAAGGGATTTCTTTGTTTTTTTTCGTAGCTTTTCGTGTTTTTTTAAAACAAAAACGCTGAAATGTGGTGAGGTGCGACATCATAAAGTTCAATACCACCAATACGGAAGCCCTTTCCAACTTCCCTCTGTAAACTTCGGGAAGCGCTGCCCATTGGCTATGAGCACTTGTCCTTCACTGGCTCCGCCCCCCACTAAGTGTCACAGTTCTGTCCTCTGCAAGGCCCCTCCCCCTACGCATCAGATAGGCAACTCTGAATACTGTCCATCCATAACTGCGCGTGCGTGCTGTCCTGGGCACAGAAGTTGTACACTCTTTTGGTCGTCTTGAGCTGAAAGAGGAGGAGATAAAAAGGTTAACATGGTTAAACACACATGGATAAATAAAGCAACGTGCGTTAATGGGTTATATACTGTAGGTCTTACATCAAAGAAGGCTTTCTCATCTATGTTTTTAGGTGCACCCATGGTGGGCGTCCCCGGAATGACAGATTCCACTTCGGCTAGCTCGATTACTCCCTTACAGTCTTTATCCTGCCTCGCGTCATAGTATCGCAACTAGGAAAAAGTGAAAAGTGGGGTATAAGAGCATCAATTTCAGTCCCTTTCACTTATTCCTCATCAAAAACGTATTGTAAAAATTTTTATTTTACTATATGACATGCAAGATTTGTATACTGAATCAATTATGGTTCCAAAACATTAGTTTTCAGTGTTTGGTTTCAGTGTAAATATAAAGTACCTGGTGTTTGGTCTTATCCAGTACAAACCAACGTGGTTTCCAAGGTTTCAGCAAAGCGCCTCTTTTGTATAAAACACCCTCAAAGCTCCTACATCAAAAAAAAAAAAAAAAATTAAAATATATATATTACATTTCAAATTTTTATTCAAGAGATGTTCTAACCTTTAAATGTTCAAATAAGACTATTAGCATTTAAAACCACAATAAAGAGCATTCTGCTAATTCTTTTATAACAAAGTTCATATAAAAAATATTATTTATTATTTACAGTGCATTCAGGCTATCAATTTCTACCTATCATGTGTTCCCGGGGAATCGAACCCACAACCTTGAGCTACAGGAACACTTATTTTACATATTATTATTACAATTACAATTATTACAATTTACACTATACCTTATACATTCATATAAATTAATTTAAACCTGAAATTTGATTGCATGCATCAAACACCCAATTATGCTAGGTGACAACATCAACGTGTTTCATTTATACAACTATAACTAAAGTTGAAAAATGTAATTTAACCCAAAAACAGATGCGGGGCAGCTGATGAAGTATGAAGAATGTGTTGACCGACCTGTTCTCGCTCTCAGTGCTCTGGAACTGGCTGTAGAGTGTGCTGGTACTGGGTCGACCAGCTGCAGGTGTGGATGTGGCGCTGACCTCACAGTCCAGAGCCAGGTTGATGGAGGAGCCGACCCCGCTCTGCTGCAGATACACACCCTGAGAGCACCGCTGGTGACTCAGATTAGACGACATGAGCAGAGAGCTGGAGAAGGAGTGCTGGGAAAAGAGAAACTAAATATTAATACAGCATGCCATTAGTAATTTGCAGATAAAGGTTTAATATCTCACCCTGCTCTCTAGTTTGGACTCAACCCGTTGGGCTGTCTTTATCTTGTCCCATGTGTCCTTCCATTTTTCCGTAGGTTGCCCCAACTCAGTTTCCAGGTTCTGCACGTCCTGAATTGATATATTAAAAAGACCATAAGGATTCAAGTACGAAGAAAACAACTTTGAGGACTTCTGCTTTATTCCTAACCTGCAAGAGTTTGGTGATGGCATCAGGCAGTACTTTACTGAGGCTGTCATAACACGGCCAGACGATCCTCCGCTGGGACTTGGGGGCTGTCGTCTCCTGTCTATCGCTGGTTTCCTCCTGTGGCTTCTCCGGCCGACCCCGCACTAATTCCCAGTCAAAGGACGGACCCTCAGAAAGCGTTTCCTCTGTGTAAAAGTCCCAAACCTTCAAGTTGGAGATAAAACTGTAGGGCTTCAAGACCTACAAGACAAAAGAAAGGCAAGTTACACACACTAACCATCACTAGAGGGCACTAGAGTCATTTAGTCACATTTTGTTTCAGGTTACCTAAAGAACAATGCTCTGAAACTAAGAAAATTAGTAAGTTACCTCATCGTCCTCAGGTGAAAACATGTAGTTGTAGAATATGGGGGTCTTCTTGTTGAGCCGGTCAATGTAATCCCAGACAGACTTGCACACCTGAGGGTTCTTCCTCTCACCTTTTTCCTCATACAAGACACCTACACAAACCATACATTGGGAAAGGGCCAAACAGGGTTTAATGATTGCATACTATAAATAAGCAACATGAAACTTCCTGTAAGTTATCACTTGACTTTCGACAGCATTACACAAGGAAAATTCAATAACATCTCATTATGAGAGTCATGATGACAGTTGATATTATGCAGCATTTAATATGTTGTCGATTCATTTGTTGGTTGGCGATTAAGACTCACCAAGCTCGATGCGCTCATAGTCTGAGTCCAGGAGGAAGGTGCGGAAACGGTTGGAGACGTAGTGGTAGGCTAGGAACTTCAGATAGTACTGACTGAACTCAAACTCCATGGGGAACTGTAGATGGATCTGTTAGGAAATGAGCAGAGGGAAGAATATTGAAATATAACATCTACCAGATCTAAATCTTTAGAACAACTAAATTAAATTAAGTAATTAAAAATTAAAAAAATGTTCAATTCAATTCAATTCAATTAATGCATTTAGCAGACGCTTTTATCCAAAGCGACTTGGTGCATTCAGGCTATACATTTTATACCAGCATGTACAAATTCATTATATTATTATACAATTCATTATATTTGCTTGCATTAAACATAGATTTTAGACCAAGGAAAACCAATATCGGACTACTTTAAGCAAATCGCAATCGTAATAACTAGGTTCATATGTCCCAAACACCACAAGCCATCGCTATATAAAAGTATACATAACCAAAGAAAAAACACCCTAAGACTGAACCTTGTGGGACACCTAACTGATCTATTATTTATTAAATGTTTACAAAATTTGATCAATCAGAACAGTATTTATGAAAGTTATTTAAAAACACTGGATTCCAATTGTTTAGGTAAAAGCCATTTCAAAGGAAAAGAGAATAGATTGGGTAAGTTTTCTTCTTCTAAATTGCCTTATCAGTGAGAAGGACATAAGATAAGAAACAAGATCTCCTGGATTTCTAGAAGCTAAATCGAGTTCATTGTGTAAAAGATAATCATCTTTGATATCTTGGCAAATCCAGAATCAATGTTCTGGTATCCCACTATTAAGAAATCTCATTCTTTAAACACGTGGGGAAAGAAAGTCTGACCTTATCTTCAGGGTGAATTAGCTAGATAAGAAGAAGGCTTGTGCAATCCGGATGAGTTATAGTAAGTTATCACATCTTCGAAGGTGTGGTCCGTTTAGAGTGACAAATCAGGAAGTATGTGTACATCAGCATGTATTAACTAGCTTCCTTTCTGTATCTGCTCATACTATCACCAATCACATGAGGTTTATTTTTACCTTTTCTTTGGACAAGACCTTCCTAGAAAGTGGTGATTGCTCTTTATCAACATTCAACAACAAAACAGTCATTTGTAGAAGCAAGTTTTACGGTGCATGAGATAAGAACTTTCCAGAAATAGATTTAAACATCTCCACTGAAAAACTAAATAAAGAATGCATGCTAACAAGCAAACCTTCCTGCATGCAATAATGCCATGCATTTCAGAGTACAAAGGAAATGGTGAAAACATCATAGAGGTGCTAAAATAAAAACAAATACTTGCATACATCACGAACGCACGTGCATGTACATTTACTGATAGTGATTTCCCGACCAGCAGGTTGAGATTATTACCCACAACCATGGTCTCTGGCTGTTGACGCTGGAAAAACCCATATTGGACAGGCACCACTACACATACCTGGTGCACACAGTCAAGGAACTGTAGGAAGACAGGTGTGAATCCACTGCTCTGGCTGGCTAGCGTCTGAGCTCCACGGTGGCTGAAGCGATGACCGAATGACAACCACTCTTTCTCCACAAGCAGCCTGAAGCCATCAATCGTTCGGTAGTACGGATCCGACAGAAGTTGCACCAGGGACACAACCTATATCCAACACAGCATTAATACACACATGAACAAAAACCAATAGCAGACGGAGCTCATGCATGTTTAGGTGGTTGTCCTACCTGTGTTGTAACATCCCAGCCATCTTCCAAACTAACCATGACGGAGGAACCATTGTCCAATAGTTCCACAACAAGAACGGACACCTGTAGAACCCTGTGAAGCTATGGGACACAAACCATAATAAACATCAAGAATATGAAAAATTGTAGCACAGACTGATCAATACACTGTATTAGTGTGTAATTAACAAGTGTTAATTTAACCCAATTGAAAGGGGTAAGGTACCAGATTCATCCACTCCGACTCCTCCAGGCAGCGGTGAAAGGTCATGTTTGGTTCAGTGTTGGACATGGAAGGCACACAGGCTTTCATCAGCTTCTTGAAAACTGGTCTTGACCTGCCGTACATCAAAGACCTCGATGGGTACCACCTCCCACTGCTGGAAGGAGTCCTGCTTTCCACCCTGAACACAACAACAAGAGGGTTTAGCTCGAGCACCCACCATTCAATACTGCAATTAATGTGTTTAATTCAATCTAGAAACTAGGAATTATTTGAAACATGATGCTGGCAGGAGTGGAACTATTGTTCTTTAAATAATAATGAATTACATTAAAATAAAACCATAAAATTGTTATTATAAGCAGCGGTATAATTATAAATATTTATTGATTTAAATAAAATGATCATCATTATTACTACTATTATCTCACTAGATGCCAAAATTACAGAAGTGGATATAAGTTCTGGTAAAGTTCCTTAAAAAAAAAAAAAAAAAACTGCATTACAAGATGTGACAAGTTACTTTATATATGGAATCATATTCACATGAAATTAAGTATGTAAGCTAAATAACCTTGAGTTGGGACTTGTCTCCAATAATGTAGAGATACGCTCTTTGTTGGCGAAGGAAATAGGTTTCGGATGGGCCTCCATTAGCCTGGGGGGATTCTTTCCCAGCCAGCCTGTTCCCCACATCAGGGTCATACGTGCTGAGCCGCCCACTACCACGAATACTGCCCCACTTTCCTGGGATAAACAAAGATCAATGGAGAACATTCACTGATGGAGAACAGGCAATTAAATCTGCTTGTGGAATCGTTTGTGTGTGAATTTGTTTATTTGGGGATTGTTGTAGAGAATTTGTGATTTCTACAAGCATATTATAGACAAATAGGACAATGGATCACATGCAAAGAGATGGTCATCACATCCTCACAAACAATACAAATAAATCAAACACATGATGGTCAATGATTAGTTAGCACAGGAAAGAGGATAATAACACTTCATGGACACTTAGTGCTCAAACTTGCTAGCGTCGTTGTTCGAGAAATTTGACTGGTTAGATTTGAGAGCAGGGGCGGGCCTACTGTACCTCTAGGTGACTTGCGGGCCTTGACTGAAACTCTAGGCTGAGAGAGGGAGATGACCCTTGCCTTCTGACCCAGCGCTAAGGTCAGATGATATAAAAATGCCCATTACTTCCAGCAAACAAAAATGGGCAGCTATTTCAGCAAAATAAATTAACATTAGAATAAGCCAATGCAAAAATGCACACAACGACTTCCTCTGTCATGTGGGACTGGATGTCAAAAATTCTATTTAAATAAAAAATTATAAATGATTGGGAGCAGAGGAATGGATGGTGGGTTTAGTCGTGGGCATAGTAAAAACACACACTCACCTCCTCGACTGAAGGTTCCTGGCACCTCCTCTTTAGTCCCCATGACTTGTTTCATTAAAGCTCCTATTTTAGGCTGCCTCAGCTTGTCTGATGAGTCTGAGGCCCAAAAATAACACACACATTACACATTAGGGGGTAAATATCACAAGAATGATGAACTGTTAAGGTACAGCTAATTATGTGACATGGTCACTATTGTTAAGGCTGAGTAAGGTTAGGGTTAAAGGTTAGAGTCAGGGTCTGACCTGAGCTGCTCATCTGTGAGGAGGTGAAGCCACTGAGTGTGTTCCTACCACTGGCTTCGCTGTATGAGGGCATGGAGCTGATGATGGCCTGCAGATACTTCTCTTGCTCCAGACTGGTGGAGTCGGCCTGGGACGGGCCTGAAACCAAACACAAACATGTTTACTGTTGTCCCAAAAAAATGCTCTGGTTGATCTCATGGCCTCAGAGCTCAGCTTATGTTTGAATGTAAAAGAGTGTACAAAAAGCAGATATAATAAATAGATATAATATATTTACCAGTGTTGTTATAGTTAACTAAAACAAAATAAAGCTTAAATACTAAATAAAATATTCTATGAAAAACTTAACTACTGAAACTACTAAAAATAAAATAAAGCAAAAAAAAAAAAAAAAGCACATTACACATTTACTAAAACTAAGGCTGAACTGAAAATAAAAAAGTATAATCCAATTCAAAGTAGTAATACATATATTTATTGAAAAATATAATAAAATATAGTGTATATTCATATAATAATTTAAAATATATAATTATTTTAAAAAATATATATATTTCTATATAAGAGAATAGCTGTAAACGTAAACACGACAACATTTTCAAAGCGATTTACATTTACACACACATGTGAAAACGGCCAAAAACGTTATTACATATGTCAGGCCAGTAGTTGGCGATGTCACATTGTTAGTAAACGGTACTTGTAAGAAAGTGACGATTATATGGCATATAAGATGCGTTTCCGGTGTTGGTTGTAATATTGGTAAATCCACACTTTGCTGAAGAAGCGTAAGCAACCGTTTGGCAACAACAATACCATGTTCTCCGCCACTATTGTGTATGTTTTTCCACGCTGGCATTTAAAATCGGCACGCATTGTGCATGTCTACAAACTTAACACGTACTACGCACGTGCATGACCATTTCCAAAGATTTCCATATTGGATGTTTACACGGAAACAATAACTGTAGTGTTTTCAAAAACGTGCACTTTGAAACCCATTTTCAAAAACGTGCACTTTGAAACCCATTTTCAAAAATATTTATTTTCAGTCCCCCAAACAGCGTTGTTTTGTAAATTAACATGCAAAACACGTAAAACGTTTCCCATTTTTGGCTGAAAACATGTCGTGTAAACAGCTCTGACCTGCAGTGGGTGCATTGGGTGATTTGAAGAATCCCACGACGCCTTTAGCATGCAGGCCAGCCGAGCGTAGTAGCACAGCTTTGGTGCGTGAGTTCCTCCAGCACACCACAGGGAAGCGGTTCTGCCGGTAGCAGCGGGAGATGCGCTGGATAGTGACATCGGGGATGCTCTGAGGCACAATCAGTAACCCTGGATAACTGAAACACATAAACAGACAGGCGATGATGTTTGGGTATAACTGCTATGCTAATGATATGGTTTAGCATTGCGTGAATTTTTGTTCCGGAGAATTCTGGAACTCACCTTCGGCAGACTGTGTACATCCGGTTGGCGGTGGAGATCCGGAAGGGTTCGTTTTTAGAGCGTGTCAGGCTGTTGCTGAGCGTTCCCAGTCCCAGCCGCTGGTAGTCCCGACAGCAGGCCCGCTCGACCACATTACTCATGGTCTGCCGGTCCGATGAGCGGATGGTGGAGGAGAGCGTGAGCGAACTCTGATCCGGTTCTTCAGACACTGCTCAGTCAGAGAAGTTGCATTATATTATATTATATTATATTATATTATATTATAACATATTAGCCATCGCAAAGATCAGTTGTAAATGCATGTGTTTTTGCATTTTTTCTTACCAGAGATCTCATCCTCATCCATCTCTGACTGTAAACTGCTGCGGTTTTCCCAGGTCGGGGGAGAATACTTCTTTCGGGTTACATATTGACGCCCAATGGTCCTCTTCGCAGTTTTAACCAGGTTTTTAGACAGCGTTCTAGAAGAAAACAGCAGCTCGAACATTTAAATCATTTAAGTCACGATTAGGACTTGTTACAGAAAGACAATTTCTTAATTGTTAAATTTGTCTGTACACATACATTATTTCTTTAAAAAAAAAATGTATATATTCATACACTTTTTATATTTAAAGACAAAAATACATTTAAACATCCGTACATAAATATATAAATATATGATCATCTCAAACCGAATATTCAGGAAAAATCTAAAAATTATTATAAAAATTTAATAATTAAGTGTTTTATAACAAAACATTTCACATATACCGAAGACTTTATCATGTTTGTGTATAAATATCAAGCACTTTCCAAGCCTACAGCAAAGACCTGCCATTTAAATACATAAAACATCAGAGCTGTTTTTCAAAAATGTTAAAAGCTACTCAAAATTGTTTAAAGATGATTTGCCCTCAAGAGCGTCTGAATTTGCCATGACACCCATTTGCTGCTAATGCAGGGTCTCAACGCAAGAGTCTTTGCATTTTCCACTACTGAATAATTCACGGCTTGTCAGTGCCATCACACGCTATATCTTTTCCTCTCTCTCTCAGTTTTTAACCAGTGCTACTGGGTCACATGACTTAAACAGGAATAGGCTAGATCAAGAAAGAAGTTGCATGTGTGTGAGATAAAGAAAGGGGTTGGAAATACAGAAATGGTCTACTGGGTTTGTGTCACACAAACTCTGACAAGTAAAAACACATCTAGACATTTAAAGGGAAAGATCACTCCCCATACACCAGCATCCAACAATTCTTACTTTAGCGACTGGTTCTTGTCCTTGGTCTTGTGCTCCACCACCAGCTTTGCCGACTGACCCATGGTGAAGGCAAATGTGCCCTGGACGTGCTGTGGGTATCTGAGCTTATGCATGTGCTTCCTGAACACTTCCGCCAGATCTGATGCCACCTCCTCATCAAAGCCAATCTTCATCAGCTACGAGAGAGACAATTCAATGAATAACTGGTAAAGAGTTAAGACTTGATCAATTTTCAGTGCTTCTAAACCATAAACAAACAAAAAAAAATCGATATTTTAATAAAATACAATTAAATATAACTTCTTTTTTTGCACCAAAACCAAAATAGTTTGTTTTTTGGCATCCAAAAAATCTTAATATAGATAAAAAACTTTGAAAAGTACAAATTGATTAACTAATAATGAAATAATAATAGATAATAACTGTGCTTTATGTATTGTGAGTAATGGAGCACCAGGGAACAAATAAAGATCCGGTGATACCCAATACCTGAAAGGTGCAGGAACGCAGCAGGAGTATCTCCTGGAAGAACTGATCCATGGGAACTTTAAGAGAGATCTGCTTTTCTTTCGTGAGGGAAGCGATAGGGAAGGAACGGGTGACCACTTGCTCTCCAACTGTACAATACAAACATGGATGGCAAAATTTATCGCACATACAAAAAGGCTTTTGGTGTAAAAGGCACATTGATTTTCATTTTCAATTTCAAAGCGTGAGCACAGAGTCAAGCTAGTGAGAAAACTGCTTCAGACAAGCAGGACATTTATATAATTCATGACCGACAGCATCCCAACAGCACGACTGCAGAGACTTTACCAAAGTGAGCTGCTCTGAACCGATATGAAAATCAACCCCAATGTGAAGCTCGACCAATAGGAGTGTACCGTTAGGGTCAGTGGGCGTGCCCTTGAAGATGAGGCGGTAGGTAGTGAGGTAGATGGCTCCCTCGGCAGGTAACAGAGGCGGACCGCCCATTGCGCCCGTGGCTTCCTCTCGGCCGTCTGCTATAAGGTGCACCCGCATGCCGTCCATCACAAACTCCTCACCGGGGAGCAGCGTTGGTCTCAAAAGCTTGGGCTGGAGTCAGAGAGACAGAAAGAGAAAAATAAAGAGGAAACAGTGAGACAGTGAAGTCAGTATATCTCAAGTATGAAATTCATACCACACTTCATTGCAAACATGCAGAATGGAAAGGAAACTGATCATTCAAATCACAGAAACACACAGCAAAGGTGCATTGCCTCGCGGTCAGTTTGGCATTTCTTGAGCATGAACCAAATTCAGCAGAAAGCTTCAGGTCAACATGAAACTGAATTTGCAATGTGATTTATTTCAGAGTAAAATGCAATATTCAATCAAGTGTGACTGATTTTATCCATCGGGAACTGATTAGATCATGAAATGTGGGTGCTTAAAAAGAGATCACAAAGGTAATGCTTCATTATCAAATTTATCAATGATATTTCTATCATTGCAAATGATATAAACAAAAACTGGATGCAAATTACTATAATTTAATTATACTAGATAATTTACTTACTTTGTTTGTTTTTATTAAATTACCCTTTTTTAAATGACCTATTTTAATTTTTTTTTTATATCTATATATATATATATTACTTTTTAATTTTTTTTATTAAATTACCATTATCTTTTAAAAATATGTTTTTACTTAAATTGCCTATTTTGCATTTAACCGATTAGAATTTAAATTACTATATTTTACAAAGACTGCATTAACGAAACAGTACATATAAACAAGCGAGTAACATTTTGATGAAAGATTACAAAAAGACAAACATTTTCTATTACATGCACTGAGGAATCGTGCACAACAGGACAGTTTATATGTTGACTTGAAGCATGGGATACTTGGATAAGTGTATTTAGAATTTGGATGTAAAACATTCTGTCCCACCGTTCTTCGAATTCAATTTCATATGTCCAGAAATGCCAGAAGCAACATTTTCTTCTGGGAAAATTAGCCTGTTTATTCCACTGAGCATCTTTTTCCCAAATAAACAAATGTATTACGAGTCAAAAATCAGTGAAGCGAGGCCAATTTCTCCATCTAGACCCAAATATTCTCTAGACGCTTATGCAAGAGCAAGTTCACATTGAGTGCTGAGATTCTAAATGATTTACAGATCTCACGAGCATCTACCTCATGAACATAAATGTTCTCCCTACTCTTAAACAATAAGATGTGCAATACCACTTTTGTTCCATTCCTTTTAAATTCTATTCTATCTCATCTATTTAATTTTGTCTATTTCTGTTTATTAATATATCTGTGTTGTTGTCTCTGTACTGGAAGCTTCTGTCACCAGAACACATTTGTATGTGTACCTTGTATGTGCAAACTGATCTAATAGATTCTGATCTATTGTCGTCCAGAGAAATGTGTCCTCAAACAGGAAGTGATCTAGAGCCCATCTTTACAGCAGGTGGGCTCCATTCACACTCTCTCGGTTGAGTTCTTGGGAAAGTGTTCAATGTTGGCGTCCCGTGACAGCGCTGGTTGCTAATAATTCATAACGTAGTGATGAAAGCAGCATGACTGCTTCTCCAGTACAGAGTACATTTCTTTCAAACTCAGTGGAGTGAAAACACAGTTTAGCTAAGTCAAAAAACACGGCAAGGTATTTACAACACTTCACTGCACCGTTCTGCCATTGTGCTTAAATGAATAGCTCAAGATTAGTAAACTTTCTCATGTTGTTCCAAACCCATAGGACTTTTTTTCTTCCATGGAAAACAAAAGTAGTAGTTTAGCAGGTGGTCTTTTCAATACAATGAAGGTGAATACATAATATAAATAAAACAAACAATTAAAAAAAATCCAGTATCAAAATAAATAAAACCAGATATTTTAACATTTTGTTTGTGAGTAAATGAAGATAATTTACCATACAATGAAGGTGAATAAATTTTTTTTTTAAATTAAATAAATAAAAAATGTATTAAATAAGTTTGGAATGAGATGAGCATGAGTAAATATATCTCAATTTAATTTTAGGGTGAACGAATAATTTTAGGGTGAAGATAATTTTTTATTTATTAAAGGTGAATAAAAGTAATAATAAAATAAATGAAAGATTCAAACATATCTGGAATGGCATGGGGGAGAGTAAATGAAGATAATTTAGAAATAAAATAAAATAAAATGTTTGGAATTACATAAATGTAAGGAAAATAAAAACAATTTTTGTTTTAGGGTGAACTATCCCTTTAAGACTGCAATGAGGTTATATATAGGAACAAGTGGATTGTGCAATTCCACGGAAATGAATTCGATTTCAAAACATATTAAATAAACCATGAAGGCTTTGCTAGGGCGCTGTGATAATATTATACCAAGATCCTTGATTAAATCAAACCTTTGTGTTAAAGGAAAGCACAGCAGAACGTCAGACTAAAGTGTGCTCAAAACAGCAGGCCAATAAGACCAGCATGCATCACCCAGGCCACGGTCAGCACGCAAACGTACCTGCCGTGGCACTCTGACTCAAGGGTGGAGGGGTTGAAGGGAGATGTGAGTGGATCTGCCTGGTTTTCTACACTGCATTTCCTGTCCAGCAGAACATAAAACAATGAGTTGGTTACCTTTTGGATGGGCGGCAGTCGTTTGCTCTCCCTGTGAACCGCTTCCAATGTCTCAATGTGCATCTGAACGATGTCTAAAAGAGAAACAGTGTACATGCATTTAAAAAAACTTAATTAAAAGAAAAAGACTAATTGAGCAATATCCGATGGCTTCACCTGGGATCATTATGTGAAGGGCCTTCAGGTGTTCATTGGTCACGCCGCTCTCGTTGCACACTTTGTCAACAAAACGGTTAATGAACCGAATGACAGAGTTTGCAACATCCGAGGTCTCGGCATCCTCAAAGCCGCTCTCCGTGTCGTAGCTTTCTGCCATGCTGCCCGCAATACTAGAAAAACAAAAAAAAATACATTAGTGGTCTTTTTTTCTTTATTGTGCTTTATGTTATGTCCCTTGTAAGTATTTGTGCTCGCACACACCTGTTAGTGACGTAGCTGTTGCTGACGCTCTCCAAGTCTCCCAGGCCGGTGTTGCGGAGCAGGCGGTTCTTGCTGGTGTCGAGCGGCAGCAGCAGGTAACTCATGCGGTTGGCATAGTGGATGGCCTGACTGAAAACCGTGCTCTCTTCCTTCTGAACGCGCTCCTGCTGCTGCTCTTTGCTAAGTGTGGGCCACAGGCGGCTCTGCTCGGACGCCAACTCCAGAGCGCTCAGCCGCTTCTGACCACCAACGCCCTCCCCGTCCTCAAATAAGCAAAGGTCAAAGGTCAAATGCAAGGGGCAGCAGTAAAAAATTTGTAAAATTAAATTACATTTTAAAAAATGTTAATTAAATAAAGTAACAATAAAAAAATAAAAATTAATAAAATAAAATAAAATAAAATAAAACTCACAGGGCTAGATGCGTCTCCCTCCTCATCGTTCTCCAGATACAGGGCCCGGATGTGTTTCTGAACATCACTGAAAAACATGGCCTCCCAGAACTGCATGTTCGTCCACACCATGTGCTCCTGTACGCAGCTGTAAGCGAACTGAGTGATGCCTCCACCCAGTTTCTGTAACACACACACAAACCAGATGCCGTAAACCCACACGCTTAAGTCAGAGAAAAGTCCACCTTTTATTCAGTACTTTTATTAGAACATCACTCAATACTGAGCTTCTCAAATCAGTAGAGTATGTCCAGTTAGCAAGTTATCGCAAAAAAGGTATAGGTATATTATCTCCCTAATTATATGTTTATCTACCAAGTAAATGTACATTAAATATTTATTAGAACTGAAATTATTTATGTAAGCTCCAATTAGCTAAAAGCAAAGCAACAACCCCAATACTGCAATATGATATCACACATTTATATACGTTTGTGTGTGTGTATCTTTTACATTATTGATCTGCAATCCTAGTTACTTTTTCTATAAACTAGTTAACATATGTAGATGCAATATAATAAGTCTTCCTCTATTTGAGGTTTTCTCTCTTCCCCGTTCTTCTAAGAAATGCTGCTTATGAAAAATAAAATATAGTATGCCTTCAAATACTCATTCACATCTTTACTCACCCGACAGAAGGCGGTGACCAATGGCAGCAGAGCAGCAGCAATACCATGTTCATCCATATGCGAGCAGTCCTGAAGATAAAAATAGAAGCAGATTACAAACATAAACATCAAAACATTTGAATAAGACAATTTATGGAGGTGAATGATAACATGATCAACAACAATCATAAACTAAACCAAAACATCGTTTTTTCCACTTCCTTATTGCAGCACTACAATCCGAGAAACACTGGTAAACACACTGTATCTGATTCCTGTGTTTTACCTGCAGGGTGCAGTTCATCATGCGGACGATGTAGTCAAACTGTTGGGTGTCTAGAACCGCCCTGTTCTGCAGCACATGCAGGTTCAGCTCCTGGGTCAGACAGACCCGTGCCGCCCGACCTTTCAGAGCCCGTAATACTGCCGGCATTAACTGCAGACACACACAAGTTAACACACACTCATACACCAAAACAGACTCATTCGAGATCATAAACACTTTAGCAGAAACAGACACCTTAAATCTGGGTTATGTTTAAGAGAAAAGCATTGGATAAGAGGTTCGAACCTTCTTGGCTTCCAGCATCTTGTTGTCAAATATATATGTGATGCAGTTCCTGACCACCTCTAACCTCCTGGCGCTGTTGGCCAGCACATTCCCGTTTCTGTCCACTATGTCAGCTAGAAGCCAGACAGATCAAAACACGAAGATCAGCACACATGACTTAGTTGGAGTATGAGAGTTTTATATGAATGTTATATTTGAGCACTGGAGGTGATGTTTGCTACATCAGATTTGCAATCTCACCCAGTGGAGGTCCGGATGGGACCATGCTCTTCAGTTCGGCTTTGACCACAGGTGGCGCTGTTTTGAGTTTTGCCGTCGCATGGTCTATAAAGAGCTGCACGGAGACCTCGTCTAGATGCGGGAAAGGGGTCTGTGGGAAGCGGGGCTTTGCGTGTTCAGCTGTTCTCTGAACTCTGTGCATGCTTACTGCCGGGTATGGGTTTTCCTGTGGACAAAAAAAAAAGATTTGTGTTTAGAGACAAAGGTTACAATCACAATGTGAAATCTGGATGCACATATTCACATACATTTTCTTGTATCATAATACAAGAAAACTATAATGTGCTATAATATAATTTAATAAATGCATTCGTAATTTTTAAATAATAGCGCTAAATATCAAATAAGTTTTAAGCAAAACATTCCAATAAAAAAAATTAAAAAAAATCATTGCAAATGTTTGGAAATTTTTATTTTGCGATTCCAAGAATAACAGTACAGGAATATTCCAAACAAAAATGATAATTTGGTCAATAATTACTCATCCACGTGTGGTTCAAAACCTGTTTGACTATTTTTTTCTGCAGAAAATAATAGTAGATAATCTGAAGAATGTTGATTGGTTTCAATTCCAGTTGACTTCTGTTGTATTTCTAGCCAATGGGAAGTGCAACTGTTTGGTTACCAAAACTCTTCAAAATATTGTATTTTTTTGTTTCACAGAAGCAAGCAAGCCATACATGTTTGGAACAACATGAGTAAACGATGAACCATTTCTATTTCGGGGTGAACTATCCCTTTAAGTGAGAGTCAGACAACAGAACAACAACAACAAAAAGATTAATAACCTAAATTGTACCGATTCATAGCACTGATATCACTTTTTTAGTTAAAAATAAATGTATGCGTCAAAATAACAATACAAAAATGCCAGGATCTGCACTTTTTATTTTAAATACCCCTTTTTAGCTTAAATTTTGATTTTAATGATGTGACAACATATCGTGTGAAACAGCAGACATGACACATGAATTAAACCTACATTTTTGAAAAGGTGATCTGCCAGCTCTTTAATATGCTTCATCACTTTATGAGGATCTCCTGTCTCCTGTCGAATGCGCTCCACCTGATTGGCTATGAGCTACGGTGAACGGAAATAAGAGAGATAAGTCCAGAAAGCTTGAAAAACACAAATAAAAAGGCATCCTTCTCACTGTTCTACTGGCTGTCAGCTATTTCCATCCCACACTGGTGACTTACATCATCAAACAGGTCTGTGGCTCGGTATGGAGGACCCCGCTCAGACACGAACCCAGCAAATGCCATGCCGTCCAGCACCTTCATCAGGAAGTCATCCTCAGTTAGTGCTCTCTGCCCCAAAAATGCAGCCTTGAGAGAAAACAACAAGCTTTAGAAGTCTGTTTATGTGCATTTGTGTCTGAAATTGTTACCTTAGTACCTTATGGAAGCATATGGCGGGCTCAGGGTGGATTCGGATTATATGGAGACACCATCGATAGCCCTGAAGGAGATGTGCGAAGAGCCACAGGAAGACGGCGCGAATCTCCTTGTCCTGCGGCATGCACAAAACAACCACACTCACGTAAAACAAATGTCACGTCCAACAGGGTCATTTACAAATTTACAAAGAATTGTACCTGAATTTTAAGTGTGGATGGTTGAATGGAAGGTGGAGGAAAAGCATGATCAGCCACCTCCAGCTCTGGATCAAGAACCTTCATCACAAAACATTCATACATATTAAGATTACAGTACATGATCGCTCTAGTCACTGATGCAGACAGTTCTTTTCCAGGAAAATGAAGTAAAAATTAAATATAAGAATTTTTTACCCAAGTAAAAAATTATATAAATAATGAGGAAATCAAATAGTTGCTCTGACATCAATTCTTTGCAAAATGATTCAACACATCAAAAATGAATTTCGGTCATATTTGGCTTCCGATACGATTAGCAAGTCAGAAATATTTTCAAAGACAAGCTATTTTGTTATGTGCTTGAACATTTTTGTTTGCTTGCTTAATATTTCTATTTAGCTTAAATGTATTTCTTATTTCAATTTTAGCAACTTTAGCGACCAAGGCAAGTTTTTTAATTTAATATTTAAATTCTATTTTATTTCAGCTTACGGTAATTTCAACGAACAAAAACAAACAATTTTGAATAGTTTTAGTTTAAATTCCTTTGGTTAACAATAACAACTGTCTGGATGAAGTGGATTTTCATATTTTGAACACAATATATACCCAATAAATGTTTATACTTCTATTATAATTGAAAATGATTGTTATAGTCCAATATTGAATTCCGTAATGAATGCACTGAATTTCCATTGGTGCATTATACATTTTTACACCCCAACTAACAATGGCATCATCAAAAAAACTCAAGTCATAAAGCAGTTTAATGTGAGCCACAACACTTTAAAACACAATGTTCATTGTGTCCGTGAAATGACAAAGCAATAAATCACCTATCTTTCTTGTCAAGCCACAAAAACCACCGTTACTTTCTTGGTTTGTATTTAAACATTAAATATGTTCCAACTGTCACTTCATGCACTAAACTGCTTTCAGTGACAGCTGAAGACTCAATCTCCAATTCTCACAGACAAAAATCTGAATCTGGCTCGTCTATGCACACGAGCGCTTCTGTAATTACAGAAAGCTGCTGTCCGGAGCTGGAGCTAATAACACAACTCACTTAGCTAATTGAAAAAGGTTCAGGATTAGACAAGGACATAAACTAAAGATGGCAGTTGCCTATGCAACTATCGGAAGCATCTTTAACCTTCGGATAAAGAACACTGAGAAAAGAGAAAATGAAGAAACGCTGTCTTTTCCAGGCAATTAAACTGATTAAATGAGTTTATTACTGAGGCACAGCCATTTGTTTTCTCAGCAATGATTCTCATCTCTCTCCCTGAGGGGCCGCGGTTATGTGAGCCCTGCTTGCTCAAACACGCATATGTAATCTCAACCTCTGCCACTTCTGCCGGGATGGTCTGTCTGCCTTGGTGCCACAGACGCTCATGTCAGAGAGACAGAGTGTCTGTGGGACTCTGGGCTTGTTTCCAGGGGGGTGCAAAATGTGAATGCCACACAGATTGACCTTTCTGTGCCGATTTAGATCTAATCTAAACAAACACACAGACAACCAGACACTTCAAGGTATGAGCACAGAACGGAAATCCCTGTCCACTGTCATTTTCCTGTAAAGAGAAAAACCACTTCCTTGCAGAAAAGGTCTAGGCATGAAAGTGACTGATACGTCATACTGTAAATGTAAAGGGAAGTTTGCAAATTGGTAACATTAACCTGGAATAAATATCACAATCCTACTCGGAATTGTTTATCTGTCAAAGCCTGAATAAAAGTGTGTTGAAGGGGAAAAAATTACATTGTGAATCAGCTGATAAATCAAATAAAGTAACATTAAAAAGGTACTGATTAACCATACACAAATGCGTTTTTTTTCCCTGTTTGAAACTGCAAAGACGCTTTAACACAATCAGTATTGTATAAAGTGCTATTCAAATAAAGGTGACCTGCCTTGACTTACCAGTCGAAATTACAATAAATATATATATATATATATATATATATATATATATATATATATATATATATATTTTTTTTTTTTTTTTTACAGATATCACTTGCAGTTTTTTATACTGCCAAAAGTTGTAATAATAGGCATTTATGCTAACAATTACACCTACTAGACAGAATTTAGAAGAATCAATAAATTACAAAAACATTTAATAAATAATAATAATAATCTGATTCTAATAAGGGATATATTTGTACCCTATCAGTTTTTCAGTCTGTATAAAATATTTTTTAACTTGTTTATATATATATATATATATATATATATATATATATATATTTTTTTTTTTTTTTTATAGATTTTTATTATTTATTTGTATTTTTTGGTTGGTGTTGTAATTGTTGTTGTACTGAATTTTTAAATACAAGTTTACAGATTTCTTATCTGTATATTAAATAAATAATAATACATTATATAATTTAACACATTTTTCAAAAATGATTAAATCTTCACTGATATCAGCTGATAGCCAGTGTGGCATCACTACACAAACACTTTATCATGCTATTCCTGGTTGGGCCAATCTGAAACAATTCCCTTTAAACATCATAGTATTGGATAAAGAAATGAGTAGTGAAGTGTTTTATGGTTTCTCAACAAAGATTCTCAAGTTCTTTTTTTCTTGTGCACTAAAACAATATAAAATATTACCCTATAATTTCAACTACTTAAAACCACTATCAGCACTATACAAGCTGTCGGTAAAAATCACTATCAGCACTATAATCTTACTCACGGTACAATGAGTGTAACTTTAACAAGGAAGTACGCACGGTTGAGTAATGTGTGCCGAGAATCATTTAATTACTGCTGGCAAAAAACCTCATTATGACAAATATTTATTTCATGTTTATAGCCCCAATCCATCCATTAAACCTGCAACACTTCCTCGGTCTGTGCTGAGGTTTGTCAAACTGTCTTTAAAAATGTAATTATCAACCATGACATCTTCATCTTCATGCCAGTTATTACACAACCCAAGACTGGCATACACCTGAACCTAACGGTAAAATGGGCTACCATGGAGATGACAGTCTGTGTGTGATGAAGAAGCGGCTCGGGCAGCGGGGATATGTGGACACACTCCGGGATGGTGACCGTCCCCCCGTCCAGGTCTGCAATGATTACGTCCAGCTGTGAATAAACACAGGCACATGGGTAAATACGGACCCACATATTGTTCTATATTGGCAAATGCAGAAATATGCATAACATCAACTCATATTTCAAAAACAGGAAACCGAGAGACTCTTTTAGTCAAGACCGAACTGGTTGACTCTGATGCGCATCAGATGCGCTTCAACCTTTTCTGATAAAAAAAAAAAAAAAAAAACGATTCACGTATGAGACCTACTGTTCTTTGTAAGTGTCTTTTGTTTAAAATTCTGACTAAAGGAGTGCTGGGGGTCCAAACGAGGCGACCTCAGGTCAAGAATCATTCCCTGGTATCCCTGTATCATCTGAACTCAAGTCCTCGCATGTAAATGTTCCAGGATGTTCGACTAACCAAGCTAACCAAGATAATAACATTTTTTTTTTCATAATAAAAGCTTATTATTACAGCATTTGGCAGCACAAAAAACAGCAGGTGATATTTGTTCACCAAGATAAACATCAGAAAAATTGCTCAGGAATTTCCCATTAAAAAAGATCTGATCAATGCAAGACAGAAACTGAAAGAAAATCTGGTAAATCACATGACCTTTGATACAAATCCATGATAATTAAGCGTTTATGTTAAATAAACTGTTTGGCCACGAACCCAAAATAAAACGTGTCAGAGGTCTGATGCTAAATCCAGATAACATAACACAACCAAACATATAATCAGGCAGAATAGCTAAATTAACAAAAACTAGTTGAGATGCACCGATATCAAGCAAATCAGGTGTATGAGGACACATCTGTTCTAGCATCTGATCCCGTGTTGTGCATTGCATGGAGCGCTGTATTTGGATACACTTGTTTCTGCTTGCACCATATGCCTCATATCTGATCAAACCTTATCTCAAAAGTCTCAAAGGCCTGACGCGTGCTGCATTATGTTCTCCTGCTCACGGCATGTAATAAGAAAAGACATCTCACCAGCTCCTGGGTCTCCGAGCGGAAGTGTGAGTTGACTCCTATGATGAAGGGAGTCGGAGTGCTGAGCACCTCCAGCAGTTTTCCCGGTAAGATGGGAACGTATGTAAAACTGGAGAGAGGGCAGATAAAGACATGGAGGAGGTTGAGATGATGATAAAATTAGGAGGAATGGAAACAATAAATAGAAAAAAAGGACAGGACGATCTCACCAGAAAATATGTTTTTTAACAAGAAATAATAAAGGGGTTGTAATAAGTCTTGTTTTTAATTGGTGTCATTTTTTCATTCTAATGCTTTTATATTTAGCTTTTTTATTTTAAAAGTAGACAACAATACGCAAAAATACACAACATCAACAACAACAATTATTATCATTTTAGCGACTATGACTATTTTATAATTATAAATTATAATATATTATAATAATAATTAGTAGTAGTAGTAATAGCGATGGAAAAAAATCAACATCATTAATAATAATTATTGCTATCATTAAAAGATCATTTTATAATAAATGATGCTACTAATAATTATTATAATAGTTAATAACATTAATAGCAGTTAACAATAATAAAATAATGATAATCATTTTGTCGTTGTTGCTGCAGTTCTTAATAGTAATAATAATCATTAGATGTTTTATAAGAAACAACAATAATATTAAGTTGCTGATATCATTATTATTATTATTATTATTGTTATTAAATGATCACATATTATAATCGTTATTAGCAATAGTAGTAGTAGATTAACAATGAAAAATAATAAAATTAATAATCAGTATCATTAATAATAATAATTATCAATAATAATAACAACTAATTTTATAATAAAACATGGTACTACTAATTATTATAATGTTTAATAATATTAACAAAAATGAAATTGAACTAATGTTGTTGTTATTAATAATAGTAATAATAATATCACTTATTTTATAATAAGAAACTACAACATTATGTTGCCGTTGTTATTTTTTTATTATTATTATTGTTACATTTGTATTATTCAATTGTTATTCATTATTATAAAATCAACCAGGAATGAACATTTCACCTTTAATTTCAATTTATTAAAAAGAAAAATTAAAAACCAACTATGCAGGCAAAACAAGCAATCATTACAATCAAATTCGGTGCCAATAAATGATCCCTCTTCACCTGTACTTGAGTGGGAACATGATGGCCAGCAGAGCTCTGCAGGCGTCTGTTAGACGCTGGTAACTGCTGGAGAGGAACAGGATCTTGTGCTCAGTCAGAGCAGCGCAAAACAGACAGAGAACATTCACGATTCCTACAAACAGATAGTGAGAGAGAGAGAGAGAGAGAGGTCAGCTTAGCCTAAAAATATCAGCCCCACTTCCTCTGTTATTTATTTAACAACACGAGGTGGAGATTACACCGACCACATCTGACACTTGACACCAACTGTTGCTGTTTTAATGAAGCTGATTTGCTGTTTTGCACCTAAGCCTGCTGCTGATTGGCTTACCAAGCTGTCTGAAAAGCTGGGCCACGCTGCAGCCGCTCACAGGCAGGGAGTCGTTTATGGGTGTCTGGATAACTTGTCTGTCGCCCGCGCCGAGCGTTATGGTCCTCTGTAGAGACAGAAAGAAGAGTGAGAATAGAAAGATACAGATAAAGGGGAAGAAAGGTTGAGAGATGATAAGAGAAAATGACTCCATCCAACACCACGGCATTATGGGACAAATTAATGTGTGCGCGACAGGCTGGTCATGTGGTGAGCTGAAGACAGGAGGTTATTCAGAAGAAAAAAAGGAAATCTAAGCCATTCACTGATCAAGGTTTTTTTTTTTTGAAAGTAACAGAAGAAATATTGATGAACATTTTCTGTTAAGATCATCAGAAAGGAACTCAGAATCACAAAATATAAATTTCCAGTACTATGAGGTGATTAATAAAATGTTTTGCATTAGAAATATAAGGCACTGTTATACAAAAATTGAATAATAATTGCAAATGCCATGACATTGTCAAACATTAGCTGGGAATAATAAGACAGTAAACATTCATTAAGACAGCAGGCAATCGGCGAAGGGAAGTCATTCATGTTATACTGTTATAATTAGTCCAGAATCTTCCACGCAACCAAACATATACTGTTGTTTATGCCCATTTTAGGACCGTTAATTCAGGCAGAGGTGAGGTCAGTAAGTGTCAAGAAACCAGGCCTTATAGAGTCACATCAGTACAGGAAGTAAAGAGGTTGATGTTGAACGACAGCAGGGTGTGATGTCATCACTTCAAACAGCCACAGCGCACAAGAGTTTAACAGCCTTGCATTGGAGCGCGTGCATTTTATAGACCGTCCTAAAATGCTTGCCGTGATGAAACCTCATGACAGGCCCAATCCAAAGTGAGAATGTATGGAAATGCACAGAAGCGTCATTTGCAATCAAGCATTAATGATGATTAAGAGAACTGCAATTACTGTGCACTTTATATTCCCTTCTTTAATGAATATCCTTCTATCCTTCTTTACGGTGTTACAGTGTATGAAGAACAACATTTTGCAATATATAATATAATATCCAAATATATATACATATACACACATATATATGTATATATAATGGTTTCAAAATGTTCTGAATTTATATTTATATATATTTATTTTTAAATATATATTTTTGTTTTAAACATTTTAAACAAAAATATATTTACAAATATTACAAACTTAAAAACTAAAATACAATAATATATTTTTAGGTATTTCTTTTAAATTTATATTATTCCTATTTTTTTTAAATCCTATTTTACATAATATTTTTTATCTTCTAAAATTTTTAAATTACAAATAAATTAATACATTTATTTATTCATTCATTTGACCTAATCAAAGGACTCATTTCCCTTAATGTACAGGTGTTAAAACAAAAAAAATTCAAAGGGGACAAAAAATACATTAAATCAGCCTCCTTAGTTTACCATCCTGGGCTGCATTTCCCAAAAGCATCGCAAGTCTAGTTAATCACTGAAGCTTAAAAGCCATTGGCATCCACAGTCTTTACTATCAACTTAAAGCTTACAATGCTTCTGGCAAAACACAGCTCCGATGCTTTGCTAATAACTGTACATGTTAGTATGGTGTCCATCAGGGCCTCCACAGCCTTGATCTTGAGCTAGAGCAGGAAACTGTAGCACATGCCTTTAATAGACACAGTAACATGAGAGGAGTGATGCTGGAAACATCCAAACACATATTGGATTAATTCTGATCATAATTGATGTGATCTAATTGATTCCCCTGATGCTGAGTTTGTCTTTTGGTGGAGCAAGACAAAGGGGTTAGCAAGACTGACAGTGAGAGAAAGAGCTGAACGAAATCAAACAGGGCGTACCGAGCTCTCCTCTCTGTCGTCCTGGCCCGGCTAGATTAGCACATACAGCAACACAAAACACAAACCATTAGACACACCAAAATTGAGACATTACAAAAAAAGACAGCAAAAAACACCAGAAAGCAAACAAGGAAACACATGACAAGATGCAAAATGATATGATGGTTGTGATGATAAAACAGCTGTGAGGGCAAAGGGTCAGAGGAATATGATAATACGGCTGTCTTATGAACAGGCAAGACCCTTACTGTAACTGAAAGTGAGGCATGGGAATTTCTGACTTGCATAACAGATTAGATATTACACTGATGACTTCTGGTATGGCCGTTCGATATGGATTATCTTGCAACTGGGAAAATAAACAGACGTGTTTTTCTTGGCAGTGCAGTCATGGGTCAGGGACAATAAAACAATGCCCTTCAGGAAGTCCAAAATAACAAAGACTCTATGGATTCTCAGCACCGATACAGAAAAAAGGAATTATGATTCTCCCCATTATGCAAATAGATTTCAGACCAAGCCACACCTCTACTGGCTGACTGAGTGAGACTTTTATTAAATCTAGGCATGTTTCAGATTTAACACTCTTTAGCACTCTGTCAGGGAATCTGCATATTTAAGGCAAAGAAAGACTTTTAAATGTAAACTGAAGAGCTATTAAGCACTAAATAAATAAATAATACCATAAGCCAGTGGTTTTCAACCGGTGGTATTGCAGGTGGGCCGCCAATTATTTTCTGTTAATTTCCAGTCCATTCTAGGGCTGTGCGATTAAAAGAAATCGTCATAAAATCACGATTTGAGCGTGCACGATTTTCCGCAGCCTTGACCTCCCGTAGTATGCTATCCGATCCAATCAAAATGCATTGCGCCTAGCGCGAGAACAGAACAGACTGGGCATGTGCCTAACTCCAGGTTCACACACTCTGTCTGTGATGCGCCTTTTTTCCGAGCCTATGTTAACGGATCAGAACGTTCACATTGCACGCTGTAAAAGGCTAGAAATAAAAACGTGCGAAAATAATTAATATCTAACACATGAGCATAGAGAGAATTGGGAGTGCACAGGACGCAGTTTAAGTGAGAGGAGACATGTTTTAAGTGCGCACACTCTCTCCGCGCAGAGCAGCGTGTATCTGAGAAAGCACGTCTGGTTTTGTGACAGAGCAAAGGAAATCTGTGTGCGAACAGAGAGATTCGCACTCATGCATTATTTTAATGTGCTTTCGCGTTATATTCCCTGTACACGGGATTTATTTTAAGGTCTATACATTTTCTTACATCTTTACTATAGTGATAATTTTGACTTATGTCTGTTCTAGAGACGGTACAACTTTTTGATAAAGCTATAATTGGTTTTCTTTTGGAAATATCTTTCAAATTAATCCTGAATGCATTTATGACTATAAAAGAATATCGGTGTGTCACAATCGCAAAACTGATTAAACAATCACGATAGGTTTTTTTTTTTTTTTTGTCCATATCGCACAGCCCTAGTTCATTCAATAAATACAGTTAACAATGTAGCTTCTGAGTACTAAGTTATTAACCCAACAATAGCAGGGTCTGTTAATTTTTTTGAAGTGGGCCGCGCAAACATATGTGTTTGGTTGTGTGGGCCGCGAGTTGAAAAAGGTTGGGAACCACTGCCATAAGCATTAACAGGAATATAATAAATAATTTCACATTAAGTATTTTAAAACCAATTTTAAAGCCCAAACTAGTGTGAGTAATAAATGGTTATTAGGGCTAAAATTATTAATATTATAAATAAAAAGTCACCTTTTTTCCCCCAAGACTTGCAATGATGTTTGATATCATTATATTGCTAAATAGGTCATGTTTTTTTACCGAACCATAATATGGCCTTAATTATTGCAAGCAGACTATGATATAAATCTTTAAATCAATAAATAAAATACAGTTAAAATATTTGTATACATTCAATCATATATATGTATACAAATAGTAGAATGAGAATATAATCATCATTTAATAGGTCACAATCAACCTAATTTTCAAATTGAAAGCATTAATATATGTTACACACAAAACACTCCCTTTCCAATTCACAGAAGATAAGCAAAACAATCAAGACGGCACTGAAGCTTTCGCATGTCATTCATACACACTTCAGTGTGCTAAAACGCCATCTGCCACCGTCCCAGCCCATATGTTCAGGCCACGCCAACCAGACCCAGGACACAAACACCAGCCCCATAAGCCTCTGTGTGTAAGTGTGTGTACACTTAAGTTTTTATTTGTGCACTGTCCCATAAAATAATCAATAAGCAGACGAAAAAACTGCCACCAAACAAAATCAGTTTGATGTATTTCAGGTGCAACTGATTGAAGCCAAAGAATCAGACAGAAATACGGCGCACTGTTGATTCTCATGAGCAGCAGTGATTTCAAATGACTGAGAAATGCAAAGCATAGATCGACTGATTTATTGACTGATTGATTGTCAGGCAGAATCACAAATGGGTTGATTGGTTGAAGCTGCTCAAAGGTAAATGTTACCTGGAAACAACCCAGCAGCCAGTCAGTTAAACTACAAAGAGGGGGGTCATTTATCTGGAACACAAGGGAGTCAGGTTTACACTTCAGGGGAGGGAATCATTTGGTTGTAACACAAAAACTGCACGTCAACTTGAGATTATGAGAAGATATGAGCATGTTAAACAGAAACCAATCATACTTAAAGCGCTGGTTCACTCAAAAATGAAACTCATTTTATTTCCCCGAAAGCTTGGTTCCATGGAACACAAAAGAGAAACTGCCCACTTTTTTTAATAATAAAACTTAATAAAACTTAGCTCCAAAAACAGAATGGTTTTCAGAGAATACATTTAAATTTAGCACCATCTAAGTAATCATATGACTTCAGAGCACTCAGAATACAGTGCATCCTTCATATACTCCACTTTTATGGTTTTATTTTTTGAGTCCTTTTTTATTTTTTCAACGTTAATTTAAATAAAATACAATATAAAAAATATTTCAGCTAGCTGCCGAGGCAACAGTTATCATTTTCATTTAGGCTACATTCACACTGTCAGTTTTTGGGATTGAAAACCACATTTGCTTCCATAAGCAAGTTTTGAAATGTCATGTTCACACTGCAGCTTACAGTAGCTTCTCGGAAACTGTCTGTGTGAACGTGCAACGGGAGTCGAGCCTGTATTCCTTACCAGTTACAATAGCAACAATGACAAAAAGTAAAATCAAAGATGGTGACGTCCATAAAATTGAAAGTCTTTTCACTTTCTGACAAGACAAGAGTCCAATCGAGACGCGAGTCCATCCGTGAAATCTTTATTAACTGACAGCAGCTTTTATATTTGGGTGGAGAGTGGAGCATTTGAGTCGCCACAGAACACAAAACTGAGAGGAGCGCTTCCAGTGGAGACTGGATCTAAAAACTTCCAGATGACATAAAAAACTCTTTTCTCCATCACTGTAAGTTACTGTAAAAAACACTGATTTATCCATAGGTAATGAAGGTCTGTGTTGAAAAAATAATAATAATAACATGGTAGACTGTGTGCATTTCTCACCTGAGAGCCTCCAGCTAAAGGAATGACGCAGGTGAGAAGGTTTCCAATCACCGTTTCCATAGGAACGGTGAGGCCATCCACATGAACGGTATAGATGAGACTCAAGCAGTTCTGCAGAGTAAAGAGACACAAGATTGAGTTTAAATACAGGAAAATCTACAAACCGATTCCAAAAAAGTTGGGACACTGTAGAAATTGTTAGTAAAAAAGGAATGGAATAATTTACAAATCTCATACAATTTTACTTTATTCACAATAGAATATAGATAACATATCAAATGGTGAAAGTGAGACATTTTGAAATGTTAAGCCAAATATTGGCTTATTTTGGATTTCATGAGAGCTACACATTCCAAGTAGCAATAAGAGGTCGGAAAAGTTAAATGTGCATATAAGGAACAGCAGGAGGACCAATTTGAAACTTATTAGGTCAATTGGCAACATGGTTGGTTGTAAAAAGAGCCTCTCAGCGTGGCAGTGTCTCTCAGAAGTCAAGATGGGCAGAGGATCACCAATTCCCTGATGCCGTGTCCCAACTTTTTGAGATGTGTTGATGCCATGAATTTTAAAATCGACTTACTTTTTCCTTCAAATGATAAATTTTCTCAGTTTAAACATTTGATATGTCATCTATGTTGTATTCTGAATAAAATAGTGAAATTTGAACCTTCCACATCATTGCATTCGGTTTTTATTCTCAATTTTGTACAGTGTCCCAACTTTTTTGGAAATGGGTTTTGTAATAAAATCATACCTTTATTGCCATTTTTTACTTTTAATAGATTGAAACAGGACAGGAAATGATCAGAATCAGAATGACAAACCACAGGCTGTTTATATTTTTGGGATGATTATATGAAAATCTTATATATATTCGGCCTTGAAAAGATCAGAAAAAATAGAAGCCTTAAAACATTACTATTGAGCTCTGACTTGTTTAAGATTCTGTCGCCTGCAACTTTGTGTGTCTCTCTTACCCTAAAGACCTCTGTGTGGTCCAAGCGGGACACGAGGACCAGGCTTTTAGGAGCGTACATTTGAGCGGGCTGGAGCACGTCTGGACTCTCATCTTCATCAGCCTCACTGGGCTCTCCTTTCTGGAGCTGAACACACACAACAAATAAAACACCCTAGAATTACTACACTTCAAATCACTTAAACACTAGACGGCCAATCTACAAAGAAAGCGATTCCTCAACCACCATAATCCATTTTAACACAGCAGTAAATCACGCCAACCATTAGCACCATTGTATCCTTTTGTCTAATTTCTGCACATGCTCGGCACAAACCTGCGGGTTCTCCACGCACTCCCAGAAGGTGAAGCAGGCGCAGTAATGCCTCTCAGAGTTGATGTCTGTGAGAACGGACACAAAGAAAGACGGAGGCTTTCTCTCTGGATCCAGCTGCCATCCACTAGGCTGACAGAACTGAAAGAGATGCCGCAAGATTAATCAGATCCTATGAAAACACTGCCAGAATCATTCAGTTTTGTTGGATAAATCTGTAAATTCTGGGATATCCTCTGTGTTTGTTTGTGATGGGCTTACCAGCTCAAGGCCTTGAGGAAAGGGGTTATCTTCCCAGTCCTTCTCTGGGAAACGCTGAAGAATCTGGCCTTGACCCTCACTACCTCCTACACAGAAAAAAAAAACAGAAACAAAAGGATAAATGGACTAAAAGCAGCTCATGTAAAGCTTTGCAAATCTGACATGAGTACTTCCTGACCTTTGTATTTTAGGCTTTATTTTAGGCATTGTTAATTAGTCATTTCAAAATTACATTTAATTCCTAAATGTCTCTGTTTGTTTTGTGAATGATTCATCAAAGCACAATATTCTGGGTAGAAAAAGCTCTGTTTTCAAAACCTTACATTAAAATGCATTTGAAATTACTTAAAACTTCAAAAAGAAAAGAAAAGAAAATATGATAAAGCAAACAAAACAAACCAACAAAAAAGAAAACGAAAAAGAAACAAACAAATTAAAAATAGAAAATAAAACAAAACAAACAACAAAACATTTCCGTTTGAAGCTATATGAAGTAACAAAAATAAAAATAACATAAGATAAAGCACAAAATTATATAAAAAAGATGATAAAGCAAACAAAACAAAAAAGAAGAAATAAAGAAAAAAACAAACCACCATACAAATAGTATAAGAAAAAACAATATATTATAGAAAATTAATATGACAAAATAAAAACTAAACAAAATGTTTCAGCGTTTTGAAGTATAAAGCAGGTTAATACAGTGTAAGTGAGAGTTGAGAATGTCACAACAGGAGAGGAGAAAAAGAACAGCACCTGCCTAGGCTTCATTAGGCAAACAAAACCATGACTGGGACGTCTCCCAAGACCTGACGCACAAATCGGGAAAGGCGCACACAAATTAAATCATCTTGCAGGGCTGGATGCTCTATTATACAGCTCTGACAGCACTCCAAAGACCATCATTCAGGAATTCTGCCTCTCTGAACATCTTATCAGATAATGTGCACAACCGCATACACACGCACGCACACACACACACAAACGATTGACTGAGCTGAACACAAGGATGGTTTGTGTCAGTTAGAGTGCTCTTATTGCACAGAGGAATCATGGGATTTGAGCCTGAGTTCTTTTAGATAGCTGTCCCACTTCACCCAGAATAAATGAGTTAGTGTCCAGTCCCTGTGCTGACGGCACGATGACCAGCAGGAAAAGACTTTAGGTGTCAAACCGAAGCCTTATCCAAGAAAAGCCCTCTTTTTGAGTAAAGGACAAAGGTCAAAGTTTAAAAATGCACACTTTTTTTTTAAGCTTAGGTCATGGCTCACTTGAACTAAAACTTTAACTAAACACAAAATTTCCCATTCTTTGACCCAAATTTTCAATTTGCATGAATTCTGTTAACATTTTATTTCCGTTCATTTCCCATGAAAGTGTGAAAAATGTAATCATAAAATAATATTTAAAAAAAATAAAATTAACATGTTACAAAATGAAATAAAACGTAAAATTATACATTTCTCACACCTAAAAAATAGTTCAACAGTAATTATTATTATTTTTTTATTATTAGAATAATTTCTCAAACCTTCTTCTGGAAGATTATTTTTAACATTAATAATACTATTTATAATATAATACAAAATAAAATAATAATAATACATCATTATTATCATTTCATAATTATTATTATTTTAGTGTAATAACACTTTTAATTTAAATTAATTTTACGTTTCATTTTATTTTATACAACCTAAATGTATCACTCTCAACTGTTCTGCAGCTGGAAATAAATAAATAAATGTAAAAAAAGTCATTAGAATTTTAAAACTCACAAAATCAAGGACCAAAAAAAATAAAAATAAAACACATTTTCAGACACTGGATTTCCCCTAACAACGCATATGTGCAAGTTTGCACGTATAAAAAGTCTGCTTACTATAGACAGTGGAGTGAGTGATGTGGTGCACATGGCTGAGGGGTTAAAATAAATGGAGGTGTGAACGGCCACACCTTCCTCCTTGCATGGGCTCATGAAGAGTGTCATGTTTACTCTGGAGCAATCCAGGTGAGCCATAAATAAATTATGTTTTGTGGGAAATAAAATAAATGTTGGTACGTGCAGCTTGGGTGTCATCAAACAAGTCTGGATTTGGAATAAAACCTCTCCCTAAAAAAACCTACTAGCCACTGAAAGTTAGAAAACAAATATCAACAAAAACTCAAACACTGATGCAGATGACATCACGGGACAAGTGAACAGTAGTAATTTTATTCATATTAATAACATTATTAAAACAAATCCTACACATTCTGACCAATGAATTCCTTGCATTTTTCAATAAATTATAATTTTATTATCATTTTACAGAGAAAAAAAGGCAATTTCCAGCTAAAGAAATACTAAAACAGAATGCTGAAAACAGACCTTTAATTTTAACTTCCATTACTTTGTATTAATTTCAACTAACTTTACATGAAATTATGGGAAAATAATATATAAATATTGATCAAATAATAAAATAAAATAAATCATAGAAAAACATATAAAATAAAATGTAAAAAAAAAAAAAATACCTGATTCAGGTTTTCCAAGAACATTCATTTATTTCCTCACAATCTAGACCAACTGGGTGGTAAAAGCTCTTTTTGGTACAGTTTAAAAAGGAAAGACTCCAGGTGCAATTCCAGGTGCCTGCATTACAGGCAAAATAATACCTGGAGGAAATCTGGAGCCGGTCCAAAACACAGGCACCACAATAGATCTTATTCACAACACTGTACACTGCCAAAATTAGCCTGTTGTGGAAATGATCTTTGGAAGGCACCGGCCAGGAGTTCTTTGTCTCCAGAGAAAAAGATAAAGATTACGATGGCTGGTGCAGAAGAAATGTAACAACTTCAGGTAATATTCATATTCAGTTCAGCTTCCACTCTACACTCAACCCCATTTAGTGAAACTGACACGTTATCACTGCAAAGTAAGAGCGTCAGGATTAGTTTCGTTTTCCCTTGCAAAAAAAAAAAAAAGAAGAAAAAAAATCAAGACAAGCAGCCAACAAATGAATCTGCGCCAGAATCCGCGTGCCAACATTAAACTGATTTCAGAGGCCTCCAACGTGTTGAGAAATCTAAAACTCGCTTTCGTTTCCACCCCTCCTACTTTTTCGCTATCTTAGAATGGGAGTGAAAATGACTAGATGAGTGAAGGAGAAAAAGAGACGTCCAAGCACAAACAGGCACAGTAGGGCTGTGCAAAAAAATCGAATGCGATTTTCATGCACATCTTATCAGTAAAGACGCTCCTGTAATTAGAAGTATATCTCCAGCACGTGCGTTAAGATCAGGGTTGCCAGGTTTTCACAACAAATCCTGCCCAGTTGCTTCTTAAAACTAGTTCAAAACTAGCCCAATCTCGTTTCCGGGAGGTTCCCCAATAAAAATTGCTTCCAGGGGTTAAAATATACATTTTTTGGAAGGGTTGCATTGGTAAAATTCGCATTTTAGGGGCTAAATATCACGGTATTGGTATTGGGGTTGCTTCAAACCGCGGACATGAAAAACAACCGCAGACTTGCAACACTGGTTCAGGTGGAGCAGCAGTTACTACACAGCGCCGTAGTCTACCGACAGTTAACACAAAATCGTTTTCAAAATCGACAAAGAATCGCCTGCGATTTTAACATCAATTTTGTGTAGATTGTCAGTGAATTACGGCTCAGTGTAGTAAATGCCAACCAGTGTTGCCAAGTCTGTGGTTGTTTTTCATGTCCGCGGGTCGAAGCGACAATACCAATAACGTGATATTTAGCCCCTAAAATGCATTCGATTTTTTGCACAGCCCCTAAGGCACAGTGTTCTCCAAACACTAATTCACGAATGTGGATTCCAGCATTCCATGACATTCCGATTTCAGAACTCCAGTGGTCCCAGATAACAGCTAAGTCAGCAAACGAGGCTCTCCCAAGGTGAACACTGTGAAAGTTATCAACAAATACAACTTAAAAGACATTTAAAGCCAAAATGCAAAAATAGGAATGCTGCACGCAAGGCTTTGGACAAACCAGAGGAGAATTCCCACAAAACAAAAAGCTTGGATTCAAAACAAACGAGTTAAGGACAAACCCACAGCCAGTTGGGATTTTAAGAACCTTATAAAATCCAACAAAGAAAAACAGGGTCAGTGGGATTTTGTGGAGGCCACATAAACCGTGAAGGTTTCTCAAACCACCTGGTTTGCTGGACCAGAATACCAAAAACCAAGCACCTGAAATTTTGGCTCTTGAATGGGGTCGTACAGTACATGGACATGGGGAATGCGCTTGGATAATCCCACAAGACGGATCTGGATGAAACCTGGACAAGGCCTGCTTGTTCAGATAGAAGGCAATGCTCAGCTTTTAGTGAATCAAAAGCTAAATCTGCTTTGTCGTCTTTTATTTAATCGCCACAGAAGAGCACCGTGAACTTATTACAAGAACAATCCCCCAAAGCAACCTGGGGTTAAGTGCCACACTCAGGGGCTATCGCTTTCAGGAATCTAACCAGCCCTGACCTTTTACCCCTGCACCACCTAGTTATTTAATGAGGCCTCCAAAGAACTTAAATAATCCACTAAAATCTGTTTATAGGTGAGAGTTCAAAGAAATGAACGGGTCTCTGAACTATGAAAATTGGCTCTTACACACAACTACAAAGCTCTCAAATCATATTTATGCAATTTGAATATGTACACATACACATTTTACAAGTCGACATTGGTTACAAGACATGTTATTCATCAAATGCCATAATTACTACACATGCGCGTGTTGTGTGTGTGTGTGTGTGTGTATAATGACAATAACCCAGAGTTTATCGCAGTGTGAAAAGCCCTATTCTGTGGTCTAGGGAGGAATAAAAATCATATGAGTTTTAATTTTATTTTTGTTTCAACCATTCATTTAACACTGATATTCATAACCCATCAGTTCTGTTAAATGGAGTTAAGGTTTGACAAGGCCTCCCCTAAAACCCGAATGATCACATTTCAGCCACTTCTGCTTTACCTGGCTCTACTATGACTCAGTAGAATGTCTGGTTATTAATAGGAAATTTTTCTCTCTCCTTCATGCAGGATCTGAGAGAGAAACCACGAGACAGTCACAACACCCTGCTAGTCAGTCTGAAGCAGGTGAAGTGAAACCGAAGGTAGGTGACCGACTGCAGCAGTCACTTCGGGACAGAAATCACAAGATCCCATCAAAGCTCAATGAGGAAACTAATGCATGGATGCCAACAACGTGGCATTCATGCATTAATCACAGAGATGACGACTAAACTACGTGGTCAGGCCATGAGTAATACCGACTTCCTTAATATGCAGAAAATGCATTCTTAAGCAACTGCGCCTGTGCACCACAGGAATTCACTATCATGCTTGTGTAAGATACTGACATGCCACGTGGTTGCGACTGTCTGTTAGCGCATGTGGGTGGGGTGGCAAAAAAACAAAACAAGTATGTTGGCTTGCAAAGAGAACAGATTGAATCGTATTATAAATTCTCAGTCGTTCAAGGAATGTGCCGTCGTAACCCGCCAATCTTTCACGAATTAACTACAGTCTAGTCTTAAAATTAGTTTCTTTAGAAGCTCGAAGTAGATTCTAGAGAAAAGCTTGGCAGGGTGTCAAAACCAGAAAACCGCAACCAGCTCCTATGGCCCGCGCCCCACATTGTCAAAACAGCTCGTCTCCATGGCTGCCGGGACCTGAGAGGCCACAGTTAAGCGTGTCAGGCAGTACAACACAAGCTAGGTGGGCAGAAACAGGAAGTTGTCAACCACCATCTATAGCAGTGGTTCTCAACTGTTAGGTCGTAACCCAAAAATAATTGTGTCTCTAATAAAAAAAAAAAGTTTAAATGGAAAGAAGAATGGAAAGAAAGCTACATGTAAATAATAAACAGAGACTTAACATATATGACTAAAAATACTGATTTATAAAAATAAATAATTAAGAGCATGAAGTGTTATATGTCAATACATACCTTTTAAATTATTGTATCAAAATAGCCCTAAAAGCTTAAATGACGGAAATTAGTTTTACGAAGACTAGCCTGTCAAACATGACATTTGAATTGCAATATATTTAATTATATAATTATATGCATCATCCACTTGGTTGTATTTGATAATAATACAGGAAATATTGTGAAATATTACTACAATTTAAAATAACTGTTGTTTTAAGAGATTTTAGAATGGAGTTTACTCCTATGATGCAATGCAAAGCTGAATGTCACATGATCCTTCGTATTACTGTCAATGTAGAAAATAGTTGCAATGTTTAATATTTTTGCAGCATTTTATATTTAGTTTAGGTGAACATCATAAGATTTGAAAGTAGGGATGTAACGATTATCCGCGAGCCGGTTGAAAATCGATTCAAATCGGTTGAGATGCTAACAAATCCCGATACAGTTGGAGTAGGAGTTTATCAATGCATCTCTTACGTAAGGCTGGATGATTAATTTGAAAAGTAATCAAAACCAAAATTCAGAACCTCTAACTGACTTAATTTTCTCATTTCGGTTATTTCGTTTTTTTAATCCTGTGAATATTTCCCCCTAAAAAACATACTACCGCGTGTGTAGCCACATGACTCTGCCCCGTCCAGTCAGTGGCATAAAAGCAAAACACGGAGGTGACACATAGTGATGGAGTGCGAGAGGTGAGCCTTGCGTCTTCACTAAACTTTGTCAGTTGTATTTGTTATATGGTTTGGACATTCAAGTGATTAGACGATCGGATGTATTATTATTTCGAGCTCCCATGTTCGCGCAGCTGCACTGTGGCATGAACACTCATATAAACAGCTGTGAAGATCGCGCACACAGAGCAACGCAAAAACTAGTTGTCAGCGCTGTTCTGTGATTTATTACTGAAGTAGCTTGGAATCTCAAAACTTATTATAGCATATTTTTCTACTTTTGAAGGCTATTTACAACCCACAGCTTCACAATAATATAGAGACGGTATGACTAATTCACACACGCAATCACTCGTACTGGTACTGTGCTAATTTATCTTTATCTGATCTTTATTTAACTCTTACACCGAGCAATAATCTATAAGAAATGTTACGAACATAGATAAAATAACTGCTGATAGTGAGCTATGATGTCAGATCGCGCTTTCAATAGGAAAAAATATCCCACCTATACTAGTCGATCTCAACCGTCTGGCTGAGGCCAGTCTAAAAAGACGCTCATGACAGTTGACAGAATGCTGCTGCGTGTCGTCATGAAAGCGTATCATTTTCACGTGTTATTAAGCCTTGCCACTTGCCAATTTAACCATTCAAAAGACTTTAAAAGCATTCAAACACAAGACGCGGAAAAGCTGAACTGAGCAGCTGGTTACTCGCAATGTGCTCGGTGCACTTACAAACTTGAAAAAACGTAAACACTGTGTAAATAGCACAAACAAATAAACAGAACGAACATTCAAATTAAACACTTTCAAACAGGGCCCACTGGTACAACCTGTACTGGGGCCCTGCTAACCCCAGCTATGGCCCTGCTTACAGTACAAACCTTGTCAGTGAACTATGAGGGCAAAAAAACAAAACAGAAACAAAATAATCGTTCGTTAATCGTAATCGAGGTAAAATGTTCAATTAATCGAGAATCAGTGTTTCTGCTGTTTCGTTCTGATATGTTTTATGTAGTATAGTGTCACAAAACCAATGTCAGACCATCCTTACTTTGCTTCAAATTTGAAAAAAAAAAAAATGGCTCAATTCACCTTATACTACTTCAGACCCAAATTCTTGGCGATGGTCATTCAGGGCGGACTTGCACTTAGAGCATTGCATCTGCCAAAATTTTGCTCTGGGATACCGTGAGTGCAGTTTTCTTTTCTTTCATTGCAGAAAAGCTCTTCAATAAACTCACATCCTTCCTGCATGCCAGCAACCACCCGTCCCACAACCGCATTCAGCCCTGGCTGCTTTTTCAATAGAGGAAATACTCGAGGGCTCAAGACAATTTACACACTTTATTTTAGAGAGAGCACTAGTTTTTTACAAAAAACAACACCTCATTACTTCTAGAAATACAAAGTGGCTTTCTGGTGTTGTTCAAAATGGGGGAGGAAGCATTGTTTTATGAACCACAACATTTTAGATTTGCTTTCTTAGCGACAATGTCAGAGACGCGTGAAACCATGGTGCACCTCGTGTCTGAGTTCTATGCAAAGATCTGCGGTTTCGATATTTTAAGTCAGGCACTTTGGTTTTCAATGGACAAGTACTGGTCTTTCCAAAAACTCTTTTAAAGAGCTTATGGGCTTCAAATTAATGTCACAGCATGAGACATAAATCGAGTTTTATTTAGATTACAGATTAACACTCTCACACACACTGACACAGAGGCATCAACCGCTGTGTTAACAACGATTAAGGCTGGGAGAGAAACATCGCAATGATTTTAAAGAGCTTTTATTTGGCCATTTCCTAAATGCGACATCAGTAGACTAGCTTCCACCTTGCCACCCTCACTCTCATGTGACAGACAACTATGAGAGTGTTAAGCCTGAATCAGTTCAGAGTTCCTTGTCCACATAAGTTTGGCAGTTTTTATGTATTAAGCTCTTTTAGTAAATGTAGGTAAACACTCTGATTTGCTGTTATTTATAAATGTAATCTAAATGAAATTTATTATTATTAATACACACTATTCTTATGTTTATTACTGAGAAGTAGTTTAGAAACACAAACGTTTAATTATTTTAAATATATTTTTATTTTTATATTTATATATATATATATATATATATATATATATACACACACACACACATACATACATACATATATATATATATATATATATATATATATATATATATATATGGTATTATTATATTATTATCATCTTATCATTACTATTACATGTTCATTATTGTTTTATTGTAGAAACATTTATATCAAACACATCAAACATTTAGGGTTTATTTTTTACATTTAATTAATTTTATTATTTAATTATTTTTAAGGTTTTTACTGTATTTTACCTTATTAAACGGCACTGAATTTGAATTTCCTAAATTTACTTAATAAAAAAATAATGGATAAAAAAATTCAATAAGAAAATACTTATAATATTTGTTTTAAAACTTGTATATATCCTTGTTTTGGCTTGTCTAAAAAAATGCAATATTTGTTAACGTTTTGTCAATATTTAATGTTAAATATCATTGTTGTGTTTTTTTAAAAGTGTGGAAAACAAACCTTCAATTATTTCTAAAAAATGTGTTACTGTAGTTTGTCTTATTTTATTGCATTAAATATTCTAAATGTAGTATGCAACAAAGGCTGATTGGTCAAAATAATGGATAAATAATTAAAATTTGAATTAAATATTTTAAACAGTCCAAATGACAACATGGGTAGGCACACGTTTTCTCTAGTTATTTTACAGACACCGCTTCTCTCTCACACACTTTAATGTATTTAACTAACCTCCACCGAACATCTACTAAGAGATAAGCAGGTATGCTTTAGGTACCCTGTACACCTAGTTGTATCAATAATTAAACATTGCAAAAGACTAAAGCTCAGCCTGTGACAGATATCCTGCACAAAATGCGAAAAGCAAACTAAAAGAGCACACTTGGACTCTTTTGCTTACATAACACTGGCGTCATTAGTTAGGCATTCCACCTCAGTAAATTCCAAGCCTTCCCACACGGTTTGGAAATCATATAGGAAGTAGTAGTGAAATTAGCATCAGGGTTCGTCAGTTCCCCTCTGCCATGGCTAGAAGAGAGTTAGCCATTAGACCAGAGGCTGGGACCGTGTTAGAATCGAGTAAACCGATTATTAGATAGTTAAATACAAAAATATAGTTACCCTGAAATTAAATCAATCATATCGTAAAACAGAATTTTGGTCACACTGTCCACCCTGATGTTGCATAATACACAGAGTTTCAAAAGTACAGCCACAAAACGGTATACATGCTAACTTGAGACTAGTGACAACACTAGTTATGCAAAGTTTTCCACAATTTTGACCGCGTAGCTTGAAATGTGTTGCCCCATAGACTTCCACTGCAAGCGCCTAACATGTTTTCAACTTAACTGAAATTAGTGTGTGTGTGTGTGTGTGTGTGTTTGGGTGAACTATCCCTCTTATGAAATAAACTACAATTAATAATTTTGCATTTATTCTTATTGTTATTAAAAACTAAATTATAACACTGACATAAATAATATTGTCGTTGTTATTGTTAATGATAATATACTAAAAAATTTAATTATAATAAAATTACTATCATCATAGTTATTACTATTATTTTGTGTTTAAATAACCAAACAAACAAATAACGAAACAAATACAGTTGTATAGAGTACTGTGCAAAAGTCTTAGGCCACTAGTATTTACTACACTACAGCAAAACATAGAAATATCTGAATTTTTTGTTGGTGAAAATATATATATATGTGTGTGTGTGTGTGGACCAAAATAACCTATGATGAGGGGAAACCCCCTAAAAGAGACCCTGAAAATCCTACTAGCCACATGAAAGCAATAATCCTCACTTACACCAAGCCATACAACTAGCTCAGGTTTTCTTCAAATGTTTTTTTTTTTTACTTTCACCTACGGACCAATCAGCTTCACCCAACTCTCTATCAATCAGGTCATGGTGGGTTGCAGCTGAAACCAAGATTAAGACAGAAAGAGTGAGACACCAGACTATAATTCACTCCTCCATGTCTGATTCCAAACTGACACAATGCCAAAGACCACTGAATATAATCTGGGGAGTCACCAATGAAAAAAAATAGAGGATATAGAAGAATTACTTCCTGCAAGCCCCATAGGCATGTGGAGAACAAGATCTTCCGTCTCCACCCGAGGGGTTTGGGAGGGGAGAGGGCTGCATTCCCAAAATACCAGGGAAGACCATGAAAGGTTTTCAGCCACAGAGAGATGGCTCCCCCTTCCCGCCCTGACCCCTATGTCCCTCCAGAAGAGACTGTGCATTGACCCACAAGACCTCTGGATATGAAGCATATAACAGCTATAATACAGCTATTAACCAGATCTAAGTATCTTGTGTGCGTGCATGTGTGAGAAGTAAAAGCCAGGACTGAACAGTAAGGATTTGTCTGATGTCGGGTCCATAGGTCAGATTTTCACATGCCATGCTACAATTTTTTATTTTTTTTGCAATGTATTGTCACATGATCTAGAAATAACATGTGCATTTTTATTATACATATTAATTATAGCCTACTATTCAAATGTTTGGGGTCTATAAAAGTTTTTAATGTTTTTAAGGATGCCTTTTTAAAATAAAATGTAGTAAAAATGTTAATATTTAGAGATGCATCAATTGATCGGCATCGGACGAATTTCCTCATGATTGGCCCGGATCAATGACCAGCCAATCAGTTTAACTTCTTTCCGATTTCAAGCAGATCCGTTGTGTTGCCAGCGGCATAGGCAACACGTCAGGCATGCAATGCGTTCTCACTTTCTTCTATCTGATGACCCCTTCTCTCTATCACATACATACGTCTCATTTGCTCTGGTTTGTAGTCATTCCCACAGGTTTTGTGCTTACACCAAATGCACGCGCACCACCACTGATCTATATTAGTGAAGCGTCACAAGTCAGCCCACGCTCAGTCTCAAAAAGCTTGTGAGCCACAAATACCAAAATGAGTGCGCCAAAGCGTTCAAATACATAGAAAATTATGTCAAAATGCTCATCTTGGCGAGTATCCAGTTAAATACAGTCAGTTTTGGAACGTTAAAAAGTTGAGAAAGAGAACATGTGTTGTATAACAGTATACTGGGTCCATTGATAAACTCTTAAAGGGAGCGCAGTCCAATATACCTGCTGCTGTCTGTCACGTTAATCAAAGAACAAAAGACAAAGAAAACCGCTGTCTGTTCTTGACCAAATATACTTTATAACTTTAAGGGTAAACATTAATTTGTATTAAATTTTTACAATGAAGACTACAGAAATTAAATTAGATTTTTTTTTATTACATTAATTTCTGTAGTATTTCTTACCTGAATAAAAACGTACTTAATCTGAAAAACTTAGTTTCATAGCTCTCTCTTTTCAATTGCATTTGTTTGTGCTGTTGTTTGCAAAAAAATAATTATTTTATTTTATGAATGACTTTTACTTGTGTTTTTTATGAAAATAAACTTTGCATTGAAGAAAAGTAGATTTTTGTATATGCTGTCAAAATCGGAATCTGTAAAAATCGGTATCGGCATATCACACTAACAAAAAAAATCATAATCGGCAAAGAAAATTGCAATCGGTGCATGATGTTGTGAACTATTTTTATAATTTAAAATAACTGTTCTTTTTTCATTTAAATTGCAATTCATTCCTGCGATGGCAAAGCTGAATTTTCAGCATCATTCCTCCAGTCTTCAGTGTTGCATGATTTTTCAGAAATCCTTGTAATATGCTGATTTGGTGCTCAAGAAACATTTCTTATTATTATTATTATGAATGTTTAAAACCGTTCTGTATATTTTTTTAGAAATCAGAAACATTTTTCAGGCACATTTTCTATGATATATACAAAGCTCAAAAGAACAGCACTTAGGCTTTTTGAAAAAAAATATTAAAGATGCATTAAATTGACCTAATTTGGTCAATTTAATGCATTTTACTTAATTCTTTAAATATATATATTATTAGGAAGATAGGAACATATTTAACATACAAAATTACATATTGAAATATATATGTAAACTTTTGAAGTTTATATTTTTAAACTGAAATACAATTCTTTATTTAATCAAAAATCAAGTATTTAAATTTGCAATAAAAAAATTATTTACTGGTCTACAATTTTTTTTCATCTTGCATATTCAGTGTTCCTAAATACATAGTATAAAACGTCACTAAAAGTACCAAAATAATAATAATTTAAATTATAGACATATAAATGTAACTATGAATAAAATAAAACACATTCTTCTAGGAAAACAATGGTATGAAATGCTGTACATTAATTAAATACACAGGTTCATACTATTGGTAATCATACTTCAAAGACAATCACTCTCACAAAATTCTTCAACTCAATAAGCCATATAACATATATAACTTTGGTGACAGATTTAAACTGCAACTAAAGTTAAAAAAATATTCAATATAGGCCTAATCACACCAAACTAAATATTTGGGTTTGCAAGTACATAGGCCTGTCGAGATAGTCGATAAATCAATTAATCACACAATAAAAAAATTAGCTTGATAATTTTTTCGGCCGCGATTATTTTTTTCTCAATTTTTATTTACAATTTTTAACTTGTCATGATGTGGGGTTAGTCTGGAGCGCAGCCTGTAGACAGCCAACGGTAGAAAACACTCTCTCCGATGCCACAGATGTCCCGGGAATAAAGAGATAACGTCTCGCTTGAGTGACCAGCTTTGGGAAACGCCTTTCATTTACTTGATGTTTGCGACTCAAGTGATACAGCATTGTACTTGCACTACTGCTTTATTTTAATACCGCATAGCATATTTTGCAAGTAACTTCGTTGCCCTTTCTCTCGAAATGGGCCTACATTTCGCTCGCTTCCTTTGGCTTGCTCAGCTAAATATGTCTGTAGGCGTGTAGTTGCGTGTGTCAACACGCCCAGTGAGTTCACACACACACAGGCGCACCCTTCTTTCCAAAGCGCTCGGGCAGTTGCGCTCCTGGCGTCTGTCGTTGCTAAGCATCCATCAGCTGCGATCTCTGTTACAACAAGGACATTTCAGTAATGGATTTCCACCATCGAAAAGCTACAAGATTTATTTACGAAGAAAAGTAAAAAACTCTGCATTGTTTGGGTGCACCTAATTTAAAAAGGAAGCTGATTGAGTTGGATCTTTTTTCACATGAGCTGGTGCGCTTGCATCATTCTGAACAGCTGAGATGTTTTTAACTAAATTTGGTGCGGACGCGCCTGGAAAAAATGAGCACGTTGCGAGCGCGACGCTTCCATTATGAGCGCGCATACCACATTTGAAATAACGAACTTGATCACAAAAAAAGCCGTGATATCTGAACGGCCCCTTCATTGTTCAAAACGTTTACTTTCGATTAACAGTTAAACAGTCAATATGAGCATCCCGAACTGGCATATAAACATGATATAACATACAAAATGAATCAATTTTGAGCCACATAAAGTCAACATGTTGTGGTATTTCTTGCTCTGAATCTGCCATAAAATAAAATAAAAGTTTATTGATCTTTGAAAAGGTGTACCTGTGTTATTATGCCATTATCATTATATTAGTTGAAACTGTCCTTAGAACGACAATATTATCGTTTATCGCGATAATTTCTTGGACAATTTATCGTCCAGCAAGATTTGTAATCGTGACATTCCTACAAGCACATATAGAAGATTAACAAATAAAAGATGACAATACAGCACTGGCCCAAAGAGGTACGTGACAGTTCCATCAACGGACCCGAAACTCTCTCACACTGACATTGGGACATCAGCCCAACAGTTTCATGTGAGTTCACCACAATCATACTGAAACTTAACGACAAGGAGTTTCAAATGTATACTTGATTTTGTCTATACAGTGTGTGACTGTGCATATGCATACACTCAAATGCATGGAAACTCTTTTGTCAAAGACAAAAAGAGATGGAAAGTGTGTGTGTCTCCCAGAATGAGGGCAATCTCCATTGGCCTCTAGCCCCTCAACTCCCACATGAATGAGAAGTATTCATCCACCAGCTGGCCGTCAGAGCTTTGCGGCCATACGCTGCAGGCATGGGGACCAGGCTTCTGTATCCACGGCCCCAGCCACCCTTTCCTTGGCACAGAGCTGTTTATAGTCCAGCCAGATGACCAGAAATGGGGAGTCATGGTAACATAGAACGGCCAGAGCATCACACCATGGCCCCCTTCAGCTTTATTCTTCCTCATGAATAAGAATCTGTATTCGACTGTTGAATATTTCTAGACGTCCGGCTGAGTCTGTGCGTTTATCTAAGGCAGACAGAGAGCTGATCAGTTAAAGGCGGGGCGCTGTGGGTAAGCCACCCCTTTATAAAATTTTTTTTTTTTTTTTTTAAAGCATCAAACTTTGCCATGATTTGCCTCATCCTGTACTATAAGTGGCCATTGATTTGGGATGGGAATCAAAGAATTTAACGATTCCAGGAATTACAACAGTTCATGGTTCCATTAATGATTCTTTTGGTAGAATCCTGGAAAAAGTATTATAGAACAAATATTAACCAGCACAATTGTTTTCAACATTGATAATAAAACAGCATATTAAAATGATCCCTGAAGGATCAAGTGACACTGGAGTAATGGCTGTTGAAAATTCACATTTTAATCCCAGGAACACATTATATTTTACAAGTAAATTTAAATAGAAAACCGTTATTTTAAATTGCAGTAATATTTCACAATATTACATTTTTTTTCTATATTTTTGATCAAATAAATGCAGTGTTGATGAGCATAAGAGACTTTTTCTTAAAAAATGTTCCCCAACTTTTGATTCAAAGTGTATGTATAGTATATACATATATGTGACCCTAAGTGGCAATTTTTCGAAATTTAGATTTTATTCATTATCCGAAAGCTGAATAAATAACATTTTCATCCATGTATGGTTTATTAGGAATGGACAATATTTGGGCGAGATACAACTATTGAAATGAATATCTGGAATCTGAGGGTGCAAAAATATCTAAATACTGAGAGAATCACCTTTAAAGTTGTCCAAATTAATTCTTAATGCATAAAACGTTTTGATATATTTACAGTAGGGCATTTACAAAATATCTTAATGGAACATGATCTTTACTTAATATCTTAATGATTTTTGGCATAAAAACTAAATAAATCGATAATCTTGACCCATACAATGTTTTTTTTGGCTATTGCTAAAAATATACCCCAGCAACTTAAGACTGGTTTTGTGCTCCAGGGTCACATATATAAGATACATGTATATAAACCATGTGTGTAGTTTTTCCAAAAATAATCAACACCAGTTGCATTATATACTTTAGATTCACACAGACAAAAAATAGATTACTACACATCATTTAGTTCCCGTGCAAACAAACATTTTTAACAAACTCCCAGCAGCACGCAAGGGTTAACCAAGAAAACAGACTGGGAGAGACAACGCTCACGATGAGTGTGCAACAGAACAAACGCTCTCCTCTTTTGTTTAGGGCCTCTCTGTTTTCAACCGGGCTCCTCCCAAGAAAAAGCATCAAGAGAGAGTGAGAGAAAGAGGCGTGAGAGGGAGAGAAGCCGGGGGTGCGAGCTGTATGGCGAACCCCAAAAGACATTTCTATGGATGTCCACTTCTAGCGGGACCCACCCAAAACTCTGGAGCTCCATTTTCTCACTGCAATGCTGAGGACAATCTGGATTCTAACTCAATCGTGTCTTCTCCCTAGAGCCTCAACTCCCATTTCCTGTTTTTAAACCGAAAGCTCTTTGGCCAGAGAATCCTATTCAACCCCGTCCTCCTCGCAGAATCTGGAAATCGAGTGGACAAGTGGTATAGCACAGTTTTACAACAGACGCTGAGCGACTCCACCCTGACAGCTCACTGCCCTCCAGTGATGTAGCCATTCTGGCTCAAGAATGGTGATTTAGGGATGGAAGAATATCTGGCACTGTGGGCTATACGAATGCTGGAGACTTAGACAAAGGGCCTGAGATGGGGACATGGCCCATGGGTCAGCTGGACATGTTCTACACTGGTAAACAAAACTGAGTGAGGTTATCTCATTTAAGAGCTCCAGCCCTCTGGGTGTTAAGTAGGTACTACTTCAAGAGCACTTCATAAAAATCCTTTGGAACACGTTCAAGTTTACATTCACGACATGGTTTCAGAGATATGTCACCACTGAGATACATGCGTCAGATAGAGCTAAATATAACAGGACTTAAAGGGACAGTTCACCCAAAATTTTTTGAAAGGGGTCTACTTTTTGTCCATACAATTAAAGTCAACAGGGTTATTCCAACCCCCAAAAAAGTGTTTTTATCAATAATACAGGTTCTGTCATCATTTACAACCTCATGTTGTTTCAAAATAATCTGAACACTATGAAAGTCAATGGGTTCCAAAGGGGTTGTGTTGGACCCCGTTGACTTTAACAGATTTTAGTCAAGATAGATGCCATATAAAATTTTATCTTGGATGAATATGAGCCTGTGAGGGACAGACTTACAGTCTTAACACACTGTATAGCGGTCCTAGATTGTGTAATTTTCATGAGGTTTTTGTCTACTAAAAGTTTTTTCATAAAGACGTGTCATCAGTTGAACAATCGTAATGTGGTTATAATGTATGCTGTAAAAGACCCTAACTTACTTTTTTTTTATATCTTATTTGGGTTCCACAGAACAAGGTCATAGATGTTTGAATGAACCATCAATTTAAACTTACTTTTTGCCACTTTTTATGTGAGTAAAACAAATTTCAGACAGCAAATTGTGAGAAAAAGAAGAAACACAATCATGTCGCAAACCAAACTCAAACTCAAATTTCCCTTATAAGCACCAAGGCTTAGCATATCAGAGCATGTTTCCTAACTGCTAGACATTGTTTAACATGAAAAATCTCAACTTGTGAGATGTACAGATGTCAAGTGTCGAGAGAGCAACGTGTAGCAGCACTTTAACTTGCCAAGTCTTCAGAGATACAGTATGACTTATCATGAACGTGATGTCAACCGCTTCCACAACATCACATGACTGTGATGTCACAGGTCTGCCTATGAAACAGCTCAAAGAAGTCTTTTCAGATTGATTTAGGTTGCTATTTTGCATTGCATGCCACAACATGAGCAGTTGCTGTATCTGAATGCTATTTTTGAGTTCAATAGCCTTTAGGAGAGCTCTTTTTTCCCCAACACACCTTTACTGTACTTGACAGTCTGCTTACCATATGCTGAAATGCAGCAGCAGGCTAGAAACAGGAAAAGAAGACATTCTGCAGAGCATGCAGCCTTTCAACATCCTGCCAGACTACACGTATGGCCACATAAGAATAGCTACGTCTCACGGGTAGCAGAAGCAAAGAACTTTCCGCACAACAAACAACTCTGAAGTGGACCACTGCACAAAACATTCAATTTAAAATGCATAACCATCTCATGAGTCCCTGATAGTGTAAAAAAATGGACTCGCCATGTTTTTTGTGTGCCTCATAAATAAAGAATAAGACATGCATGGAGGCAGCTCTCTAAATAAAGGTTTCAAAGGTTTAACGCAAGTTTCCAGCATCTTGCTTTCTTTCAGATGAGAGTTGGTAAATTATGCATGCTCACTGGGACCATTATATGGGAAGAATCTAGGCCACTCACCAAAACACTCAACCTCCTGATAACAAAACTAAGAACAGGATTTTACCGATACTAAAACCTCACTAAATACATTGAAATATAAAAATACTAATAAAGGGAAAATAGGTTGCACTTACATAAAAAGTGGAAAAAAATTTTTTTGTTCTAAATATTTTTTTTTAAGCACTGATGATTGATTGTGACTCATGATGTCACTTCAAATGATGCAAAATAAATTCTATTTGGGTCTATTTTTTATACACAAAAACTTATCAAAATAGGTCTAACTTCAGATGACTTACGATGTGAACCACAAACCACATGGACCATTTCATGATGCTTTTATTGTGAGTTCAGCTTGACATTTTCAGTCACTATTCACTGCCATTGCACAGTTCAACCATGGCATTGTCTGAAACGTCTCTTTGTGTGTTTTGCAAAACAATTTAAGTCATACAAGTTCAGAGGACAAAGTCCTGACCAAATTTCAACTTTACACGAAAATGTGTCCCTGCATGCTGCAGGTTGAAGCACCGTTACACTTAAAAAACAAAAATAAAAAGCTAACCAAGACAGCATTTTGTGTATCACGGGTGGTCGAATTTGCTGTCTAGGTGGGGTTTAGACACAACCAAAAGTGTCTGTGCCATTGTGCATGCTATTGAGGTATGTTGACATGTCATAGGGATGAGCTTTTGCGTTCCATTCAACTCTACAGACTTATATTGGACAATATTAAAGGCTGTGACGTGACAACCACTGGTGGCAAAGGTTATACTGATAAATCCCTATTAGAGCAGTCACACCCTGGCAAAACAACAAAACAGTACCCGCTGGCAAACCTCTTATCAGCCTTAACGCAATCATTTAAAGACGGGTCCAAGTCGAACGCACACGCTTCGTGCAATTTCTTTAGCTTCGGCTTCCGAGTACGGGACTAGAGATCGATAGGCCTGGGACATCCGCGGCTGATAGTAGCTCGCCAATCCCGGGCCGGAATCAGCTGTGTCGGGGCTGCGTCTTTCTTCCTCCGCGTTCTGGTGTGTTTACCGTGAATAAACCGCGACTAATACACTCCAATCTAACAGATCAGGAGGAGGAGGGGAAGAGGAGGAGGAGGAAGAAACGCTTGCTGTGTCTCTCTCTCTCTCTTACCTCTCTTGTCGAGATCGTATCCGACTACCACGAAGTAATCGGCGAGCCTGGTCATCTTATCGAGATCACGGGGACAGGCCTCGGGGCTGACTGTAATCTTTCCGCTGAACAAACTATATTCCGATCACATTGTGAAGGCAGCGGCGACAGCAGCATCCCTCCAGCAGCAGCCCGCCGCCATACTGTCGCTGTGAGTGTGCCGTGCCCTGGCCCCTGACAGCGCTCTGCGCATGCGCACTGAACTCAGCGGCGAGTAGGGAGGGGCGCGCAGTCAGGGAATGTTGCGTAGTCATTCATTACAGCTCGAGTACTAGATAACACTAGTGCTAGGCCTATAAATAAAGAAACCTATTAAAAAATGCTACATTCAGATTTTATTAATTTGTAAACGTACCACATACTGTACAATAATATTTTAAAGGATTTTACATTCAAATTCGCATTCCAGTGGCTATTTAACAAGGAAATATAGAGGCCACTTATACAGAAATTTTTTTTAATTATTTTTTATTTATTTTTTATATATAAGTTGTAAGTATGAAATGCCTTTATAATAATGAAAGGGACATTAATTTAACTATTAAAAAATTTAATAGTGCGAACAAAACATTATCTTGATGCATTAATGTAACATTAACAATGACACCTGTTTTTTATGGACAGCTGTAATAAAAAGAGAGATTAATAAGTAAGATGGTGTTTGAGTTTAAATGCATGCAGATGCAAATGGACATGCAAAAATACACAACTCTAATGCACTTTTTCTTGTCAAAAACACCCACAGTTTTTCCCTAAGACTAAGCTGAAAAAAATAAATGTATAATTATTATAGATTTTTTTTTCAGACTATAGATGCTCTGTATTTATAAATTCAACTTTTTTAATAAAACATTAAACATGTTTGGAACATTGTTGGAAGTCTATATTTCATCCCAAACAGATGAAATACAAATTTGCATATATAAAGAGGCAATGCATAAATAATTTGCATATAAAAGCTTTTGTTATTGTTATTTGTCTTGTTCTGTTGCATGCAATGACTGGAAGACATGCAGAAAATACACAGATGCTTTCCAGATGTATTTGAATTGATCTAATGCACTTTTTTTTTTATTTGACAAAACAATAATCATAAAATCATGTGTAATGATTTATGGACTTCACTCAAGTGCTTTGTGAACTGTTTACAGAAATGTTTATCTGAAGCAAAAGGTCGACTGAACCCTCATCACTGCCAAAAATATCCTGCACAATTTTCTTCTTAGGTAGCCGTACAGACGATAGAGACCCTTCAGTCTCCTACCTTTCATCTCAAGCCCCCTAAACATGTGTGATTATCTTAGCTGTCATTGCTTAGGTAACAAAATTGCACTGATTCAATGAGCACGTGGATTTTGCTATAAAGAGTCAGTGTTTGAAGGGTTGCTGCATAAATGTCAGTTACGAGTCTCATCAAAGAGGAAAAAGCTGAAAAGGCCTACCGGATAACATACCCCTCTGAGGCCTGTGTCCTTGTCTGTCAGCATCGACACGCCTCCAAAAGAATTCCAACACTTCCTGTGTAAAGTCCTTTGACCCAAAGTACTTATCTCACCAGAATTAAAAACAATCACAGCCATTTTATAGGCCTACTGTCAGCCTGTCATCGACTCTCAATTTAGCTGAACGTTCAAGGGAAATACAAACGCTGTCCAATCGACTGTGTAAATGAAAATCTATGGCAAGCATCCCAGATAGTTGCATTGTGGGAAATTTGAGGTTGTTATTTATCCAACCTGAATGCCTTGAAAACATATGTAACTCAATATTGCAAAAGATTTCTATATGAATTCAAAAAAAGGTGTATTTTCTCATTACAGAAGCTGAGTAATTATATTCTTCTGAAACTGAAAAGTGACAAGTGAGAAGATGACAGGAAGTGTCGTGGGCTGTGCTTTGGTCGCAGCCATGTGACAGGAAGGGCAAATATGTAGACAAGGTAGTGCTCTGTCTGTGTGTGTAGAAGTGCCTGGGCCAGGGTTGCCAGATTTTCACAACTAAACTGGCAGGGTTCTCCTGGTTAAATTCACATCGCAGGGGCTAAAAATCCTGTTACTGGAGTTTTTTCAGCCTGGGGACATGACAAACAACATGCAGCAAAAGTGTTAAAGTAGCCCAGTTCAGACCTGGTAACACTGGTCTGGGCCTCCATTGCATGACATGTAGCCTATTGGGAGAAGTAGAGCTGTTCGGCCGGATTTGTATGTCATGTGACATCCTGTCAACAAACCAATAGACAGGAAGAGGTCTCTTAGCTCACTGAAAATCATAGGTCATCTCATTACATCCTAATTCCTTATACCACAGTATCTGAACTGTGAGAAATCCCTAATAAAAAGTAGTGCTGTAAAATGATTAATTGTGATTAATCGCATCCAAAATAAAAATTTGTGTTTATATAATATGTGTGTGTGTACGTGTATATTAATTATCTATAAATAAATACACACATATTCAGCATATTTGTAAATATATATATATATATATATATATATATATATATATATATATATATATATATATATATATATATATATATATATATATATAAATGTAACATATTTTTCTTAAAAATATACTTGCATGTGTGTGTATTTATATATACATAATAAATATACACAGTCCACACATATATTATATAAAGAAAAACTTTTATTTTGGATGTGATTGATCGTGATTAATCGTTTGACAGCACGATTTTTAAAATTAGTGTTTAAAAGCATATCATTACAATGATGTTTTAAAAAAAAAATACACACACACATACACATTATCACACGGATTTTAAATGTTGTGTGTATAGTAAATTCAACTCTTTGAGTTTCTTACAATTGTGTTTTGACACCAAACATAAAACTTGAAACATGTTGTTTACAGGAAACATCCTGAATCCACCTGAGACTGAAAGGAAGTGACATTTGACCAAATTTGCATCAAGAAATAGGTAATAACTAAATAGATTTCACATTATTATGTGTCTTATTCAGTTGTTTTTTCTTTTATATCCATTTTAATTAAAAAAAAAGTTAAAATTAATGTTAAATTGACCCTTATAATCTTTTGTTGAATGCTTATTATATACTTTAAGTATAAAATAAAATGTATACTTATTTTATTTTAAGTTGATATTGACATTTTAATTACAATTGAAAGTCTAATAAAATAATTTAACCAGTATCAGCCAGATCAATCCTGTTCAGTGGCAGGATGGGGATATAACAATGAGTCATGTGAGGATTATGAAATGACAAGATGAAACACATGCGCCGGTTTCTGTGCTGATGAACCAGAATTAATCCATCCTTTATAAACACCAGTTATTTGATCCACTAGCACACAGTCTCATGACTTTGTCTTCATTCGCAGAAGGTATTTTTGGAAATATACCTCCATTGTTCCCCTGTAGTCACACCCAAATACAACCGCTCAAAGAGACTGCCATTCCCATACACAGATCCATAGTTAAGTGTAAATACAGGCATAAAGACATACAGGCACACTGGCTCATGGGTAATAGTAACAGAACAGAAACAGAAGCGCCGTAAAACAAACATGTCCTCAACTGTCCATCACAGTGGTGCAAATAAACTTGACTGTGAGCCATAACAAACCAGTTGTGCTCTCAAACTGGACAATGGGCCATCGTAAACATGCAAGGAAAACAAGCTCAGTGGGAACAAGCATGTTTTCAAATTGTATTAAAACAGGAATTTACCATTGGGGGGGGCACTGATATTCCAGCTCAAGGACCGTCAGTGAAGAGGTTTGTTTTTGTGTTTGAAATGTCTAAGACATAATGTTTATGTGCACTTTTAACGCACTAAGAATTTCTCCCTGGGAGATCAAATCCACTATAACTTTCTCTTTTAAACCCCAAAAATCTTTCATTACTTTGATGACCTTTATTCAGTGTAGTTATTGTAATGTTCACTAGGGGGCAGCAAACAAGAGACAACAGGTTACTAATATAGTGCTATCTATCTATCTATCTATCTATCTATCTATCTATCTATCTATCTATCTATCTATCTATCTATCTATCTATCTATCTATCTATCTATCTATCTACCTATCTATCTATCTATCTATCTATCTATCTAGATAACCTAATTTCTACACTTAGTGTGTTGATTTTGTCTTTGGAAAGCCCATGCTCATGTTTGATTTTAAAGAGCGTTCATTCTTTCCATAGAATAAGCCTATTATTTGGGAATTGCATCATACCATTCTCTATTATTCCTAATTAAATTGGTTAATCCTCTAATAATCATATGGCCTCCCATAACCATATTTATTAAAACCATGTATTTGTGTTGTATTTTTTATCTAATTGCAATTGAAAACATTTAGATGATTATGTTTTCAGAAAATCACCCTAGTTTAACAGAGGGCTTGTGTTTGGGTTTGTACTGGATTCACTGGCTGTGGCGTGTAGTAACTCATGTAAACTAATTGGCACATACAGTTAATGAGAGATCAGAGGGGGAACCTATTGCTCACATCCGAGATTTGGCTCCAGTTCACAGTTCTGTTGTCGCATGATTTTGCATGATTATGTAAAGGAAACACTTGCCAACCTTAATTCCTAGAGACATACATCTTGTCCGTCTCTAAGAATTGTTTCTTTAATCAGTCACCTTGGTTCATTGCGCTATATATTCACTATAGTGTTTTCCAATAACACAGAGAATCATTTAGTAGCATCAAACATTTACAAAAAAAATGATTTAATAAATGTCCAGCACTGACCTGAATAAGTGATGTTTATTTACCAGCTGCGGTGCTGTTTGACATTTCTAAGGAGAAAAGAAAGAGATTGTGAAAAGTGTAAACTATCCGATCTTAGATTGAACATCAGTATTAGGAAATCCCCTTAAATCTTTTGTTGCTTAAACATGGCCGAAAAAAAATCATTTAGAGGGTAAAACTGAACTAACAAGAGCTCGTGACATCTATGACACCACATAGCTGAAGTTCAAAGTTTGTTTGTCACAAGCTCAACTGGCATTAAAAATTGTACCGTGACTGTGCATGATATCCAAAAAAAAAAAAAAGTAAATAAATTTTTATTTAACAGTTTTATTATTCATAATAAAATATATCCAGTGAAATTATGCAAATTAAATAAGAAGATAACTTACACTACACAGCCCATTCAAACTCCACAGAAGTGCACGCTTCTTTAATTAAGACATATTGTATAGCCTATAAAATGAGTTTGCAGATATCACCACATGTTTTGCAACAGAAGTGCAAAAGATGTGCTGGTTTTCTGTGACAACTGAAAGATAATGTCTATGCAATCAATTATCACTAAAAGGCACATTGATTAGAAAAGTGCTAGGGTGCGTCCTGCCCTCCTGAATTTCTGGGGAAGTCAACCAGTTTTAGCATCCTTATCCCCTCTGCACACTCACACCAATGTGAGAGATAAACAAGAGAAAGAGTTTCATGAGAATGTTGGTGTGAATGTTAAATGACTCTATTAAAGGGTTGCCTTTGGTTTTTGATCAGTGTGTACGTAGGTTCAGTGTGTGCCAACAATCCACAATCATCTCATAAAGCAATAGTTATAATCATTAGAACTCCTTTTATATTTAAACTGTCATTTAATAGCCTTACGTTTTACAAGCAGCACTAAAAATTCAATTCCAAGCAAAGTTATGCATAAAAGAAATAACTTGATTTGACACCAATAGATTATCGCAGTGACTCTGAGAAGCAGCATGACCCAGGGTGAATAAGGGATTCGACACACCTATGAAAAAAATCGCGCTGTTAGTCCCGCCCTGTTCCTATTTAAAGGCACCAATGTCAGCTGAACCTCAGATTTCATAAGAGCGCGTGCGCACCCGTGGGAAAAATCTCGAGACAGTTTTACGCGTGGCACTTGATCTTCACCTGAGATAAAGGTCAGTAACTTTCATATGTATATATATGTATATATGATGCACTTATATAAAATATACTCAGAACGTGCTTTAAAATGGAACTAAGTGAAATGAGGAGGCTGTAATTAGTTGGCAACTAATTAGAGCATGACTTTAACCCTCTAGTTTTGTATGTAGGCTGGTATTAAATCATTTAACTATTAAATGCAGTTAAATGATGACATTACCAAAGATATTTGATGCACAGCAAAGGCTAGCAGTATCCTAAATGTTATATAAATTTGTGCGTGGAAAAAAAATGTTGTAGGCATCAATTAATATTTTCCTCCGCTTCATTTCAGGAACAGCTGAAACACCACAGAACCCTGAAGTTGGACTTTTGGTCTAACTTGACAGTTTTAGTAGCTGGAAATTCAGTATTGTTCAGGTGCATTGGAAGCCACCTCCTGACCAAGGGGGCGGGATAACATTATTCGCCCACGATGAGAGCGCTTTTCCCGGTTTTTCTAAGTTGCATCAGCCTGCTCTCCTCACAACTGCTTGCTCTGCCGGTGAGAAACAGGTAGGAATCCGCTTTTAAAGTACCTATAATTTGTCGGCCAGTATATTTAACTTTTGATTTGAATGTTAATAGTTTAATATAGTAGCCTAGGTAGGTATATGTGGATACTTAGTTTGTGAAGTAGACTAAAGAAGCGCTCAAGGATGAATGAATGCCTGCGCTGTACTTTAAAAGGAGCCGTTCTTTTGAGCCGAATCTCTTTAATGATTCAGCTGAACCAGTTCACAAACCCGTTCTGAACACTTGAATCACGAATCGGGCTGAGCGGTTCTCGAATCATCAAATCACTGACTTAATTAAACCGTCTGAAAAAAAAAAAATACTTTCCAGGAACTTTACAAATACACCCTATACACTGAGTAATGTATAGAAATAGCATAATGTTAAAATGGGCAAAAGCTTTTTTTCACTCAGATTCTTTATTAATGTAAGTTATGTTTTTATGTTTTGATGAACTGAACAAGAACACGAGAAATAAAAAATTAAGACACTTTATAAACCGCAACAAAGTATAAACCGGTTTTATTCAAACGTTAAATGCCGTGCCGGTGAATCTTTAAAACGGATCATCCAAAAGAACCGATTCGCTGAAAAGAGTCAAACGTGCAAATGTAATCTTTGCTACTTCATAAAGTTAAACACACCTGTTGAAAGACAAACTTAAGTTTTCAAAAACATTTCATAGTATGATGGCACAGGGGATGTATTTTATACAAAAGGAGATTAATACACAAAGAAAGGATGTTGTGTCGCTAGAGATAGTGGTTGAAGTGAACAAGGTCAGTCAGGATGGTAGACGTGACTGTATAAACGCACGCATCCCACCATTCACAGTCGGCTGCCCGGCCGGCTTTTTTTGAATAAGGAACTTATTGAGGCAGATTACGAGGGGGGAAAATGATTTCAAAGTATTACTTCATTAAATGAAAGTGAAGGTTTTTATTATTGGATTTCCCTTCAATTTCCCAGCAATAACAACTGTGGCCAGGAATAAAACACACTTTCAGTAACTTTTCCTTAACATTTGTTTCCAATGAGTTGGGAAAAATTATATTAAATGGTTTCAGAAATTGAACTTCAGATAATAACTAACTTTTACTATACACAATGTACACCTTTGCATAAGGTAAGCAGCGAACATCATTGCATCATTCAATTTTTGACTCATAACCTCACAAAACAAGTCATTAGTCACTTTCCAAAAAACACAGGTGCTCATCGTGTGATTAATAGAATAATTTATTGTGAACGCCATGCCTTCTGAAGCGACACATTTTCACGTATAGTGAATTTTTTTTTTTTTTTTTGTGATAAGCACTTGTGTCACTTTTGAGTCAAGAGTAAAGTTGCATAAGAAACAGCCTGATTCAAAAGCTAATTCTCCAACCAATCTGACAAAATAATACATTTACAGTTGGATTTGATTGGCGGCAGGCCTCTGAAATAGGATCTTAAGTAGTTTTTCTTGAAAACTGCCCTTTAAATGAATTAAAGCAATGACATTCTTTATATCTTCATTCAATTCATTATTGCTGGCTGATGATGGCACTCAAAAGGAATGAACTGCTCAGTATGAGTGTCTGTGTGCCCTCTTCTGGCTGACTCCTGATGTGCTTTCTTGCTGTTTTTGCTCTTCTTGTTTATTCTCCCAATGTTAACCTGAGGAACAGATAAACACAAAAGTTGAAAAAGAAAATAGTTGCACTAGAAAATTGTATTCCAGTCTGAATGGCAAAGTTCAATGGATAGTTGTTGTTGTTGTTTTTTTTCTCAAAACATAATCTTGTCTTCATAGCAGCTCATTAATATCTTCTGGCAGTTTTCCTCACCCAATAATGCCTCACGTGTCAAACCAAAATGTCAAGGCTGGACAGATTTACAGTATAATTGTGGCACATGCAAGCCGCATGCTTTGTATATTTGGTAGGACATTAGATTATAGAGTCACAGACATCTGACTGATTTACAGTTACATAGTGACAATAAACAACTGATAAATACTGTTGTGTCAGGCAGTTTCTGATTACTGTAATAATGTCAAGTGGCTTTAAAGAGACAGTTCACCAAAAAGGAAACTTCTGTCATCATTTACTTACCCTAATGTCATTCCAAACCCACACAAGATCCTTAGTAGAATGTCCATGCTGCTCTTCTGCATACAGAAGTGGAACAAATCTCCAAAAAGTCTGATAAAAGCATCATAAAATAGCAGCTATCTTGACTTATTTTTTTCTTTGACCTTTCAATATCTCTCAGTAGTGTCCTAACTCTTCTTGGAGAACTTTGCATTCTTTACATGGACTCACTTGATAAGTGTCCATGGAACACAGAACGTACAGAAACCTTTGCTATGTCAACCAGGGTTTGACATGCTGTGACATACCATCCCTGAGTCAAACATGGCGGTTAGCGAGGCCCATTTTGGTGGTTTAAACACTTTTTTTTTCGGTCTCTCAGAATAGCTACGCAAACATGGCCTATATTTCTCCCTTACATAATATCTTGAGGTTTAGTTTTGTGAGAGAATATGCAGAGAGAGAAGCCAAGTGGCAAACCGAATGCAGATTTAAAACAACAGCCGGAAACTGGATGCTTATTTGCGGTACCTTTCTGCGCTCCATGACCGAAATGGTTGCCATTTGGTTCAGCGCTTTTGTAGAGAGGATCTATGAGGTTTTCTGTATGATAATTCACTTTAAGACTTGTTATCCTCTATTATAATTCATAAAGGAGAGGATTTAAGGAAGTCAAAGATAATGTCTATTATGTAGGGCATCAGATTTATCAATGTTCTTCTACTGTCAGTTAAGTAAGATGCTGTTTGGTAGACATGTTGGAGAAAACCTGTCTGAAAATTCACTTTTTCTATGCTTCACTGATCCCAGGCCAATCAAGTTTGGACTTGAGTTATGCAGTCCTCCGTTTACAAAATAAACATTAGCATTTTTCACCATGCTGCTTGGTCATTATTGCTAGTGGTTAGAGGGAAAACTCCTCCATCAGGCAGAATTCCATTGTGGATTAGTAACTAAGAGCAGAATTCCTTTCTCCTCATCCTCAAGCGGCATGTTTCCATTCTGAACCAAAACCATAAAAACCATCAAAAAGAGGGAGGACTCAAAAATGCTCCTCGTTACCGCTATACGCTAACCATTGACAGGCTCAAATTACTTTCACTTTTTTGAATTTCACTTTTGCTATTCACAGTTTAACCATTAAAGTTCTGGTTTTCCCAAACAATACCCAACACTCAAGCATTTCACGTTTTATATGGATGCCTGGAGCATGTTTAAGGCGGTTTAGGGGCCATTCTCCTTGGTTTCATGAACTAATATTGGTCAATTTAATTACTTAAATAAATAGCTGTCTCAACAGACAGCCTTTCACAATATTATTTATCTATCTATCTCCACCCTCACCACCCATTTACTGAATGTAGATTATTTTTAGAGTGGTATATGTAGCATATTATTCCTATAAGACTTCAAATAATAATTTTATAATTGCAAGGCATGCATATATACAATTTCAACAGTTTCATTTCTCAATTTTCATTTCTCAGCTTTAGAGTTTTTGTATAAATGTGTTGCTTTTAAAGTTATACTTAGATGTTTTAGATCATTTGGAATTAAAAATACAAAAAAAAAAAAAAAATGCAAGAAACTTTATGCAGGACACTTTATGCAACTTTATGCAATTAACTTCCACTGTCTTATCATGCACCTGCCATGGTTCTGGGCAAAAACCAAGATCTCAGTGTCCAGTGTGTGATAATCAAACAGAGAGCAGCTGGCCTTGGCCATCACAACAAAACCAGAGTGTGTTTGTTGTACACGGTGTCACAAGGAGTCAAACCTTTTATGAACAGTGAGCAGTTGTTGGTTGCAGTAAATGTTTGCACGGTTGACCAAACAGTACATTTAGTATCTGCAGTAAATTATACTAAATGTTGGATCAAGCCAATTTCGTGCAATAAATAGCTACATAAACCTAATTTCACCATGAACTGTGCCATTAGCTTTATAGTTTTATACATTAAACTTTTACAGCCGATACTCTTCCACAACACAATAAATAAAAGTGTACGGTATGATTTGATTAAATCATAAAATAAATAAATGAAAAAATAAATAATATTAATTATAAATGATGTATAAAATGTATATATTGTTTGAAAATAGAATTGCAACATCGAATTGGAATTTAAATATCGATTATTTAAATAAATGATAATAATTATAAAATTATTCATAAATTAATCTGCATTCAAAAAGTTTATTTAGGTGTTTAAATGATAGATAGATAGATAGATAGACCAATCAGAATTAAGCATTCCAAAGTGCAATGAAATAACGTTCAAACTTGAGTAAGTGCAATATTTATAAGTCTCATCTCTGTCTCATTGCAGGTTGGAGTTCATGACAAGACTCCATCAGCTAAGAGAGAAAAATACCATCTCTCTGGACATTACTGAGCGCCCAAACACTGACCATGGGGTCTCCATCGACCGCACCATTCTATGGAGGGCCATCCTCTCTAAATCGCCACCTCAAGACCCAATAAGAAACCCATTCCACATCGGTCAGCCAATGGCAGGAGAGTCCACCAAAATGGGAGAGAGTGCTAAACACAGAGGTCGTCGCAATGTGCACTCAAAAGCCCACAACAACCATCATCACGCTCAGCTGATGCGTGTCGGATGCGTCCTCGGGACCTGTCAGGTACAAAACCTCAGCCATCGCCTTTTCCAAATGGGCGCACAAAGCGGACGAGAAGAGGCGCCCATTAACCCGCGCAGTCCACACAGTTACGGATGAGTCAATACAGGGACATCCGGCTAAACCTAAGACCAAGAATACAGCGTTACACATATCTGTCCTGATGTTTGTCTATTTTATTGCAATAGGATACTGCTGTAGTACTCTTTCCTCCTCTCCGCCTTGGTTTTCTGGAGTGTATACTGTGCCTTTTTGGACAGAAAGGACCCTTTGTTACTTGATGGACAATTTTGAATTCGGTGCCTCTGAAATACTTTGACTCTGGCCTCTCATTTTTTGGTACTCAAACAGATTTTTTTTATTTTAATATTGTCATTTCATGAAGTCTTCAGATAAGAGTTTATTCCGGGTTATGCTGCATTATGTCCCGACTCATCTAAGACTGTTAAATTCTACATCACTGATCAAACTGGCTGAGCCTTTAATGTGGATTTCATCAAGGTGTGGGATTGGATTTCTGTCAATGTGAGGCTTGTGTGTTCCGAAACCTCTGAACCCTCTCACCTTGTGTCTCCAAAAGACTCAAGAAGAAAGCAGACTTTCTACATTTGCTTCGTAAGTGGTGCAAGACCACCATCTGATACCTTGAATAGCTACTGCAGCGTTGGGTTTAAATGTTGGGTTTTAGACAATGGAGAATTGTCTGAATTTACAAAGACAGTGGTCCCTTGGTTAAACCCGCATAACAGTACAGTAGAAATCACAGTCGAAACCGGATTAACACACTGTTGCTTCTCAGTGCACTTTGAGGTCTGGCGCCTGAAATATTACACTTCACGTGGTTCATAAAGTTACAGGATTGAGTTATGATCCTCAAGGTCTCAGTTTGAACTCTGAAAGAATCCTGCTGGGCTTTGCCACATTTTATAAACAGAAGCAAGACATTTTATGGAGCATTTTTAAATGATGGTTATAACTCATCCATAAATACCCATTACCAAGGTCACAGCTCCATAGAGGCTAAAACTATCTTAAGGGCTGTTTTAAAACCATTTTCTCCCATTTGTTTTGCAAAACACTCTCAAAGGAACATTTTATCGTTCCCAAAAAAAAAAAAATTCTCATGAAGTTCCAAACCTGTATGACTTTTTCATTCTGCGTAACACCAAATGTTCATACATTGCACGTTTAATGTATCTGAGATTGGTTTTAGATCCCACTGACTTGCATTGTATGGACAAAAAAGTGTTAATGTCATCATTGCCCTTAAAAATATTCTTAACAAACCCTGATTGGCATCATTTAAGTAATTCTCAAGCTCGTCCTTGTAACTCTAATTAAAGATTCTGGTTCTACCACAATTTGTGGGGCAAGCGTTCCAAAGTCTTTCTGGAAAATGACCTTCCAAAAGCACTCTTCCAGCCATGTTGTGTATTTTAAGAATTCCATTTTGTCACAATAATCATGTCTGAATTTGTGGGTGGATACACACACCAAAAATACCCGACAGACATCGCAAAAGTAGCTGTAAAAACCGACAGATTTAAAACTTTCTGAAACTTTCCATGCCTTTTGAGGGGCTGTGGATGTCGGGGGAATGCTGTGAGACATCAAAGTACATGTCTGAGGATTAAAATAAGCAGAAGTAATCCTAAAAATCCCACTTAAACGTCAAAAACTCAATTTCAGCTGGGTGCCAGGCCAAACTCTCTCATTATGTGATGTATGTTTGAGGACAACTTGCTTTCAAATGGCTCCAGAAAGGCAGAGAACCGACCAAAAAGACTTGAATTTACTTGATCCCTTTCTGTGCATTCACATCACATTATACTGTTCACTTATCTTTAAACAGGCTTGAATTTCAATTGGATTTGATGGTATTCGTCACTGTAAAAGTCTTGTTGCTTGTCATGGCTGATTCTAATGATGATGATCATAGGAAGTAGTAATCGCTGGTGCTTTGGCGCTAATCTGCTCACAGGCTCTCTATATATCCGACACCATTCTCTCTGCTGTAATCGATCTGATTGATATCTCGTGACTAATCATAATTAAAAGGCTTTTAAACTGCTGAGAGCCTGGTTAATCTGTACTGTTTGCACAGTGAGAGCTTTTTAGCCTGCCTCATGTTGACTTCTATATTGATCGCATTCCTTTTTTTGACTATTTATCTATTTATTTTACTATTTATGGGTTGTTGTGAACGTCTTGGTGACATGGCGTCAGAATCTGGCCCTGATCGGTCTTTGTGCGCGTGCGTTTTTTGTGTGCTGTCCGTGTATTGCGTATTTTTATGACCTTTGTCCCCCTTTAAAGCCCTACTTGGTTCATTAAGAAGAACACAAGCGTTAGCTTTCTCGTTAATGTGAACGTGTTCGGGATGAAGGAATACACAGAACGTTATGAATCTGTGTCCTGGAGACTTTTAAAGACGTGTGTGTTTGTGTATGCGTGTGTGTGAACGTCATCCTGGCCATGAGCTCTAACATTACATGTTTTAGCTGATACTAAAAGTCAGTTGTGTTGTTACTACCATGCAAAGCACTTTAAAGCAGAGGCATGTTTCTGTTTTTGTCACTTGAACTTCAGATTTGCCAGTTTTGTGTACTGATTTTGAGCAGGATCTGTATGAATGTATTTTAAAGGGCGTTAGCACACTGAATGACCACACACTCAGTATCATGTACACTATCTTTTATTAGGTCTGATATTTCAGTTAATGTATTTATGTTTGCATTTGTGTATCTATGTCACCAAAGACGTTATTCATCACATACAGTGTTTTCTCACACCTCAGTGTTGTCCTCTGGGTATGAAAAAAAAAAGAGTATATTTTGGGGAAGATGGTAAAATTAGTTTGTCACGCCCATTCAATGTCCTTTTTTTTTCTCTGTGAAATAAAGCACTGCATAGTAGTGAGATGAAATCTGATGTGTTGTTCTCTTTTAAATGTGAATAGCGGATGTTTGTTACATTGAAAGGACACACAGACATCACATAACACAAATTAAAAGGTCCACTAAGTACAGTAAAAGGTTTAAGACAAAAAAATTGACTTTGGGTCTGTTTTTGAAATCCAAAAGCATAAGTATTTTATGCTCACTTAGGCTGCATTCATTTGATCAAAAATACAGTTAAAACAGTAATGTTTTGAAATAATATTACAATTTAAAATAAGAGTTTTCTATTTGAATATATACTCGGGTATCATTTATTCCTGGGATGCAAAGCTGAATTTTCAGCAGCCATTGCTCCTGTTTAAAGTGTCACATGATCCTCTAATATGCTGAGATTTGGTGCTCAAAAAACATTTCTTATTATTAATATTGAAAACAGTTGTGCTGTAAGAAAGCAAGATACATTATCTTTAAAGTATTAATTTCTTAGAAAATTTGTATATATCTATTATTCTTTTTTACATTTTTTATTGCAATATAATAGTACTTCGACAAACATGATTAAAACTGACGTACAGTCACATTGGGTTGAAAATTCCAGTCATTAACAGAGGTCTGGAAAAATATATTTTAGCTTGGTTTTAGCTGCAGAATGAATGAATCATAAATGAAAAATAAGCCTTTAAATAGGATCTTTGGAAACTTAAAACATATTATTTTCCAAACCAATTATGTGGGTTTAAAGTCCATGACAACTGTTGTGTCAGTCAGCAAACTATGAAAAAAATACTACACATGTAATGAAAGAACCATACAAGTATTAAACTATTTAAATAATTATGTGTGTGTGTGTATTATTCCTCTTTTTGTATATTTTACTCTACAGAAATGTTTGCAGATATCAAATCATTTTAACTTTTTGCAGATCTGCTTAAAAAGTCTGTGTCTGTCTGCAATATCTGTCCAGGCTTATCCACTATTTATGAATCTAAAGAGCACTGAAATCACTTGGACTATATTCCTTTAACACACTACTAAACCTAGTTTCACAAAACTAACAAACACAATGACTCCCAATGCACAAATCTGTGTTAAAAAAAAACAGATGCAACAAAGTAAACATTAGAACATTAGTTTGAAAGCTGAAAAGTGGTCCCTTTCTACTCATCCTGGCACTGTGCCTGCTATAATCACCAACTCCAACAAAAATTTCCACTTCAAAAGGAAAACGTGGTTTCTGATAGAGCCATTAATAAATGAGCAGGCAACTATCACATGGGCTCCACAACTAACAGCCGTGCAGACAGAAAAAGCAGGTCACTGGGAGATGGGTAAACCAATCAGCTGACCATGAGATGGGGTGACTACAGCCTTCATAAAAATACAATATTACATACAAAGACGAAATGAATGTGAAGGACATATAATTACAGATAATATGAGGAATAAACATTTCCAAATACTGTAATTTAACAAATATTGGGTCTGAAGCAAACAAAATCCATTTTAATACAGTTAATCTTAACAACATTTCATTATTTTCTTTAGAGCAGAACACTTTTTAAAAGTCAATGGCATTGCATGACCTTGTCCTTCAAATGCAACAAGGCCAACGTACAAGTCTGCAACCTGCATATGTTAACTGATCTGACTCATATCTCTCATATCTGTGGAGCCAGTACGTGAAGAGTGGGAATGTCAATGACAGTTTGAAGCTGGGATTGCATCATTCTTAACACGTCACTTACTGTATACATTCAGATAGTTATGATAAAATTATAATTATGATTAAATTGTGAATTCCTGAGGCACTTCAAAGTCAATTACAGCTGAAGGTTTCAGAGAAAGTTGCCCTAATTTAACCTTTTAAATGAATCCCAATAGAACCATACAGACTTTGTTCGAAACTGTAATGCACATCCCCAGTATAATATCTGTTATCTAGAAGTATTATATTATATTTTGTTTTATTTTATTAAAGAAAGGCAAGGTGTAGGAAAAGCTTCAGCTATTTTTATTTTGCTAAAATATAATAAATCGGGAGCATTAGGTGTTATCATTATATGTTGAATCAGATGTTATTGTATTATTATTCATATACTACTATGTTATTATTATTAATATTTTAAAGTATATTTTATTATTTTTTTCTTTTTCTTTTTAGCTTTTTATGTTGTTATGTGCTTTTGTTGTTTCATTAGTTTTTGTTTTTAAAAAATATTTCTCAATAGTTTTATCTTTATTTTGTTTAAATTAGATAAGTTTTTATAATTTTATTACATTTCAGATTTATTTAATTTATTTTCTTTTTTTTAACCGCTTTAGTTTTAAATTGGAGTATTTGATTAAGCGGAGGGAAAATACGCAGAGGCAGATACACTGGGTAAAAATATGCTTAGGAAATCTGGCTGGGTTAAAAAAGTAAATCAGGGTGGTATACCAGCTACAGTAAGAGTCAAATATGGACGCGCCTAATTTAACTAAGTAATCAGAAAATAAATGCAATGTGCTGCATTTTGCCACATGCAGTTTTTAGTAATTTCTAAGGATAAAATGGGTAATTATAGCCAACTAATGTTTTATATTATATATACATATATATATATATATATATATATAAAAACATAATTGTTAACAATACTTCAACCTCAAACAGAATGAATTCCCATGCTTCTCCAAGCTGGTTTATTATCACCAGCACACCAGCATCCAAAGCTTTACAGACGCTGCTCTTCTCTGCTAGGATCTCACTCACAAGCTTCACTGTGAATAGAAACGCATGTATCCCTGAACATGGGAAGGTAAACTACAAACATCTTCAGGCATAGTGTGTGGGAGAGCACTGAATGGAATTGCGAGTTTGCATATTCATTGCAAAACTATAAGCTTGCCCAAACAAGCAGTCGTCATACACACTGCTGAAACGTTTTAAATGTCACAGAATTTTCATTTGTTTCTTCCCTGCACTTTAAACAGTAACTTGACGCATTTGCAGAGACAATGGACGTCACCCTCATGTCAGCTGCTGCAAAACTGGAGATGTTCAGGCTGTAGTCTTATAAACTGGAACAGAATGAACATGATCAAGCCATTGGGTTTCCCTCTAGAATCTTTTAATGGACATTAAGAATTGTGGTTTTCAATTTAATGGCTGCATGTGGTTAACATTGCTTTCACAGTCTGTACTAAAACATAAACTACAGACAGTCAGAGCTCAGCAGTGACTCCTCAAACTGCTGTACCCATTTAAGGACTACAAACACAACAAGGATGTGAGCTTGCATTTTAAAATAAAATATGCAGCAACTGTTTAGTATATTCGTCTAAATGTAAGTGCTGTGCAAATGCCGACCTCTATACAGCCCTGAATGTCAGCGGAGACTATGTCAGCTAGATGCGCCCCATCCCCTGCGAAGACCTTGACGACCATCAGCACAGGACCACAGGAACCAGTCCTCTGCACAATCTGACCTGTGCTGCAGCCTGAAATGAAACCATGCCATGCTGCTTTGGTCTGGTCAGAAGAGATTTCTGTTACCATTAGAGTTTTGGTTCCTTGCTGCTGTCGCCGTTGGGGATGCTTGCTTGATTGCACAGACACTAGTGGAAGAGAGCTGAACTTGATAACATCACTGAATCATCACTGAACTGACTTTAGCTGGAAGAATGACTCTTTGTTATTGTCTTCTTCCATTATTGACAAACTGTTTTCCTGTTTGAAACTGTAAAGCTGCTTTGAAACAGTATTGTGTAAAGCGCTATTCAAATAAAAGAGACTTGAATTAAAGCTATTTGTTCTTTAATAATGTTTTTAAAATGCTAGCAACAAAATGCTATTTATACATAGTTTATGGAACTTTTTTTTCTGAAATTTTTCATTTAGATGTTCTAAACTGTTTTTTAAAATGCTGCTGGTTATTTCAGAACGTTCTGAGAACATTCAACAGTAACATTCCCATAACGTTTGCAAAACGCTAAAATGGAATGTTCCCTCAATGGTCGTTTAATAATAAAAAAATTTTTTTAAATGAATGTTCAGAGATTAATTCCAAAAATGTTTTAATACGGTTAATGAATACATTGGCAAAACATTATTAAATCATATTTTTGTTAGCCGGGATTCAACGTGACATTTCTGAGATTACACGATTTTTAACTTCTTGACTCTTCATTAGTGTCAAGAAGTTCAATTTTTTACGAGAAAATCTGATCAAAAATGGTAATTAACCATACTTCTTATTAAGAACATTTATTTAGAGGTTATGAGACAATTATGCTGCATCACAGTGCTTGGAAGATCCAGTAATTTCAAAAGAAAATGCTTCAGAAACAGATTTACTGACTAACATTTCGAGGGTTTTGAGAAGTACATGCTGAGATGCACTCTTTTTGAAGGTGATGTCATAGAGAGTCTAGCCAAGCAGGAGCTCTGCTATTTGAGCAGAGCATGACTCTGAACACACACACACACACACATTCTGGTGTCAGGATTCTGAGCTGAGCCGAGTGTTGGAATCACTCTGCATACGTGCAGCTTCACACGTGCAGGAATTCCCAGTCATCAGCAGCTTATATGGAAAAAATGACTGAAAGGAACCAAACGCCACATGAGAGCCATTAATATCATTCCTTGGACTGAATCCCCCTAAAAAAAATGAGGTTGGAAAGATTTGGTTAATTTAGGCTTTGGATGAGTTAGTATGTTTTGGCATAAATAAACAAATGCCATCGTTTTCACCTGGGTTTAATTACAACAAATGCTCTGAAAGAATAATAACAGGCTTGTTTTATGGTTAATAAAAATTATGAGACAAATTTGAGTATCATGCCAACATTTAAGAATAAACTTAAACTTGCATATTTTCTCAGTGAATATTTCCTGATATTACTTTTTGAATAGTTTGTTTTACTGATTTTAGTGAGTATGTGTGTGTGTGTGTAAAGCTTACATTTTTTCTATCCGTTTTTGTTTTACTCATTTTAGTACTTATTAGTAACTTATTTCAGTTAGTTTCCAACCCAACATTTCTATTTTTTAAGTTTAAGTTTTTCATATAATATCCATATTTAAATTAAGCCTTATTTCAATAAACCTTTTTTTGTGTATTCATTGACAAAACAACACGAAAATGTAATCAATGTTTTAAATAAACTAATACATTTTATTAAAATGATAACATTTTAGGGAAACAAGAGAAAAACAGCATAGGGCAGTGGTTTTCAACCTTTTTGACTAAAGTGCACCCATTATCCATATCTATCTATCTATCTATCTATCTATCTATCTATCTATATATATATATATATACCTTAGAATTTCTACTATATTTTTTACAGCTTAGCATTACCAGAATACAATTCTGAAAGTCTTTATAAAAAAAAAAAATTGAGTTTTAGGATTTTATCAACTGTCATGACTTTTTCAGGTCTGAGTGAATATAAATTCAAACACTCAGATCATTTGACCACTGACTAATTTGACGAGACATAAGTTCAGATGGGGACACTTGACTTTTGACCTTATTTAATCATGTTTGCATGAGACTAAAAGGATTAGTTCACCTATACAATCATCATTTACTCACCCTCGAGTCTTTCCAAACCTGAATGACTTTCCTTCTTCCACGGAACACAAATGAAGAAGTTCTTGTTCAGTCTTATCTATATCATCACAATGAATGAGGACAGAAGCTCTTATAAATCCAGTCCACACGACTTGGTTTCTAGCTTGGAACGTCATTCTTTAATCTAAAAGCTTCAGTCATCATTCACTGTAATTGCATGGTCAAGAGAGACCACAGACTGAGCGCCACAATGCATCTTTCACAGTCACGCTTTCACCTCACAACAAGGCTAAACACGTCACTGGCCTTGTGTTCAAATGGCAAAAACCAACTTTCACTACAAGTCCGGACAGCGGATTCCTTGGAAGACTCACCTTATCAATCAATACTTTAAACATACAAAACACAACGAACCAGTGTTGACTTTATTTGTATTAACTTGTAGTAGCTTAATACGTCGTACCTCTCTTTTCTTGAAAAGAGCTGCATGCTTGCAGTTTGAATTACACTTCTTGTTAAAGCTCTGGATTAGAGCATCTCTTAATGCTTCTTCATGTGCACATAAGAGTCTCGGAGTCTAATCTTTAGAAAGGCTTTAAGAAGGCATGAATTTCAAGTGCAGAATGAGAGCTTTTGATTGTTGTTCGGAGCCATACGCAGATAGAACTCTTAAAGATGCATAAACACCCTTGAACATTTACAGACTTTAAGTGCACAGACACTTTTTTGTATACTATTATAGAATGAATTAATGTTTTAAAATAGCTTTATTTGTAAATTTTCATTTTTTGTTATGTACTTTGGTCGTGTTTATGTCTTTTTTAAAGAAATACAGTAGTACAGACCAAAAGTTTGGACACACCTTCTCATTCAAAGAGTTTTCTTTATTTTCATGACTATGAAAATTGTAGATTCACACTGAGGACATCAAAACTACGAATTAACACATGTGGAATTATAAATGGAATTATATAGATAACAAAAAAGTGTGAAACAACTGAAAATATGTCATATTCTAGGATCTTCAAAGTAGCCACCTTTTGCTTTGATTACTGCTTTGCACACTCTTGGCAGTCTCTTGATGAGCTTCAAGAGGTAGTCACCTGAAATGGTCTTCCAACAGTCTTGAAGGATTTCCCCGAGAGATGCTTAGCACTTGTTGGCCCTTTTGCCTTCTGTCTGCGGTCCAGCTCACCCCTAAACCATCTCGATTGGGTTCAGGTCCGGTGACTGTGAAGGCCAGGTCATCTGGAGCAGCACCCCATCACTCTCCTTCTTGGTCAAATAGCCCTTGATGCCTTCAGTGTGACTCGACAATTTTCATAGTCATGAAAATAAAGAAAACTCTTTCAATGAGAAGGTGTGTCCAAACTTTTGGTCTGTACTGTGTATATTTAGATTCATTTTAATTTTAGCTTATTTTATTTAGTTGCCAAGATAATCGTTTTTTTTTAAATGTCATATAATATTTATATTTTATTTCAGCGTAATGTCAAGTAATATAATTTAATAGATTATATTTAATTTAAAATAAATAAAAACACTGCCTCTCTCTATCTCATCCAACCAGCTCATTAGTTACAAGGACATCGGACATCTAGTTTAGGCCATCGGTAGGGACACCTCGATTTGCATCAAGGTAAATTATATTTAATAACTTACGGATAAACATATCTATGTAGTAATATAAAGAGTTATCCTAGTTAGCCTATGTGATGTAGTGACTTTAGGTACATTGTTCAGCTCACGTCATATGTTTCTATGTCTCTCTGCTGCCATCTATTGGTTCATAAAATACTACAGGTGGATTTGATAGCGATTAATAACAAACTTACTAATAAATAAATATATAGACGACGAGCACTGTAGCAATATTACAACATTTATTTTTTATTATTTTTTAATTAATCTGGTTGTCGGTTTTCGCAACCGACTCTGGAAACTATTCATGACTGCACCGATCAGTCAATCAAATTCAAGGACAAGAATAAATTTTTAAATAAATAAAGATATTTAAATTTCTGGATGCTGTGACTGTCCAGTCCGAATCGACTTATTTTGGAGTAATATCCGAACTTTTAATTTGTAGTAACTCAGAGCGGAAACGGAGTACGTTTGACGTTTGTTGTGTTTGTTTTGGTGCACGCGTCCTGCTGAAGTTAAATCTGTGACATCGGTGGAGAAAACGACTCGTCGTTCGTGAATCATGGAATCGTCCATGATAGGTAATATTTACGATGGCATCCTTTGTTTTGCACCTTTTCTCTTCGCATGTCATGTTTGTTGGGAGTAAGTTAGTTTGAACATGTTTTCAGTTGGACACAAACGCAGAGCTTGCATTGAAGTCAGATTCTGTCAGTTTTTATTTGATTTAAATGACTTATTCGCTGTCTAATGTGTCTTTTATATAGGAAGGGGAAAACGCAGGCACTTGGTGCCCTCAGAATGTAATGATCTGCTGCAAATCAACACAGGGAACCAGTCTCTCACACAGCCTTTCAATGCTAACCTCAGCAACACAGATCCAAACCGAGGACTTCAGCCCAGGACGCCCACCAAAAGAAGCAGACAAGGTGTTGTTTTATTTGTCAGTGCGTTTTACAGCTTTCTGCACACAATTTTGCACTTTAACGCCTTTTAATTTCACTGTTAAGCTTCAGGTGGTGTGGGACAACAGAGAGGCATCACTGATTTCTTCTCTGTCACTGGAGTCATCAGCACCAGCCCCCAAAAAGGCTCCAAAACTCCAGTGAAGGAGGAGAACGAAGAAGAGGAACCAATCGGGCATCCAAAAGAAGAAAATGTAGAAGAGGAGGACTATATGGAAGGAATCACAGAGGATATGTTCGAAGAAGACTTTGACATAGGAACCACGTCTGTTAAAAAAGAAGAAGAATTGTTGGCGGTTACAGTGAAGAAAGAAGAGGATGAGGAGGAGGACCTGGTTGTAGCCCTCCCTGATGCCCACTGTGGGCTGCTGGGAGTGCAGGAAGGCCAGGAGGTGCCCAAGGGCCATGTGCAGGATCTGCCCGAGGAGGTCCTGAGGGAAGTGTTCGCACTCCTCCCAGCGATTGACCTCTATCGAAACATCAGCCTGGTGTGCCATAGCTGGAGGGCCGTGGTCATGGACCCACAGGTGTGTCGTTGATGCCTTTCAAACATTAACATGAGATGATCGTGAGTTAATAATGGTCTTTGTGGAGGTATTACTTGAAGGGGATTTATTTAAATGTGTTGGTGGCAGTATTTTGTGACATCTCATGGTTTCTTCCCTAGTTTCTACCTTGGAAGAAGTTGTACTGCAGATACCGTAAGCGGGAAAAAGAGGCGCTGAAGGAGGTGAAGTCTATCCTGGAAGATAACCAAATTACCAAAAAGGAGGATTTGTGTCTTCTCAATATGGTGAGGTAAGAATGCAAAATACTTACTTATTCAGTAAAGCAGCCACAGGACTTATTATTTGCACCTTTGAAGCACAACAAAAAGCGATTCCCAACCCCCACTTTCACACCTATGGGTCATTTTGAAGTCTTCATCAGGCCTGCTGATAGAGGTCAGACCTGTTTAAGTGACAGTTGTACAAAAGGGGGTCAACTGTAGTTTAATGTTCTGCTGACTGGTCAGTTTGGAGTCAACAAAGCACATCACTAACAAGACTGATAACAGAAATACTGGCAAAGTACTAATGGAGGGAAATTACACTATACAGAAATGTAATTAAGGTAAATAGTTATAGAAAATAAAATGAGAGATCAACATAAAAATAAAAAAGAACACATTTAAAATGAATTCAAATGCAAAATATAGTTAATGCAAAATATGATCAAACGTCAGATAAAAAAAATCCTTATTTAAATAAAATTTATATTACTGTGCTTTGAAAATCTTTTTTTCTTAGGTACATGTCTCAGTTCAAACACAGCAAAAGGGTAAATGTGAAGGATGTGTTGGCTTGTGTGAAAGGACATCACCTCTACGCTCATGCTGAGGCTTGCATTAAAGACAGAATGCCAGACACGGTGGATGAGGAGGTAATGAAACCTCACCGTTAACAATTTCTGCAACTACTAGTATAGTGCTCTTGTTTATGTTGCAATAACGCGTATAATGTGCATCCAGTAGATGTTTTGATATTTAACAAATTGTCAACATGTATTACAGGGTCCAAACCCTTGGTCTGCCCTGGCCCTGATGTTGATTTTGGCTGACGGAGTGAAAGATGTCTTGGACCTGGTAGCTCTGTTGCAGAAGTCTGGGTGTCTTCTGACAGCAGGAGGAATCTCGGAGTACCTGTGGGCTGTGGCCACTTTGCTCCTGGCCATGAGAAAGAATAATATTAACATAAGCAACAGGTGAGAAACCAGTTTGAAGTGCTTTTTTATAAATGACTGCAATGATTTTCCAGTCATGTGACTAGCCAAGCAAATGCAGAAACTTAGCACAGAATATTTACTATAATAATATTCTTCTAATATTTTATATATTTGATTTAAATGATTCTTCACTTTGTAAACTTTCATATAGGTGGCATTACAATATCTTCTATGTGCTGCACTTAATGGAAAACGCCCCCCCTCCTGCTGGCTTGCAAGACAACAGGTGGGAATCAAATTTGGATATAGTATTTGTGTATTATTTACAGTTCAGGACTTATTTATTATTTGTATTTAGCTAAAATGAAATAATCTGATCCAAAGTGACAGTTAACATTTGTAATGTCACAACATATTTGTATTTCGAATAAATACTGAAAATCCAGCATTGCCATCAGAGTAATAAATTACACTATTAAAATATGTATTTCAAATTGTAATAATAATTAAATTCTTTTAATTAAATAAATGCAGCCTTAGTGAGCATAAGAAGCACATTTCCAAAGAACACAGCCCAAACTTTTGAACAGAAGTGTATACATTAATTACAAATAATATATGTTATGATTGTGAAATAATGTATAATATTTGACACAATTATGATGATCATCACCGTCTTCATTCTTAGGCAGCAAATCACTCACGAGCAACAGCAGATACTCAACCACGACATCCAGAATCATCACGTTGTTAAAATAATGGCCTTTGCAGGTGAGGAAAACAATCCTTTAATTATTACAGCTGAAAGGGTTTTGAGTTTAATGCTATTCTTATTTTTGGCAGGCACTGGAAAGACGACCACACTCGTGAAGTATGCTCAGCAAAGGTCACATATGCGCTTCCTGTACCTGGCCTTTAACAAATCTGTGGCGATGCAAGCTCAGCGCTCATTTCCACACAACGTCGAATGCAGTACCATCCATTCAATGGCCTTCAAAGCTGTGGGAGTGAGGTCAGTTTAGACTCTGTTTGGGGGCTAGTCGGCAGAGAAACATAAAAGTCTCAATGAGCTATAACTAGAATCATTTGTGTGTCTTTTCTGCTATACAGCTATAAAAACATGAGGAAACTGTCCAATAATTTGCAAGTGTTTGATGTGGCGTGGATCTTGCCTAAAGGACACGGGGGATTCGTCAATGCTAAAGTGGTGACACAAACCCTCCACAATTTCTGCGCATCCCTAGACCAGCGCGTTGGTCCACAACATGTCCCACATAAGTACAAGAACACACACGGACAGCCAGAATACCCAGACGACCACCAAAAAATGGTAACGTGAAGACACACGGTTAAATCAGTTTACATCTGTGAATGAAGTTTGTGTTAACCAAGTGTTAGTTAATTCTAAAACACCTATCATAATCTATTTGGGTCTTTGTACTCCTTTGTCAGTGGCAGTTTTTGAGACAAAAAAACCCATTTATAAATCTCTTTCTCTCCAGACGTTTGCTGCCATCGCACAAAAGTTATGGGACCAAATGGTAGAGCTGAAGTCCAGAAGAGAGAGAGTGTACAACATGACCCATGATGGTACTCATCAAAATCTGGCTTTATCCGATATTTAAATGCCTGAGCTTCAGCTAATTTCCTTTCACGCTCAGTCACAACAGCAAGTCCCATAAACAAACCCAAAATCTTCTTTCATATTTAAGTTTCATGCTGTTTTCCCTTTGATTGTTATAAACAGGATACCTCAAACTCTGGCAGCTGTCGAGACCACAGCTGGACCGATATGATGCCATATTCATTGATGAAGCACAAGACTGCACACCAGGTTAAAATAAATCACCTTTCATTTTCTCTAATGCGTTGTTGACTGTAGCTCGGTCTTATCTTGTATTCTGTTTGCGGTTTTGATTTCCCAGTCATCATGGGAATTATGCTCTCTCAGAACTGTGGGAAAATCCTGGTTGGAGATCCTCATCAGCAGATTTACACTTTCAGAGGAGCGGTTAATGCTTTGCACGATGTTCCTCACACACACATCTACTATCTCACACAGGTACAAGCAGAAACACAGGAAAAGGAAATGACAGATATTATTTGTAGAGGAAGTGGGTTAAAGGTGTTTACGGGTGAACATGTTCTAATATCACCACTCATATTTTTGCACAGAGCTTCAGGTTTGGAGCAGAAATTGCATACGTTGGTGCTGCAGTATTGGACAGTTGTAAAAAAGTCAAGCAGATATTGGTTGGTGGGAATCAGGATGGTAAGTTTAAGAAATTATTTTAAATTTTTGCTAATATTAATAGTGGTAATTTCTCAGTCATTACTTTTTTTAAACCAAAGTATGAACCTGCCATTAATAAAAAATGCGATGTGCTTGTTTTCAGGGAGTGTACGAGGCGAGGACACACAAACACTACAGCAACTGAAGCTGGGACAGAGGCTCCCAGAAGGGAGTGTGGCCATTCTGAGCCGCTGTAATGTCACTGTTTTCAGTGAGGCCGTCCGACTTACAGACGCCAACCCCAACTGCAAGATCTACATTGTGGGAGTGAGTGCAGATATATTCTGAATGTCTTGATTCTGTTGTTTTGTGCAGTTTTTCCGTCAGAAAAAGTTACATGGTGCGTAAAACATGGTCAGTGTTTCTTTAAAAATTGCCAACCTCTCGTCAACCTTTCAGGGTGTTGAAAACTTTGGACTGGAAAAAATTATGGATCTCTGGGTCCTGATGCAACCAGAGGACAAACGCAAGAATGGCGAGTCACTTCATCTTGAAAGTTTTATAATCTTAATCTCCATGTTTTACAAAATATCCTGATTGGACTGCTCACAGTGGTATCTTTGTTGCATTGCATTCTGTAGTGTTTGTTTCTTACCTGTGAAGCTATTTCAGATTATGTTGGTTGTTAAATAGTTTTTCTAAAGTTTGCTTTGTTTGGATTTGTTTCTCTACTTAAGAGAGCCTTTCGATCAAGGATTACTTCATCAAAAGTTTCTGCAAAGATAAGATGGGCGGATTCAGAGGTCTGAAGGGATACGCCATGGCCTCGGAAGACCGGGAGCTGGAGGCCAAGCTAGCCGTGGTGGAAAAATACAACAAACGCATTCCAGAGCTGGTTAAACGCATCTATGATCGTGCCCAGAAAAGCGCAGTGTGCGCAGGTGAGTGAGAGAGAAATGGAAAAAGATGGAGGTCAAATAAAGTACTGTTTTTTTGAGAAATACACGATGATGGCATGCAGTAAAAACATTCATAAACAAGCTGAATGCCTTTATATCTCTGATCGTGCCAGATTTTATCCTTGGTACTGTGCATAAGGCAAAAGGCCTGGAGTTCGACGCAGTGGTTGTGACCGATGACTTTATGAAAGTACCATGTGCACGACACAACCTGCAGAGTGTGGGCAGTTTTAATGCAGGTTTGTGCCATTTGTTTTGTTTATTTATTTATATAGCACAGTTTAATGCAACACCAGGTTGCCCAAAGTGCTGCACAATATCACAATAAATTACATTAAAACAGACAAGGTCACAAATAACAGCCAATTCACATAACAACATAGGCACAGTTTTAAATAACTAAACTGCATCTCAGTAACTCCTCATTAGTTTTAAAAGATGTTTTGTAAGAATCTTGAAATATAAGATATGCATATGACTAATTTTTACTCTCTGGCTGTAGCCAACGTCCAAGATGACGAGTGGAACCTGTTATACGTGGCGATCACACGAGCCAAAAGAACGCTGTACATCACCAAGACCATCAGCAACATCCTCACATTCACTGGAGTGAGTTATTGCTCTCTGTCTAAGCATTTCAGTTCCGTTCTGATCTCTATAATCCAAAGAATATCCAGAAATCATGACATTGAAGCATTCTTATTATTGCTGCCTCTTCGTCTTTCGCAGGAGTACTTTCTGAGGTCCGAGCTGACCAGCACTCTGCTGAGTAAAGACCCATCTCTCGTCTGCTCCATTGACGGCTGTGAGAACCACATCACCGCAGACTCCGTCCTTAGCATGAGCAAAATCCCCATCAGATATGTCAGTGTCTTTTTGGACCTTTGTTTATCTTTCTTTTAAAGGAATATTTCACCCAAAAATGAACATTTGGTGAAAATGTAACCACACTCAAGTCATCTAAGATATAGATGAGTTTTCTGCGTCTGAACAGATATTTAGAAATGTTGCATTATTCACCTGTTCACCAATGGATCCTCTGCAGTGAATGGGTGCCGTCAGATTGAGAGTCCAAAAAGCTGATAAAAACCCAATAATCCACAAGTAATGCAAATGACTCCAGTTTATCAGTTAGTGTCTTGTGATGTGTAAAGCTGTGTGTTTGTAAGAAACAAATCCATCATTAAGTTATTTAACTTTAAAACTGGCACTTTTGGCTAAAATCCATAATCCATAATAATGCTTCCTCCAGTGAAAAAGTCCATCCTCTGTTGTCTTCTCACATCAAATTCCACCTACATATTTGTTTAGAACTGCTTTAGACTGTATTCACATGTAACTAGTGATCGATCCTTGCTAGTTTTTCTCTCCTGATTCAGGCTTTTTCTCTAGAGAATGCAATATTATAGAAAGAGGACTCGTATTTTAGCCAGAAGCAATGGTTTGAAGTAAAAAAAAAAAAAAAAAAGTCTTAAAATTTAATACAAACGTGCAGCTTTTCACTTTAAAAGTCATTAATCGATTGACTGGAGTTGAATGGATTATTGTGATGTTTTTATCAGCTGTTTTCATTTCTTTCTGATGGCATCCATTCACCGCAGAGGATCCATTGGCGAGCAAGTGATGTAAATTTCTCCAAATCAGAAACAAACTCACCTACATTTCAGATGGCCTGATGGGGAGTTCATTTTAAGCAATTCTTCTTCCTGTTTTGATTAAATGAATGTGTTTCAGATGGACAGCATGGATGCGGGCGGCGTTCTGTGTTTGACCTGTGTGGAGCAGCGTGTAGGACCTACAGCCTTCCTGCTCTCTCCACCTGAACGGGTCAGATCCATGACCTATACAAATGAGAGACCAGATCTACCCATCAACGTCGCCATGCTGCTATCTTTACTTTAAACACAACATTTCAGTGGCCTTTTAGGGTGATTTTGCAAAGTTCACATTTGTGGATAACTCAGATCTCCACTGGATTTTTTATTTTATTTTTTCAGTTACACTTATTTTTAACTATGTTCCATAAATATTTTAATATTTCAAATCGTCAAAGACTTTTTTCCCCCATTACTTAATTTTACTGGTTTTCCCACATTGTGACTTGGCTTATTTGGAAAACACTAAACATTGACATCACTGTTTTTAGGTGGAGAATAAGCAGCGTGTCTTTTTCTGGGTTTTTGTGGCAGCTTTAGAAGGGCCTGTTCAAGCCCTCGATTACTACAGTATTACTGCTGTTGTGAATGACACAATATTTGAGGATCAGTAATGTATAAGATTGTGTTTATGACCACAGTTGTAACATCAGTGAGATGTGGGAAGACTGATATCCATTCCCACATATAGTTTTACATAAAGACAAAGTGTCTAATTAGACTAACTTAAGTTTTGCACAGTATAGTATATATTAATCATCTAATTTATTTTTTTTCTGAAGGGTTTTTTGATGTTTAACTCTTTAAACAAGCAAGATCTTAATTTATATAACGTTTAATTTTATACCATTTAAAGAAGAAAAAAAAGGTCTAATTATTTAAAACAATTTTTTGTTTCAGCAGACATTTTCTGCAAAACAAGTCGCTTGTATTCCATTCTTTGAAAAATCTTTATCATATGTGTGTATATATGTATATATGTTGCACAGACAAGTAAAACTTTTGTCTGATCTGGTGCAGTCTCATTGTTGTTTTTTCTTCAAACTGTTTGAAATATACATTAATTAATTGTGTGTGTGTGTGTGTGTGTGTGTGTGTGTGTGTGTGTGTGTGTGCGTGCGTGCAGTAATCAAATGATTAATAGATACATAAGTATTATATATATACCGGTAGGCCTATGATTAATCATGTAGGAATATAGCACATTAGTCTTTTATAATTTTGTCAATTTCGTGTCTGTGTGTATATAGATACTCACATATCGTTATAACTATGTAATTATAATGTTTTTAATATATTATAATTATAATTGTGAAATTGTTTAATAATTATATATAGTATATTCAAGTAGCATTAAATTGTCCTGTATTAACGTATTTGCCACCAACACCTCTGGTACAGTAGAAAAGGTCGGGACGTCCCCTGTAAGAAACAGTTAGATGTGACTCTGTGGAGTGTGTGGATTTCAGAAATATTAAGAAGACATATCACGTTTTTGAAGATAGACTTGAATGTGCATGATACAAACCTAAATTTTTATACTTCATGACTGAAAATATTTTGTAACATGATTTTGATGTACCATTTACATGGCAATGCAATGTCTGATTTTAAAATGGGTTTTAAGGGATGAATTTTGAGATTTTATGTTTTCAATGATATATAACTTCTGATGATTTCTAAAATGTGATGGCAAAAGGCAACGAGGAAGTATTTTTTTCTTAAACAAAGGTAATGTAGATTTCTGAGGGTGCACTCTTGTCATAAATTAATCTATTACTTTTCCTACATAATTTTTAACAAAAAATATTGGTAAAATATATAATTGGGAGTCTTAGACCTTTCCAACGATATATAGTTTGTCAAGATTAGATTAGATTTGGTTGTAATATAGTAGCCTATAGTCAACATAGGCGTCCCGTATTCGGGACGGGGTGACAGTTAACAGATTAAACACTTAATTACAAAGATACGGCAAGTAACAAATTTAATTAAATGTGAAATTTTGAAGAAGAAAGACTGAAAAGGTGTTTACGTGTAAAATGTACTCCAACAATTTATTTTAAACTTTGACAAATATATAATTTTTTAAACTTTTAATTTAAAATGTATATTTTATTTGCTTAATTATGAGCTTTATTACCCAACATTTTTTAATAGTTTTGTCTTTATTTTTAGTCACAATAACAACCCATCTAAAAAAAGTGATGAAACAATTTTCCCTCAAAAATTGCTTGTAAATTTCACAAATAATTACAAAGAAACATCAAGTAATACATTGATTTAAACATGAAAACCTGAAGTAGCATGACTGAAATTGTATTTTCTTGTTATACGTACTGTAGTGTACTGTATATGAATTGTTAGAACTACTTATTCCAGTTTGACTACCAATGCTATTTTTTTTTTTTTTTGAAAAACAGGCTCATTTTCCAAGTCCCCTAGAGTTAAACAGTGGAGTTTTACCATTTGCGAATCCATTCAGCCCATCTCCAGGTCTGGCGGTAGCACTTTAGCTTAGCTTAGCATAGATCATTGAATCTTATTAGACCATTTGCATTCTTGCCTATAAATGACCAAAGAGTTTCTATATTTTTCCTATTTAAAAGTGACTCTTCTGTAGGTACACTGAGTACTAAGATCGACGTAAAAAATGAAAAGTTGCAACTATCGAATGAATCAGAAAATGATAACTGTTTAACTCTAGGTGACTTGGAAAATGAGATTATTTTCAAAAAAAAAAGTGCAGAGTTCCTTTAAGTTAATATTAAAAATTAGAACAGTTCCTCATCCCTCACACATTATCTTACAGTGAACTCTAGTGGACACTTTTTCATATATTTAACACAGTGCAGCATTTTCTGTAGTCTCTCTCTCTCTCTCTCTCTCTCTCTCTCTATGCCAGTCAACCATGTACTCCTCATTCTGTTAATCCTGGTGGCTTTTGCTCTCCTGTACAAAAAGACCAGACTACAGACACTGGCCAAGTATTCAGGTACACATGCAAGGAAGGTACTGATACGCAAGCACGTATTCAGTTTGTTTTGTTATATTGATCTTATTGCGGTTTATGCATTGCACGAGAAAGATGGGGCCAAAACAGGTGTGGAGGATGAGAAAACAATGGACACTGACATACCTGTGGTGATCTGTGCTTCAGAGGAGTGTATTGGTGCTGCCATTGCAACCATCAACAGCGTCTACAGCAATAGCCATGCAAGCATTTTCTTCTACATAGTTACGCTTCGAGATGCCATCAAAAAGATAAGGTCTCACCTGCTTATGGCTGTGAGCAGCACTCACTTGGTTGCAGTATTTCTGAACTGATTTAAACTGATTTTAGTGATGATCCATCACATTAAGTAGTTTATTGTACAACATGTCAATACAGATATTCTTAAAATCAATCATTATTAAGACTATAAACCTTTATGCATCAAAACACTGGATTGCTAATTGGACCCTTGACCTTTGATGTCAACAACAAAAGCAGTGGGATGCATTTGCTGCTCCCTTTTGAAAGTCGATAAGTCTATTTATTTGCATTTATTATGGTTAGTTTAAGTTCATTTGCATTTATTTGCATCTTTTCTGCTTCCCGCAATCTTTTGCACTCCATACGAGACCCACTGCAATTATATATACACATGCTTAGATTTTTATAATAGATTTATATAGATGATACACACACACATACGCACACATATGGTTAATTTCTACCGTAACAATAATTTAGTGAGCATTTTATATTGCAAATGTATATTTTATATACATAGTATTACTTAACATAGAATTTAGTTACATTTAAATATATTAAAAATTAAATATTAATAAAATATTATTATTCTCAATCAACATACTAGACATTGTAAAACTGTAATCTTTTTATTTGTAGTAATTTTTATTATTGCTATTTTTAGGTTTAATTTATTTTTATTGCGGTTATTTTATTTTAGCTATATTTCAATAAACAAATTACCCAAAAAGTTAACATTTTCAGTCTTAAAGAATGTACTTAATATGTGACTCAGACCTATCAACCCACCCTTAACGTGCCTCAGAGAGAAATGAGAATCATGCTCATTCAACAAATATACTCTCAAATGCCTCAAGAAGCATTTGTTTTTCTGGGATCAAGCAGGGAATACATAGAGAAAGCCAAACTGAGGAAAATCCAATACAGGATCCTGGAGTTCAATCCAATGGTATTGAAGGGGAAAGTTAATCTGGCCTCCTCCAGACCAGAACACAACAGGTGGGTATTTTTGCATCTATGTGTTAGTATTCTGAATATGGTGTATGTTTATCACTTTACATGGATTGATTTCTCACTTTCATTTCATCAAAACACAATTGCCTCTCACAGACATCCTATAGTTTAATGTTTCCTAATCCTGTTTACAATGTTAACCACAAACCAAACATCTCAAGTTAATGGAGTCCTTAAACCCCATGAGTGGAAGGTCAGCTCTCCTCTTGAACATCACAATGTGTCTCGTGGAAGATAACGTTTTTTTAATTTGATTTGGGAGTTGAAACTTGCTGTAAACAAACGTTCTTTTGTGTGTGTTCTATGATGAATGGAGTTCTGATAACCGTTATCCCAGATCCTTACTCAAAGATGCACGCTTACTGCACTGGAACGGCCATTTCAAGCCCTGAAACTATCCCTGTGTCCATCTGGACCTCTAGGAGAAATGGTTTATCCCAGACCCCACAGGAAGATTCACCCTGGTACGACCATGAACAATATTTAAAATTTAAACAATCACTTTGACTTGATACAAATCGATGAACTAAGGCTACTAAATAAATTAACAAATACCCAAAATGGAATCCTGTTATTTTGAGGGGAGTTAGTAAAATGACAAGGAGACACAAGGAGACACAAGGTCCTTTTCAGGAAACATTTAATGGTTCAGTGGACAGGAGTCAGCACTCCACAACTGGGTCAGTTAAATATTAACAAATTTACAATCATGGAGGAATGTAAAAAAAGAAACAAACGTAGCGCCTTAAAAAAACAGCTCCTAACCCCCAAACCCACCCAGCACAGAGAAAAGATAACCAGCTGAGATCGCCATCTTCACTCTGCATCACAGTCCAACACCTCGTCCCTCCCAGATTGAAACTTTACAACTCGACTTTGGCTGTGGTATCCTAAAACGCAGAGAAATCCATGTGTTAACACGCGTTAAGATTTAAGGAACTGTTAAAAATGGCATTTCGATCCTCATTTGTCACCCTCACGTCATTTCAAACCTCTTAAGTTCTCCTTTAGCGTTAGATGACAGAACCATGGGTTTGAAACAAAATGAGGGTGAGTAAGTGACCGTTTCCACACTCACCGTTTCTTCCTCTGCCTCCTCTTCTGCCTGGACCTCCTCCTCATCCTCTGCTTCTTCAGCCGGTTCTTCTGGCTCCTCCTCTTGCTCTTCCTCTACCTGTGGACACAGTAACAGGATAATGAGCCATGCTTCATTTGAGCATCGTTTTCGTATTACTGGCACTCGACTGTGTGTGTACCTGTTCTTCAAGATCTACATTCATGCTGAGCCGCAACATGCGCTCTATTCTTTCTCCATAAGCTTTGGTGTCTGCGAGTTGGTAGCCGGATCGCAGTGTGGCGGTTTCAAAGAGCACCACGGCTAAATCCGCAGCTGTCTGATCCTCAGCATCTTCCTACAACACAAAGCACAATATATCAGACACTCTGAACTCTTTTAACAGCATTTTTTTTTTTACTTGATCGGAGTTATGCTTGACTTACTTTAACTCTCCTCAACATCTCCTTGATGAGAGGATGTTTGGGGTTGATTTCTAATGTCTTCTTTTGACTTGCATAATAACTAGAATGAGAGGAAAAAAAAAAGGTTCACAGTTAGTATTATACATTTTCACTTTTCACATGGCAGGAAGTGGTGGGTTGCACGGTCACCACATTTCTAAATGGTGGCAAGACACTTATTTTCAGAGCACTTTATACAACTCATATTTCGTCAAAGCAGCCTGTTTGCAAAGTTTTGCAGGGAAAATCCTTTAATTTCAATGGGAATCCACACTTTTTTGCTAGTGACTAGTGAAAAGTTTTTATAAGTCATTCCCTTGCAGTAACTACGTTGACTGGAAGTAGAATTTGCATATGCACACATGTATTTAAGCTTTTTAAAGGACGTACTTTGTGGAAATGTCTTTTCCTGTCTGGTAAGCCTGGGCTTTCATGATTCGTTCCATGTTGCCAGACCATCCGTACTGACTTGCAACCAGAGCGCAGGGAGACTTGGTCAGCCTCTGAGACAAAACGGCCTTCTCAATCTGAAACGCAGTACAAGGACGAACTTGTTTAAAATAGTCATCTACCACTTCTAAAAGGTCCGTCAGTTTATAATATCCAATACAATACAAAATAAATTCCCAATAGAATATAAAAATGATCATACGTTGTCCTTCAGGGCCTTCTCTTTCATCCAGGTGGTGAGTGGTTCGAAGTCTTTCTCCAAAGTTTCTCTCTTCTCCTTGGCCTTGTCGCTCTCGTCGAATTTCACGCCTTCCTTGGCCACATTCTGGAAGCGTTTGCCGTCAAACTCGGGCAGAGCCTGGATGCAGTACTCGTCCACTGGCTCAGTCAGGTAGACGACCTCATATCCTTTCTTAAGAAGCCTTTCCACGAATGGAGAAGACTCGGCCTAAAATCAGAAAGATTACATGTTAATATGGAAAAATAGGGTATCTTTTTAAGTCCAGATCAAACTAAAAAAAATTATGCACCTCCTTCCTGCTGGTTCCAGCCATGAAGTAGATCTTGTCTTGCTTCTCCTTCATCCTCTCCACGTACTGCTCCAGACTAGACAGTATGGTGTCACTGTGGGAGGTCTGGAAGCGGAGCAGCTTGGCCAGGCGGGTTCTGTTGGAGTGATCCTCAATCACACCCAGCTTGATGTTGGTGCCGAACTCCTTCCAGAACTTGTCATTGTACTGCTCCTCGGCGATCTTCTTGATCATGTCCAGGGTCTTGCGGACCAGCTTCTTGCGGATGACCTGAAGAATGGAGGTATCGGCGCAAGTTCACGGCATCATGTATAATGTACATAAACCATCAGTCGAGGTTACTTTGATCTGTAACACGATGAGCTCACCTTGAGCAGTTTGTGTTGCTGCAGAGTCTCTCTGGACACATTCAGTGGCAGATCGTCAGAGTCCACCTGAGAGATGAAATCAAACAGAGTCACCAAGCATTCATTATAGTGATGCAGCAAAATCAATTATAGGCCAAAACTGATAAACTATCCGATTTTGTTCCATTCAATTAATAGCTAATTAAATCCAATACGTTAGGTCAAATTAAAAAAAAAAAAATCCTATTTAGTAATTAACATTTTCAATTAGCTTATATTTTTAGTTTTCAATTTAGATTGAACAAATTTGTGCATTCACCATTTATTATACACATATTTCAAGTTAGCTTTCATGGACTCGTATTAGTAACTTTAGTACTTATTTGATTTCAGCTAGTTGCCAGGGCAACATTTTTAATTTCCATCTAACATTTATTTTTTTCCCACTTTTTCCATCTAACATTTACATTTCAGCTTCATTTCGAATAGCTAAACCAATTTTTTACCCATTTAACAACACTTATTACCAGGGTTAAAGTATTAAATGAATTCAGAATTGGTTTATTCCAAACACTATCCTTATGCAGATAACAAACATAATAAACCTATTTTTGGCAGATAACATTTCTTTTGTACCCAGTATTACATTAGTGCAGGCATGCAATCTGCTCAAGAATGGAAATGCTCTTTAATAATGAGCCAGTGCACAGGAAGGCTATCACTTCTAGGAAAATGCAATGCAAACACGCATTATACTAAGAATTTTAAACAAGCAGAACTAGGATTGTGAAAGTTTCGAGTCACAGAAAATGTCAATGCATCCTGAATATCTTACAGACTACACTTAAAAATAGACAAAGACTTACAACGCCTTTGATGAAGTTGAGGTACTTGGGCATCATGTCATGGAAGTCATCGGTGATGAAGACTCTACGCACAAACAGCTGAAAGAACCAAAATGGGAATGATTAAGAATTCAAATACAACATAAGACAACGTGTTCTTTTCAAACTTAAAGATGAATTACTTTGATGAAGTCATTCTTCTTGGTGCCATACTCATCGAAAAGGCCTCTGGGTGCAGATGCAGGGATGAAGAGGATGGACTTGAAGGTGACCTCTCCTTCAGCGGTGAAGTGGATGTGACTCATGGGCTCATCAGAGTCCTGAAAATTAAAAATGATGAGCCACAGAGCATCATACAAGTTGATTCTTTGCGTGTTAAAGCACAGGTTGACTCACCCTGGAGAAGGTCTTGTAGAAGGCTTTGTATTCGTCCTCCTCCACTTCCTTTGCAGGCCTCTGCCAGATGGGTTTAATGTCATTCATCAGCTCCCAGTCCCACACGGTCTTCTCCACCTGAAAAGGATTAAGGAATTGTTAATTGAGAAACATTCATAAAAAAGCCTCTTATGGATGTTTACTTGTATATTTGGAGCCAAATACAGTACCTTCTTAGTCTTTGGTTTGTCCTTGTCTTCATCCTCTTCCTCAACCTCAGCTTCATCTTCAGTGGCTTCTTCCTTCTCTGCCCCAGTGTCCTCCTCTTCAATGGGCTCCTCTACAGTCTCCGTCTGGAAATGAGACAAATCGATGAGTTTGACATCTACCAGCTAGTTAAGCTATTGATGAACTTTAAACTCGAAGGTCTGGGGTCTTTGGTGGAAACACTGACCTTGCTGCTCCATACGTAGATCGGGAAGTTGATGAATTGGGAGTACTTCCTCACAAGGTTCTTAATGGTCTCCAGCTCAAGGTAGTCTGATGCTTCCTCTTTCATCACCAGTCTGATGAAATAAGACTACTTTAATAACCTGTAACAATGTAAAAATTATTTGCGAATTTTGAGTTAAACTGCTTACGTAATGGTGGTGCCTCTGCCCAGAGTGTCTCCACGAGGGTCCTCGATGACAGAAAACTCATTGGAATCAGATTCCCAGATGTGCTGGGTGCCATTGTTGTGCTTGGAGGTGACAATGACCTTATCAGCCACGAGGAAGGCAGAGTAGAAGCCCACACCAAACTGACCAATCAGCTCAGAGGTGGACTGACCCTCATCCTGCATCTCCGTCATCTTGCTGAGGAACTCGCTGGTTCCGGATTTGGCGATGGTACCGAGGTTCCTGACCAGTTCATCTTTGGTCATGCCAATGCCCGTGTCAGTGATGTGAAGCATGTTCTTTTCTTTGTCAGACTGGTGAGGACAGATAAAAGACACAGTTTTACTACTTGTATCAGGGTTATGCAATATTTAGTTCTATTTACTAAAGAAGCCAAGAACGAAAAATGTGTTTGCATTGCTAAACAAAATGTTGAGTATCAAAATTAAGATATGAAAATGCAGGAAGGAAATGCTCCTCAATTAGCTTCATACACGTTTGAATTTCTTTTGCATTGCAAATTAAAGAGTGATGTTATATTTCTCGGTTTCAGTAAACCGGGTTCATCTGTAACGGTGGGTTTCGGGACTCATTTCTAACACACCTTGATTTTAATAGTAAGTTCTTCATTTCCAGCAAGAGCATCTTCATTGGTGAGGGACAACAACCGGATCTTATCCAAGGCATCGGAAGCATTAGAGATCAGCTCTCGGAGGAAGATCTTAAGGATGAAAAAATTAAGAATTAGGAAGTGTTGATATTGTGTACAACTCGTAAAAACACAATGAACCACATAAAAGTTCTAATAACTCACCTCCTTATTCTTATACAAAGAATTGATGATCAGTTTCATCATCCTGTTCACTTCTGCCTGGAATGCATGCTTTTCTGCCTTTTCCCGAATTTCTTTTATTTGCGAGGCGTTCAAACCATCTAGCTGAATTGCTTCCTCCTCCCTGTTGGAGAAAAGATGGAATCATGGAAAAGTGCAAAGGATGTTTGTTAGATGTCATTTCCCCGAGGGGACTTGTTGCTATTTGCCCTTGGGTATTGTGGAACAAGACACAAGTGCATAAGCCAGATGTCCAACCCCCTTTGGGGATCACTTGTGGCTTTTGTGAGGAGCTAAAAGTGAATACATCTTAAGATATAAACAAGTGCGTTTAAATAAGCTAAAAATAGCAGCCAGGATTAGTTTTGAGGTTTTATTTAACCCACTTTAAAATTAGAGTCTAAAAGAAGGGTCACAAGTGAGAGGAAGAGTCCAGTTCGAATCAGTCAAGTGCAAGTTCAAGTCCATACAGACCTCTGAACAACCTCATCATCTGTGCGGGATCCGTCTCTGCTCTTCCCAAGGTCCTCTTCTACTGTGCCGTCAACGTCAACTTCATCATCAGCTTTCACAGATGCTGCAATTATGCAAACCATGAGATTAAAATGAAGCCACATTTGATGTGAATGTGACATTGACAAAAAGCACTTTAAAGCCAGACAGAATCTATGGTGTTACTCAGCAACATCATGATATAACACAGAGCATCAAAATACAACTTATTTGAATCACAAGTGTTTCATAACTTAATTCCCAAATATATTTGCTCAGCAAAGACCCTATTGTGCACAGCAATGCTGTTTGTTCATTGTATGTGAATATGCACTGCATATGAAGTTAAATTTGATTATAATTGCCCAGGTTCTCCACATCTGAAACGTGCAAATGCACCTTGATCTGACAATCAAACAAGATCCTTGATTAAATTCTTCTCTAAATGTGCAATTAATATGCATGATTTTATTTCTCTCGTGCATGACTATTTTACATTAAACAAATCGTACATTACTCGTACAATTACATAATTTCAATGCAATTAATCGATTTAAGACACCATATATAACTATATTAATAAATAGAATATTATTATGCGAAGCCCATTTCAATCTTAAGGAAACTTCCAGAAGCACATGCGAGTCAATTCCACTCTCCATGTTTTATTTCCTGTTCTGAATCTTTCTTCAATTTAGGAAGCGTTAACATATCTACATAAAAGTATTACTTAAAAAAATAAAAAATAAAAAAATGCTAAACGTTACATGGCAAAAAAAGAGGAAGCACACAAAGAAAGCAGCATTACTGCAAACCCTCACTGAAGCTTTGTCAAGTTCAAAGGCAAAGGTGCATTCCATGGGCATTTAATAAAACGTAAGTTACTCACCGAATGCCAAAAGTGCACAGAGGAGACCGATAATCCACAGTCGCCTCATTGTTTTTGGAGAAAATAGATATATATAATTTATTAATGAGACTCAATAGAGGATTAACGACTTGAGCAGTCGCAGTGGCCTCCACACCTCGATGGGCTCTTGCAGTACGTAGAAATAGAACAAGAAGTCGGCTTTATAAACTCCAGCGCTCTAGGGATGTACTCAGCCGGTATGAGCCAATCACAGCACCCCACGCACAACACCGCACCAATCAGAGAGCGATCCGCGGCAGCTGCCCTCCAATCACCGCCTTACATGTCCGATTTTACACGTTCCAATCGTGGCTCGCGTTGATTGGCTCGACGGGATGCCTGTTCATCGAGCCAGCGTTCTGAGGGGATTTCGTCATAGACTGTGACAGCTGATCTGGGAACGGTGTGAGTATTGTTTCCTGCTTTAAACGGTTTGAGGGAAACGGAACTAGATGATTCAGAATCAGATTTAATTTAGGGCTACGGTTACTTTAGCAACCAGTTGTTGACAAGGTTGAAAGACCACAAGAAAGTCAGGATAGGATTGAGATGTTTCTTTTTTACTTATTTTATGTTGACTAATATTATTGCATTTGCATTGCAATATGCATTTATTTTATTTTTCTCTATTGCATGTAACTACTGAAATTTTCACACACTAAAAATGCAAGTAATAAATATTAGGAAAAAAATAATGGCAGAAACTTCTGACAGCTTATTTCTGGGGTTTCCTCTCGGGCCTTATCTGTGTTATGTTCCAGGTGATCTTCAAGAAGAGCTGATTTACTTGAAAGCAAAGGTGTTTCCTCACCTAGACACACTTTGCCAGGCGAAGGGAACGTGTTTCAGACCTGTGGACTTGCAGAGAAGCAAACAAGAAAGAAGAGATTATGAAAATAATCATAAGCTTGACCTTTTTGACCAAAAGTTGAAAATCAGTTTGGATCTCATTGACCGCTCGTCTTTTTTCATTTGTCTTCTTGGACACAGCTACGGACAGTGTCTGCCGGCTGAAAATGGTTCTCGGTCTGATATTGGACCATGTTCTTTGTCTGAGGTGGCTAGGAACTTGCACGTTGCTGCAGAGGCTGGTTACCCTTGGGTTATGGAGGATGAGTATCGCACCAGTAGCCTTACAGAGCTGGAGATCACCAAGGCAGCCTTCATTGACAACAACAGAAGCTGCTTCTTTTATTTTAAAGACTGCACCCCTCAGGACACACAGGACGACAGAAGTAGTGAAACGTGCAATTTCTTGAACATGCTGTCCACTCAAAGTCAAAGGGAGAGACAGAGAATGAGAAATCTAAAAAAAAAGATCATAAATCATTGTCTTCCTGTCAGGTCTGAGTTCACAAGTCACAGTCTTGAAACACAAATGCAGATTTATATGAAACACTAAAGGCGATTTGTGTATTTTTTTGTTTTTGTTTGTATATATATATCTTTTTCCACCATCCTTTTTTTTTATTTGTATTTTTTTTATGTGTGACAGATTCTTCAGAAACCTTTATGAACTTGAGGAGATGATAAAGGTGGACTGGGAGGGAATATGTAAATTTCACGAGGATCCAAAACATCCCATCTCAGGTAAGACTACCCTTTAAAGGGCCACATTTTGAGCTTTAATCAAATTCTTTATCAATTCTAAGTTGTATTTTATTTTATTCAATTTTTTTATGCTTTATCTAGCCTATTGATTCAGTGTAAAAAAAAAAAATAAGAGCATACATGATGCATATTTAAAAATAGTTCAAAGTTACTATTATCACTTATGATAGGTATGATTTTGATAAGTTGTTATTTTGGGTTTGGGGTTTCTCAGTCCCAAAAACCGAATATGAGGGTTCAACAATTCAAGTAAGATACATTTATGATTTGTGACTTGATTTGTTGTAGGATGGCAGGATTCATTCGATCTAAAATACCATGCGATGTATGCGCGTACATTGTGTGACTGGTTTGTGCCCTCGGCACCCACCACAGAAATACTGAACACACTAAACAAATTTCTGCGTCCTGTAACCCATAATGCAAAATCTGAGATGCACTCAAAAAATCCAGGAGCTCATTTTACATGGTAAGAACATAAAAAACAAAATAAAGTAGGCAAACTGTGTTTGATTAACATATATTATGTTATAGGTCAAACTGTTGTGTGCTTTCAGTGATCTTGACCAGAACGACTCAGAGAAATCTATTTTACTAGTGTGCGGTGAAAGGGGTTGTGGGAAGTCCACTCTGGCAGCATGGTGGCTGCAGTCCTTCTGCAGACAAAATCCTGATGTTCCAGTCATCTCTCACTTCTGTGGGACCAGCACATCCAGCACTGATGTCAGGTCTATGCTCAGACAGTGTACTGCGCAACTTCGAAGAGCACATTACAGTAAATTGACTCATTTTCCAGCAAAAATATGTTTATGATTCTTGGAATTGTCTATATAATTCACAGAAAATTATTATTACAATGCTCGTTATTTTATGAAAGAAAAAAAAGTTTGATACATTTAAAAATTATCCACTTAAAATTTGAAATTGTTTTGTACACATACATTTCAAAAAACATTTTGTACAAATATTATAATAAAAATAGTGTGTGTGTGTGTGTGTGTGTGTATGTATGTATATATATAATTTTGACAACTTTAAAATAAATAAGTTATAAATAAATTGTGATGTAAATATTGTAATTTAAATTGAAATCTGAATTACTAAGAAGATAAAAGTTAGACAAGAAATATGCAATATAAAAAAAATAAACATTTGTAATAATTAAAAAAATTAACATATGAAATATATATATTTTAAATAATATTTTAAAGCATTATAAATAAAGGCAAAATATCTTTAACAATAAGTATTATTAAATATATTTAATAAAAATAAAATATTATAGATATATATTTTTAAATAATATTTTAGTGCATCATGAAGACCAAAATATTCGGATATTTTACATAATCTGCAGGTGATTTTCCAGATTGGGATGATAGTTTGGAGGACGTGATTGAGTTTATACATCTCCATCGGACAGTCCAGGCATTTACTGCAGCAGCCAGTCTTGGGCCTTGTATTCTTCTTATAGATGCTATTGACCTTCTGACAGAAACAATAGCAATATCAAAGCAAGAGGTGATCTTTTAATCTGTTGTTTGATTGAGTTAGTTGTCTTTAGATATTTTATTTCAATAAAATAAGCACCTTACTTCTGTATTTTGTTTTCCAGGTGAAGGAACTGCAATGGCTGCCAGATGATCTCCCTCGCTATTGTAAAATGATCATCACAACAACGTTTACTGACCTCACTTACAAAAGTCTGACCAGCAGGACCGATGTCCAGATTCTCATCTGTCCCCATCTCTCAGATTCAAGTGTTCTGGGCAGCATTATATGCAAACATTTGTCTTTGCCTTACAAGGAGCTGCCAGCAAGTGTTTTGCAAAGAGTTGGACGTAAGAAGCAGTGCCACATTCCGGCCTTCTTAGCGCTCATTGGCACAGAGTTACGGACATGTGGAGTGCTGAGGGAGAAAGAGGAAGAGATGGAGCTGTTGAAGGAGTATATAGAGGCTGATTCAGTTCCAGAGCTCTGGGTGAAGGTCATTCATCGCTGGGTACAAGATTACAGCAGAACTGCTCCAACAGAAGATATTACTGAGGCTCAAAATTGCTCTGCATCACTCAGGGATGGTGAGTCCTTTTTATTTTCTTATATAAAACCATGCTTGCCATGACTTTATTAGTTAAATCTAATAAGCATTTTCTCTTCTTCTCTACAGATCTCTCAGGCTGGGTTTGGGACACGCTCTGTCTTATTCATGTGTCTCGTGCTGGGCTGACTGAGCCTCAGGTTTTGGCTTTGCTGGAAGATTTAGGCTACTGTGGTAATCTGCAAATCCAGGTTTTGGAATGGGCCCGACTGCGCTCTACATTTTGGCCTTGGGTTCAAGAGAAAGCCAATGGGCTTCTGAGCATCACACATCAATCACTCAGCCAGGCTATTAACCTGCTGTTGCATGGTCAGGATGGTTTTACATTATTTGTTTTATTCCTCTTTATTATATTTCATTCCTTTCCGTCCTTTGCAAATAGTTGCTTTGAGCAGCCAAACCTTTGATTGAATGCCAAATTATACATTTGTAAATTAAATGAAATTAAATAAAAGTAAAAATATTTAGAAAAATTATAATAGCTAAATATTTTAATCAATATTTTTAAAGATAAATGCATTAAAAAATACATATTTATTTTAAAAACTAAATATATTTTAAAAATTTTTACTAAATGAATTTTCAGTAGTGACTTGTGCCATCTATAAATGAGTAATTTGTAAATTAAATGAAAATAAAATTAAAACAATTATAATAAATAAATATTAAAATAAATATTTTACAAATAATTATTTTAAAAAATTAAATTTATTTTTTATTTTTACTAAATAACTTAAGTAGCAACGTGTGCCATCTGTAAATGAGTAATTTGTAAATGAACTGATATAAAATAAAAAAATATATATATATAATAGATAAATATTATAATAAATATTAATACATATACAAATAATAATTTAAAGATAAATAATTTAAAAATACAATATTTATTTTAAATAATAACTATTAATTATTAAATATTTGATTTTTATTTTTACAAAATAACTTTCCAGTAGCAACGTGTACCATCTGACACTATGATTCTTGAAATAGAGTCATATAGTCTCAGACGGGCATTTCCAGGTCATTTAATGCTGTTGTGCTTTTGTTTCTTGCGTTTTAAGGTATGGATGGTCAGAATTTCTACCAACGGATGCTTGCTAAGTTTTTTCAGAAGTCCAGTTTAGAGCTTTGTAGCTGGGCAAGAAAGATGGAAGAGATTCCTTGGCATCTCAAGCAAACTGGTTCATTCAACGAGTTGCATGATTTCCTCAGTGATCTGTTGTACGTTATCTCTAGTTTATCTTCGAATATAAATATTTTACTAATGCAGCAACCTAGTTTTCAGTCAATGATTAAATAAACCCTCCATATTTTTCATAGTACCCTGGAGTTTTTGTCAAGCAGCCTGAAGCGATTCCCACAGATGACAATTGATGTTATACATTATTGGACACTACTAAGGCAGAGAGGATTTGACCCTGTGACTTCATTCCAGAATCTGATGGCTAAGACTTGGGAGCATCTTGATGGTAAAACAAATTATTTTTATTATAACATGTAAAAATCAGAAATATTTATCATTACAGTACAGTAATGTAAATGGAATTAAACAGTTTTATAAATTGTGAAGTATTCTGAGCTATTGCCTTCTACAGATCCTCATAATTCTGATATTCACCTGGTCTTTCTTAGAGGTTCACCCTCCAGATCACAGCAGTTTGTGGAGACTGTCATTGTTCTGTTCTAAAGTTCTGCTCTGTTTGGGTGAAATGCAACAAGCTCGAGAGCTGCTACTGCAAGCAGATCGAATTTTCCCAAAGGTAAAAATAATAAAAGACACTGATATTTGTGACCCTGGACCACAAAACCAGTATTAAGTCGCTGGGGTATATTTTTAGCAATTGCCAAAAAAAACATTGCATGGGTCAAAATTATGGCTTTTTCTTTTATATCAAGTACAGTTCCATTAAGATATTTTGTAAATATATCAAAAAAATATATTTTTTATTAGTAATATGCATGGCTAAGAACTTCATTTGGACATCTTTAAAGGTGATTTTCTCAGTATTTTGATTTTTTTGCACCCTCAGATTTCAGATTTTCAAAAAGTTGTATCTCGGCCAAATATTGTCCTATCCTAACAAACAATACATCAATGGGAAGCTTATTTATTCTTAAGCTTATTTATGAGATTATGTAGAAATCTCAATTTAGAAAAATTGACCCATATGACTGGTTTTGTGGTCCAGGGTCACATTTTGATAAATGATTAGCTCTAATCATTGTCAGAAATTGTATGCATTCAATTTAGCTTTGATGGTTTCTTCCACAGGGCGTAGAGCTGGATAGTGACAGTATGAGGTTACTACTCAAGGTGCAACATATGCTGGCAGAGCTTTACGTCCAAATGCATCTGCCAAAAGACACAGAGATGTACTGCCACAAGGGACTTGAGACGGCCCGGTCTCTTACAGTAGCCCACCTTGACAGCACAGAGGTCAAACTGATAGTTGGTAAGATTCATGACATATTTCATCCAGCATTCACATAACTTATAAACAGACAAGAGAGTTATTTTCATCAAGGTTAAATTTGAACACATGTAGCACTAATCTGCTCTTACAGGACAGCTGCTTTGTTGTCTGTGTGTGGCATTGCTGGAGGATGGACGGCTTTATGCAGTACCAGGGCTTTTCAAAGAGATCAGCTCGGATAGATGCATCTTTGGCCATCCTTGTGCTGACGGCACAGCAATGCTACTGAAGGCCATTCACAAGTAAGATAAAAAAAAAAGTTGTTTTTCTCTAAATTAAATTCAATTAAATTGATAATTTATATCAAATAACATTTACATATTTGCAAATGATGCTACATCCATGACAGTATTTGTCAGTATAGTCTAAGAGTTTATGACCACTGTTTTCTTAGCCAGAAATATACTGTTCTTAAATTACTTGAAGTCCATTTAACTGCATTTCTACATTTGGACTAGGTTGAGTCTTTGTGAGCCCCAGACTGCTGAGAAATGCTTTCAAGCTGCACTGGCCAGCCGGAGGCGCTGGTACGGCTATGATCATCCTCTGGTAGCAGAAGTGGAGGAGCAGCTTGCAGATCTCTGGGCCAGAATTCAAACCAACACAGAGTGAGATGCTTGTGTTTAGTTACATCAACCTGTCATCAAACCTCAAAGTCCTATTGTTTGATTTCAAGGTCACTGGCTTGACTTTTAGATGGACACAGAGGAAGATGGTTGAACTGTACCGGCATGTTATAAGCACTAAAGAGACTGAGGCTCAGATGATGCAACTTCCCACCATGCAACACAACCTTGCTGTCATTCTTACAAAGCTTGGTGAGTGACTTACTTCTTAAATGGTGACTGGTTGAGCCACTGTGTGCTTGAACACAACAGTAACTTTTAAAGTGGCCTTGGTTTCAATGGCATATTTTTCATTAAAACCTTTGAATCAAACCACCCGGCTCCAAAATGAATCACAACTTCACAAACTCTGATTTGAAGGTAAAATGTATTTGATTTATTTATTAATTTAATTTTGGACAAAAATAACTGTGATGTTTTTTTATATTTATACACTGCTAGCCCAAGGTTAGGAATAATTAAGGCTGCCTTATTTGATCAAAAAACACAGTAAAACAGAAATATTCTAAAATATTATTACAATTTAAAAGAACTGTTTTTAAATATATTTATATTATATATTTTCAGCAGCCATTACTCCAGTCTTCAGTGTCACATGATCCTTAGGAAATCATTCTCTTTACACTTTATTTTTATAGTCCACTTTAGATTTTCCATTAACTAGTAGGCAACTCTGCAACTTCATATTAACTAACTCTTAAAGAGTAAAGAGTAAAGGTAAAGAGTTAGTAGAATAAGTTGACGTACTTATACTGAAGACACTGAAGACTGGTAAAATGGCTGCTAAAAAAATCAGCTTTGCCATCATAGAAATAAATAATATTTACATTTATTAAATTGTAATAATATTTCAAAATATGAAACAAAAAAATCATGCATTTGAAGACTGAAGTCATTTACTGCAAGTTTAACATGCCTTGTTGAATTACAAAATATTAAAATAGGTAAGTTCCACTGCTGTTGTCTGTTGTCATTGCATCATGCTCTGTTCTGTCACAGATGTTTTGTGTATTTTACACTGGCAGGTAAGGTGTTGTTGCGTAGCTGCAGTAGAGTTGAGAGGAGAGAGGGGCTGGATCTGCTTCAGAGAGCTGCAGACATAAGGATTCACCTCCTGGGCCCTGAGCACCCACTGACACGAGACCTGGAGCTGTGAGCTCAGTTTCACTGCAGTATTGTATTGTAATCACACAGACACTCTTTAACTCTTAATTCATTTTTAATTTTCAGGGTTTCAAACCCTGATATTGTAGGACAGAGGAAGCATGTTCTAGAGGTCATCAGGACCACCTCAAACAATAACCTGTCACTAGGTAGGTCATCTACAACTGCTTACAAGGAATCACACAGTGGGCTGCAAAAACCATCCTCACAGTCACAAATAACATGAGCAACTACCAAAGTCCCTAGGAGCTTCTCTACACAAAGAGCATCATGTTGTAACCAGGATGAAACCCCCAAAAGACCATGGATGGCTTTCCAGGTCTGCGTATTTGGACCACAGAGTGACATTAGGACTCTATTGCAAACAGGAAACACTGGTAGGTTTGACCGACGACGGCCCCTTACCAGATCAACCCGGGGTCTTTCTCAGGAAGGTGCATCATGCAGGAGGAAGCTTTGAAAGCACTGAACCAATAAAAAAAGAAGTGTGTCATATGGTCAGAGTAGCTATTCTATTCTATTCTATTCTATTCTATTCCATTCTATTCCATTCTACTCTATTCTATTACTTCTTACCTTTGTGTTGCTCACTGAACATTACAAATTTCTGTAAAGCTGCTTTGAAAAAGTAGATTTATAGTGAACAAATATCTATTTTAGAAATGTATCATTTGTTTGCATAAATAAATGTTTACTACGTAATTATTATAGTATACATTCACAAGACATAAAACAAAAATACAAAAGCCTGTGAAAGCAGAAATAAACTGAATGCTGAAATACTGTACATGTATATATAATCATATTCCTACTTAGTCTATAATATTTTATTTAATACAGTGTTGGTCATCATTAATCTATCTTTATCTTCGGAGCATGAGGGTGGCTGGTTTTTTAAGACTTTTATTTTGAAAAGAACTGGGACTGGGCTCCTAAGAGGATTTCTGAATGTTACGAGCGCCAGGATTTACATCTGTGCAAGTATTATGTTTTACGGGAAATGCAGGTACGGAATGTAAGGATGGGAGATAATCTGGATATCTAGCGTAACATGCTCCCATTATAATAATTGATACAAGACTAACATAAATGTTACTTATAAATCACCGCAGCTGTGTGCGCTAATCATAGTTTTAGTAGCATGAGAAATTTATAAATTCATAACGACTGTAAGTTCCATTGATATTTTGCATGAGCTTTAATTTATCTAAAATTATTTTGTGAATATTTTATTGCTGCTTTTAACATATACGCTACTATACAAATCTGCACACACCTGTTCGTTATTCATTATAGCTATTTTCCACATTTCAGAATAACAATATATTGAAATATTAAATAATTGTGATGATAAACAGATTGGCCAGTCATTTTGTTTGGTAATTGTTCATTTTATTTTTAACTAATGTTAAAACGTTCTACATAATCAATTACGTAGGACGTTTTAATATTGGTTAAAAATAAATAAACAAAATTACTGAGCAGTCTGTTTATTAATGATTTATTAATATTAATAACAGCACCTATTAATAAGAATTAAGTTTAATTCATATTGATAATAACACCCAGCAACGCTATACTATAAGTAGTATAATAATAATGATGATCAATAATAACATTTTGCTATGTTTTAATTGTGTTATTAAGTATAATGGTGTCACGAGTACGAACCCCGTGAGTCCCTCCAGAGGCCAGCAGAGGGCACCATCGCCCGAATACTGACACCTACAGGCATCCAAACACTCACTTACACTGATACGCACTACATTACCCAACAGCCCCGTACCTTGGACTGATCACCGGCCAGGTGTTCCATATCAGAGACTGCCATATAAGCCAGACCTTGGCGTCACCTCATTGCGAAGTCTTGTTTCTGCCACGGCTAACATTTCTGAGCGTTATACCCTGTCTTGCTATCCCAGTTGCCAACCCTTGATGATTATCGATCCTAGAACCTTTGCTGCCTACCTTTGAACCCAGATTGTAATACGGACTGTGATACTTGCTGGTTACCCCGACCCACTGCTTGGTATTGACTACGATTCTGATATCTCTACTATACTGTGTTTGCTGATCCTGACCCTTCGCCTGTACGACTACGAGTGTTCTAATAAAAGCTTGCAAATGGATCCCATGTCGAGTCAGTCATCATTACAGAAGACTTCGCCAGGACAAGATCCAGCAGCCCATGAACATCTCTGCACCAACCTGGCAGCTCAGGCAAGTCAGATCGCTGCTAATCAGCAACAGTTAAATCATCTTACCGCCGTCACGGAGGAATTGGTGAAGGCTATTCAGAATCTCCATAGTCCTGTTGTCACGACACCCGCGCCACAAGCGGCCGCCATTGCACATGCGGTTCCCACGCCCTCTCAGATTAACCCACGACTGGCTTTTCCTGAGAGATTCGACGGTGACCCTAACAAATGTAAAGGCTTCTTACTACAATGTTCGCTGTTTGTGGAACAACAACCCATGCTCTATTCCACTAACAACAGTAAGGTTGCCTTTGTTTGCTCGTTGTTAACCGGAAGGGCTCTTGACTGGATTACCGCTGTATGGCGCACGGATGGATCATCCTTCTCCTCCTTCAATGATTTCCTCACACGCTTCCGTGAGGTTTTCGATCATCCCAAGGAGGGAAAGAGTGCTGGCGAACGCTTGCTAGAGCTCTCTCAGGGGAGATCTTCAGCTGCTGAGTATGCTATGAACTTCCGCACATTGGCAGCACAAACGACCTGGGTGAGTGACACCTTAAAAGTTCTGTTTCGAAAGGGTTTAAGTCATGAATTACAAACTGAACTAGCATGTCGAGATGAGGGGAGAAGTTTGAACGATTTCATCGAGTTGACGATAGCAATTGACAATCTGCAGCGTTCACGTAAACCTCGCTCTCATGTCAGTACTGTCATTAAAGCAGCTCAGTCTGTCGAGGACTCTGAACCCATGCAAGTTAATACCTATCATCTCTCATCTGAGGAGAAGAATCGCCGCTTGGCAAATCGTCTATGTCTGTATTGCGGATCCCCAGGTCATCAACGAGTCAACTGTCCTTCACGTCCTTCATCTGTCTCATCCAAATTGGTGAGTGAATCCTTACACTCTCTCCATCCAGTAAACAGTGTGTTTGTACCCCTGAGGCTGACCATTAACAACGTTCAAGTGACCACATTCGCTTTACTGGACTCTGGAGCGGCTGGGAATTTCATGTCAGCTGAGTTTGCAAGAACAAACAACGTATCATTAATACCCTGTGCTAACTCTCTGTCTGTAGCTACCATAGATGGTCGTCCACTGGGGACTGGTATCATCACTCACCTTACACAAAGTCTATCCGTCACAGCCGGTTTACTGCACCAGGAGGTCATTCAGTTCTACGTTCTGCCCACGTCTAATACACCCATAATTCTGGGACTACCATGGCTGAGACTGCACGATCCGCTAGTATCATGGAGGGAAGGTCAGATATTAAAGTGGAGTACTAAATGTCAAACAAAATGCCTGTCTACCGTTTCTCCTCTTCCAGTGCGCTCGTTGGCGATTAACAAGGAGTCATTCGAGGTTCCCAACCTACCAGCGGAATATCACGACCTCAAGGCAGCTTTCAGCAAAACCCAAGCAAACACCTTACCACCTCATCGACCCCATGACTGTGCTGTTGATCTTCTACCAGGTCACAATCCACCCAAGGGTCGTGTGTTCCCACTGTCACTCCCAGAGACCGAAGCCATGACTAAATACATCAAGGAGGAGTTGGAGAAAGGCTTCATACGTCCTTCCACTTCCCCTGCATCCGCTGGTTTCTTCTTCGTCAAAAAGAAGGACGGCAGTTTAAGACCCTGCATTGATTACCGTGGTCTCAACGAGATCACGGTGAAGTACCGTTATCCCCTTCCTCTGGTTCCAGCTGCATTAGAACAACTTCGCACAGCTCAATACTACACCAAGCTTGACTTACGCTGTGCCTACAACCTGATTCGCATCAGAGAGGGTGACGAGTGGAAGACGGCCTTTTCTACAACCAACGGTCACTATGAATACCGGGTTATGCCGTTTGGACTGGTCAATAGTCCGTCCATCTTCCAGGCGTTCATTAATGATGTCTTCAGGGACATGCTGAACAAGTTTGTTGTGGTCTACATTGACGACATTCTCATCTACTCCAACACCCTACAGGATCATATTCAACACGTCAGAACTGTGCTACAGCGCCTCATCGAACATCAACTGTACGCCAAAGCCGAGAAATGTGAGTTTCACACCACATCCACTACCTTCCTGGGTTATGTCATCAGTCCGGGGGGAGTTGCTATGGACGACAGTAAGGTCTCTGCTGTACTCAGGTGGCCAGAGCCTCAGACTCTCAAGGAGCTACAACGGTTCCTGGGATTCGCCAACTTCTACAGACGCTTTATCAGAAATTTCAGTACAGTCGTCAGTCCTCTCACTTCCATGATCAAAAGAGGTATCCATCGTCTCACCTGGGCCGAAGCCTCCCGTCAAGCCTTTAAGGAATTAAAGGAACGCTTTGTCACCGCTCCTATCCTGCATCACCCTGACCCCTCTCTTCCCTTCTTAGTCGAAGTTGACGCTTCCAATACTGGCATTGGGGCCGTTCTCTCACAACGACCAGGCCCTCAGGAGAGACTTCATCCCTGTGCTTTCTACTCACGCAAGCTCAACCCAGCGGAGAGGAATTATGATGTGGGTGATAGAGAACTGTTAGCCATGAAGGCAGCGTTTGAAGAGTGGAGACATTGGCTCGAAGGGGCTATTCATCCTTTCACCGTCTTTACTGATCATAAAAATCTGGAATACCTACGCTCCGCCAAGAGACTCAACCCACGCCAAGCCAGATGGTCCTTGTTCTTCTCCCGGTTCCAGTTCAATGTCACTTATCGCCCAGGTTCCAAGAATACTAAAGCCGATGCTTTGTCACGTATCCATGATGACGACCCTTCCATCTCAGTCCCCGAACGCATATTGCCCTTCCATGTGGTGGTTGCTCCCATCCAGTGGGATATCATGACTCTTATTGAACAACACAATTCACAAGAAGCACCACCAGCCGCCTGTCCACCGGATAAAACCTACGTACCTGCCCCTCACCGTGATCAGGTCCTGAGTCATATTCACTGTCTTCCTGCCTCCGGTCACCCCGGCATCACAGCCACACTCCATCTCCTCAAGAACCGCTTCTGGTGGGAGACCATTAACCCCGACACCATTAAATTCATTCAGAACTGTCAGACGTGTAACATGCACAAAACCCCTCGTCAACTGCCAGCTGGACTCCTTCAACCTCTTCCTATCCCTCAACGACCCTGGTCACACCTTGCCATAGACTTCATCACAGACTTACCCCTATCCCAGGGTAACACGGTCATACTCACGATCATCGATCGATTCTCCAAGGCTTGTCGCCTCATACCTCTACCCAAACTCCCTACTGCTCTTCAGACCGCCGAACTCCTGTGTAATTGGGTGTTCAGGTTTTACGGCATACCTGACGACATCGTTTCGGATAGAGGTCCTCAGTTCACCTCTCGTTTATGGAAGGATTTCTTTCAAGCCCTAGGGGTCAACGTAAGTCTCACGTCTGGCTATCACCCCGAAGCCAATGGTCAAGTGGAACGCCTCAACCAGGAGCTCACTCGGTTCCTTCGCTCCTACTGCAGCTCCCATCAAGAGGACTGGTCTCGTTTTCTCCTATGGGCCGAATATGCTCAGAATTCCCTGATCAAGCCTTCCACTGGAATCACCCCCTTCAAATGCGTTCTAGGGTACCAACCACCCATGTTCCCCTGGTCAGGTGAACCCACCAATGTTCCCGCTGTTACTGATTGGCTTCAACGAAGCGAGGACACATGGAATCAGGCCCATGTACATCTTCAACAAGCTGTACGGCGCCTGAAGGAACAGGCCGACCGTCGTCGACGCCCTGGACACACCTACCAACCGGGTCAATGGGTCTGGCTGTCCACCAGAGACCTTCGGATGAGATTGCCATGCCGAAAGCTAAGTCCTAGGTACGTGGGTCCATTCAAAATCACACAACAAATCACTCCTGTGTCATTCCGCCTTGCTTTGCCTGACACATATCGTATTTCTCCCACTTTCCACATGTCACTGCTCAAGCCCGCTGCTGCCCCTGAGGAGGAGGGTGAGGGGAGGTCCCGTGAGCAGAGTCCCCAACCGGTTCAGGTGGAGAGCGAGGAGACCTATCAGGTGCGAGAGCTGCTTGATTCAAGACGTCGGGGACGAGTTCTCCAATACTTGGTTGACTGGGAGGGGTACGGTCCAGAGGAACATTCCTGGGTCAATGCCGAGGACATTCTTGACCCCAACTTAACCACGGATTTCCATAGAGAACATCCAGAGAAACCGGCCCCTCGACCTCGAGGAAGACCCCGACGTCGCCCTCCACCTCACGCCAGGAGGCGTTCGCAGGGAGGGGGCTCTGTCACGAGTACGAACCCCGTGAGTCCCTCCAGAGGCCAGCAGAGGGCACCATCGCCCGAATACTGACACCTACAGGCATCCAAACACTCACTTACACTGATACGCACTACATTACCCAACAGCCCCGTACCTTGGACTGATCACCGGCCAGGTGTTCCATATCAGAGACTGCCATATAAGCCAGACCTTGGCGTCACCTCATTGCGAAGTCTTGTTTCTGCCACGGCTAACATTTCTGAGCGTTATACCCTGTCTTGCTATCCCAGTTGCCAACCCTTGATGATTATCGATCCTAGAACCTTTGCTGCCTACCTTTGAACCCAGATTGTAATACGGACTGTGATACTTGCTGGTTACCCCGACCCACTGCTTGGTATTGACTACGATTCTGATATCTCTACTATACTGTGTTTGCTGATCCTGACCCTTCGCCTGTACGACTACGAGTGTTCTAATAAAAGCTTGCAAATGGATCCCATGTCGAGTCAGTCATCATTACAAATGGTTATGTAGTGGTTATTGTGTAAAAAATCTGAAATAAAACATTATTACACATTTATACATGAAAATATCTATAAAAGCTATTTTGGTCAATATCTTACACAAATTAATGTATGGAAATTATGTAGAGCCCAAAATCACTAAATGCTTATGTGTTTGTCAAGAAGGAGTGTAAATTCTCCAATGATATCCAGTCATGGCATAATCATCCCCTGCTGTGCGAATGTAGGCTTCATGAACTGAACGAGGATGATTCTGCTTCAGAATGACCCTGGTCTACTGCCAGGGGTGAGGAAATGCAAACAGGAAGGCTACATTTTTTTGATTTTATTTAATTTAAATGCCCTCCTATATTTCTTTCGCAGAGCCACAAGTTGGTCCCCAAGTTTAAACGGCTGCACAGTATCGATGAGAACAGCCACAGGATGCTGGAGGAGCGTGGTCTCACTGGTGACATCATCCATGACCTGACCTACATCTACCAGAACGTTTATCGCCTCAACACACAAACTATAAGCAGTGGTAAGGGCACTTACTGTATATTCATTCACACATATTATACATGCAGTTATTCATATAATACATTTCAGAACTGATATCTGATCAAGGAGTCAAATACAACATGCAAGCTTGCTTACCTCAATAATTTATTTATCTTTTACATTGCTTTTTTATTTTAGTTTAAATATTTTTTAAGAAAAGATAAGGACTTTTTAAGTGCTTTCTGTAGTTTATTTTTGAAACTGAATAACACAGTTCTATTTAAATTGATTTTATATGGCATTAGCTGGGCTAAAAATCTTTTTTTATTATTATTTATTTATTACATCCTTCCCTATCCTATCCTTTCCAGTGGGATTTTAGTATCATTGATATACTAGTTTTTTTTTTATATTTTCTGTTTAATTTTAATTAAAGTTTGAATAATTTTGTAATAATTTAATATATTAATGTAATATATTACTAAAATAATATATATTTAATATATTACTTTAATATATATTATATTTTATTATATATATTATTATACTATATTATGAAATAACAAACTTATATATAAGTTTGTTATTTCAAGTAACAATTATTATGTTATGGTTTAAGTTTTAGTTAATTATAATAATTCTGCTAGCTTCTCTTGGATTCAGTCCAGGCTCGAGATCGGTGGATTTTGTGTCCATGACCAGGAACCATGACCATGTCTCATCCATCTCTGAACCCACCCACTACATCCTGACAACAGAGTGGATTTGGTACTACTGTACAAAGGAGATCATGAGAACTGGATAGAGTACGTTCAACAGGTGAAACTGGATTGCAAACATAGTGTTTATACTCACAGCTTTATTTTAGTTTTTTATATTTTATATTATATTATATAATTTGTAATTATTTGACTGTTCTATTTTTACAGATATGCACCAAGCACAACACATAGAGGAGGGTGCGCAGGCGACCACGCTTTGTGTCTATCAATGAGGTGGAAGCTAAAGCTGCCCAGTGATGGACCAAACACACAAACACATTCAGATTATCAGTTACTGCTTTAGTTTTGTGTCACTTCTCAATTAATACTTTGAGAAGATATATCCTCAATTTATCCTCAGTACACACACAAATATATATATACAATGCTGCTTGAAAGTTTGTGAACCCTTTAGAATTTTCTATATTTCTGCTTAAATATTACCCATAAAATCATCAGATTTTCACAAGAGTCCTGAAAGCAGACAAATAGAACCCAATCAAACAACTGAGACTATTTATTCAGAAGAATGATCCGATATTACATATCTGTGAGTGGCAAAGTATCTGAATCTCTAGGATCAGCTGTTAATTTGAAGGTGAAATTTGGCTCCATCTGTTCAGAGGTGTTTTTAATCAGTATGTGTCAAATGTCAGTGCATTCCTTATTTTGTTTGAAAAACAGGGATCTATCAAAGTTTGATCATGTTTGTGGAAGTGTATCATAAATTTTTTCAAAATAATTTAAAATCAAAATAGACCTGTCTTTGCCAATAAATATGTGGCAACATTTTTTTATTTTTGTATGTGTTTACGATTTATTATATCTCAAATAGACATTTAGAAACTGTGACTAGCATTATTTTTCTATAATTTTTCCATGCCTGGATTTGTCTGTTTGTCCTTCAGTGACTGTTGTACCTTCGTGGGGTGATATTGATCAACTCATGAGGTATAAACTTATTATAATATACAAAAATATTAAACACTTTTTTCCATATCATGTATTCATCAATAAACTCTCCCTGTTTTTCATATTAAGTCCATCATTTGAATACAAAAATACTTTTTCTCAGTTCTGCAAGAAATACAATTAGTTCAAGTCATTGCAGTAATATAGTCAGCAGCACAAAGGATTTAATTTAGGTTCATTTGACCTCTAATAAATTTTTTAATAAATCAGGAATCTTTGAATCCTGGTATGTTAAAGAGAATATTTTCTTTGCTAATTGATGAGGGATGTGTCCAATATAATATATGATAATAATTAAATAATATAATTTTGTGCATTTTGTAATATGTTCCTTATCTACTAAACACTACAATATGTAAAAACATCTCACTTTTTAGTCTCAAATGGTCAAATCTCTCTAAGGAGGGCCAAAAAAATGTATGTATTATTATTTTACATTATAGCATTACTTATAAAATATTAAAACTATTGTAATTATGTTTTTGAATTTTGATTATCATGAATAAAATATAGTTACTCTAGTAAAACCATGCTTAATTTTAGTAAGGGACATAAATATGTTACCTTGTCAAAATGCGTTTTTTTTCATTAACGACGATATAGTTACATTAAAAATTCATCAGAACACAAACCAAAATCGCTTTTCGGGAGGAGGTAACCATAGCAACAGCTTCTTCAACGCCCTGTAACCTATGGTACATCGACAAAAGCTAATTCATTATTAAGTTATTATAGACATACGTAGCACAAATATATCCAGTAAATTTTGTTGGTGTTTTGTTTAAACACGTTTAAGATAGCTGACCTTTAACTATGTTAGAGGCGCCAAAAGAAGAATCAACGCTCGCCCAGAAAATTACCAAAGGAAATTTATGACCCTTCAGAAGGTATTAAATAAATATGAAGAAATAATGCACAATGCTTTCTGATATCTACGTTCAAATCCTTAGTATTTCCACAAGGGAAATAAATAATAGAAGGATTCTGCTAATAGCCAATGACAGTGTTTTATATGGCAAGCGTTATAGCTTTCAGTATTCCCAGCATTACTCGTCGTAATTGCATTTTTACTAGTAACAATTCATTTAAGGAGCTCTACTATTGAATTCTTACTAGTAACTACGTCAATAAGAGAACTCTCTAAATAAATGTTTACTATTTACAACTACATTTAGAGAGTTCTCTAATTCTATTTTTACTAGTAACAATTTAATTAGAGAGCTCTTTAATTCCATTACAGAGCTCTGCAATCAAACATATCTTTAATGTATTTTTTTTTTTTTTTATGAGTAAATCATTGAATTAAGCCCAGACTCTTTTACCAGGTGAGATCAACATTCGCGATGAAACAAATACGTATGTGCAAACTGTAATGAAGCAGAGATCAGTTAGTTCCTCACTTTCCGCGCTGAATCTGAGATTGTTCGCTAGCTTCAGTGAAAGTTAACGAGCTTAGCGTTTTCGACTCATACATTACACGTCACACCCTGATGTCACGTGTCTTTACGGGACCTTTACAGATTGTGTGTGAACCATAGACTGTATAAAAACATGGACGTAGTGTCCGTGACATCACCCGTAGACTCCTGAAGTGTGTTTTTGAAGCCTAAAGTGTGTAGAGCGGGCCGTCGCCATCTTGGCAGCGCGTCACCAAAATCAATCAAAAATGGGCAAAAAGGCGGGAGCTACTTGCTGAAGCCACGCCCACTTAGCTCGACGGCAGTGTCAGCAGCGGCATCCAACCTGTCACTCAAGTGGCTATGCCCTTAATTATGCAGAACTTTAAGTCTTAATATAATTTAAACGGATGAGTCATAAAAAAATTCACCCCCTCACAGTTGTCACGATGGGCAAAATTAAACAAAAAAAAACGTTTTTTCCTGCTGTAAAGTTGGGCATTTTAACATGTGGAGTCTATGGGACTGACTCCCTTTTGCAGCAAGCCTCAAGCGGCCAGTCGATGAATTGCAGTTTTAGTCACTTCCTCATTGGCCTCATGAGAGAGAGCGGGAGGTTGGCGCTCGGTGTGAACACACGCACATTTTCCGGGTAATCACTGGCAGTGTGAAAGGGGCAAAATTTTGCGAGGGACACATTACCCGTGTATTTTCCGGAACCGCAGTAATTCCATTACAGAGCTCTGCTATTAAACATATCTTTAATGTCTTTTTTACGAGTAAATAATTGAATTAGAGAGTTCTGTAATTGCATTTTTATTAGTAAGAATAAAATTATACAGTGCTCTCTAATAGGAATTGTTAGTTGTAAAAATTTAATTATAGAGCGCTCTAACTGTAATTCTTATCAGTAAAAATTTAGTTGTAGGGCACTGTTATTAAGAATTAATGGAAGTCAATGGAAACTAGTAAAAATCTATTTGTTTAGCTCTCTAATTAGAATTGTTACTGGTAATAATTGAATTATAGAGCTCTGTAAATGACATTGTTACTAGTAAAAATGCAATAACGACGAGTAACGCTGGGAATATTTTAAGATAAAACGGCTTGCCATAGTCTCGCTTATTTAATACATTTCTTATGAATAAATCCAAGGGGCGGGGCTTTGCCGCAGATATAGATGAGGCGTATTTCTTCTCCATGGAGTGCCGTAGAAATGGTCCTGCGCTGCCAACAATATATTGTAGAAGCGACTCACGTATTTATTTAAGCGGTGCAATTTGTCCGGTGTGTTTGGAGGGGACGGGATCTTAGGAAATAGGTCGTGCATGGGAACAGCAAGACCGTTATAACCGCTTCTGCACAATTATATCTACACCGGATACCGGGAAATGAGCCACACGCGAGCAACGAACTGGATACCGTCTACACGCGGAGCTGTCAGCATAAATATATGATGTGTTTCATCTGATTTGATCCTGTGCTTTCATTGCATCGATATTCTTTATCTATGGCCGTTCTGTCATCATGATATCGGGTGTGTAAAGGGGCGCGCGCGTGAGCCGCATCCGTGCGAGGTGCATCTCAACATGGCAGGTAACGAAAATGACTCTGTACGGTGCCATTCACCTTTTGTATCTTTGCATGTCGATGCCAGTTTAAAAATACCGTGAATGTGTGACATATGATCTGGGTTTTGGGAGATCCCGCCGTTATGTGCGTCTAAAGATGCTGTTTTTCTATTTTTGACCCTGTGCATGCGCTTAGTCTGTTCCTACACCCGCCCTTTTCCATCTGTACCGCTATTTATCTACTTCAGATCAAACCCGTTATCACTGTAACGTTACCTGTCTGACAAGATGCGCGCGGTATTAACCTCACGGGAGCCCTGGGCCGCGCGCACTGATGATCTGTCATTCTAACCTACATTCTCACAGTGTGGATAGTGACTTTATGGCGTTATAGGTTTGCATGGCATCGATGAAAATATACATGCTACGAATGATGCATGTATGATAGATGGATAGATAGACAGATAGATAGTAGAACTGTAAAAACTGTTAAAAATGATTTTTTATTATTGATTAGTTGTGAAAAATGCAAATTGAAAATTATTTCACTACTATTTTTTCAGTATAGACGGACAGACCATTTTTAAATATTTTAAAGACTGATTTCCTTTTGATACATAGAAATTTTGCTTTTAGTGATGTTTGGATATTTTATTGTGATCTTGTGAGTTCAGATATAAAGCATTTGATAGACAAAATGCAAAAATACAAATTTAAATATGATTTGCATCAACATGAAAAAAGTAATTCATTTGACATTTAGAAAATTAAAACAATTATAAAAGTAAAAAGTTATAATTCATATTAAAATCACAGACCTTTAACTTTAACCTTTAAAAAACAGACTTTTTTTAAAACTATTGACTCTATGGTGTGGAGAAGCATCTATTTACAACAGATTACCCAAAATAAAATATAAACAGTAATAAGTGGCAATAATGGTAATATATATATATATATATATATATATATATATATATATATATATATAACTACAGTATATATAGATATATATTTGTCATTCTTGAATTGAAGTGATTGATTGATGTGGAGAGGATGATGGTGATGAAAGCTCTGACCTATGCAATGTGAAATTTAGCTTTACTCTCTAACAGATTATGTGTTTCTTCTTCTCACAGCAACGTATCGAAAAGGAAGGATATCAAGCGGGAACACCTGTGGCTATCCAGGGGACATTTTATCAGGGTCAGATGGCCTGTCTTGAATAAGAAACGTGCAAATATGGAGAGCTCCTGTTTAAGGATGGTCCTGAGGAGCTCGCGGCGACTGCTTGGATATTGCGTGCTTTTACTCGCCGCCACAATGTTGGTGGGATTCATGGCGATGTCTTTCAAACCCGTTGCAGGTATCTTATCACAGAGTGCACTAAAAGTTTGGCTTTAGGCTGGTACTTTTGCTTTTTTGTCACTTCCGTCACGTTTCATTTAGTTTCTGTGGACCTATTGTGAGTCAGAATCAGAAAAAGCAAGTCTTTTTCATCACAGACGATTTGAACGTCAGAGGAACGGTGGGCGTATGTATGAGTGATTCTCTCTTTGTGTGAATGATGTCTTTCGCAGTCGAGGCGAAGAATGAATGGGATTCACAGTGAATTGTATTAAGATGAGTGTGAGACAGATTCAACATTGAAGAAAGCACATATCTGCCCACAGAGTGAACTTATAATTATATATCCTTGAAATGACATGCTGACGATACTGATCAGAAATGGTCAGCTTAGTTTTTGATTGGCATCAAGAAACTTTAACATTCATAGAGACTTCCATTGCATAAAGTTTCTTTAAGAAAAAAAAGGTTCTTTAAATCAGCTGTTCCCACAGTGCAAAGACATTTTTTTTATTAAATAAATAAAATATTTTCTTTCTTAGTCTTTTTGTCTTGTTTTCCAGTACAAACATCTAATTTTTTTTAGATCAATATATATATTTAAAAAGCAAAATAACCTAAGATATTAAGTGTTGTTTTCTGAAAAAAAGATAAAAATTAAGTGAATGTTAAGCTTCAAACAACAAAAATATCTCCCATTGGGGAAAGTTAAATAACTTAATTCCAACAAAAATATGTTTATTTTTCTTTTCTCTTAGGCAGATATTTTTTCTTGATTTAATCAGAAGCTTATATATATTTATATATATTTAAATATATTTATTTTAATTATTATTCTGACCAGACCTATTCGAGACAGTCTAAGCCACAAAGCACCCCGTTTTTATAGCCATATTAATTCAAAATATGAATTTAAAAAGTAATATATAATATAAAAAAATATTAAAATATGAATTTTATATTTAGCTTTTTTCAACGTACAACCCCACACACAGGAAACCCTGCTTTAGATTATTAAAGTGTTCTTTACAAAAAGAAAAAAAAGAACCGTTCACGGAAAGGTGAATGGTTCTTTTAAGACAGCAAACCCCCTTTTAAAAGCTTTATTTTTAAGATAGTTGCTCAGTAACTGGAGACAGCAGGCTGATTACCTTGAGCATGTTTACGCTGGTAACACATCTCTGTAAGACACACACACACACACACATACACAAAACCCAGACAGATGGATGAGAGTGTCTCAACACTCTCTGAAAGGGAAGATACAACTTTCAAACACACACCCACTTCATCAGATACACGCACACACACACACACAGTCGGACAGGATGGGGGTTCATTAGGAGTCACACACCCCGGTGAGCCCACAGCTGTGATGTAAATGTGTCCTATCGTGCAACAAGCCCCCCATTAAATCCATTGATCTTGCTTTGAGGAGTGGAGTCTCTCTCACACACACACCCTTTCTCTTTCTGTGGCTCTGGTATCTGATGATCGTCATTGATGATTGGATTTAGGAACATCAAAGCTGTAATAATGTGCTGCTATTCATAGATGCAGTTTCTCCTCAGTTTTCTCCTTTATGCCTGGGAATCTGTGTCAGTGGAATCCGCATACGTGTGTACGTGCCCACGTGAGCTCATTCTGTCGGTGTGAGAAATGCCTGTGTGCTCTCTCTGCTGCGACTGTAGCATACTGATGAAGCGGTCGGCGTGTGACATACTCCTGCAACACACACACATGCATCACACAGCATCACCATGGAAACACCTCGCCTGACCACGCCACAGAGCAATTCATAGGACTCTGTCTGTGTGTGTGTGTGTGTGTGACAGGGTCTCTCTTTCCCCCTGTGTGAAGTTGTGTTCTCTGTTGGGATGCACTGACAGTTAACTGAGTCTGAAGTTAATTACTGAAGTTATTTCGCATGTCGTTCCCCAGAGCGGTTCTTCCCACGGTTTCGACGCACATACATTAGAGCCTTCATAGACGGGATGTTGTACATGACTAGATTTAAAAGGGACGATTTATCCCAAATCATTTTTCTCGCCCTCATGTAGTTACAAATCAGTTGGGCTTTATTTCTTCTGTGAAAGAAAATATTTAAATATTTGACTGTTTTATTTGTCCATATGATGAAAGTCAGCTGACCTCAGAGTTCTTCAGATTATCATCTTATATTTGTTTTTCATATATTTTTTATTAAACAGAAATGTAGATTTGTAATGTAATGAGGTTCCAGCTTGCTTATACAAATGAGAAATGAGAAAAAAATGAGAAATTTAACACATAAATACAATCAAAACAGTGCTATTTTAGTGTCATTGAGATGCTATAGATTTATTAATATTATGGATTAGTTTTTGTATTTCCCTTTTTCACATTAATTTTAAAGTTTTTTTTTTTTTTTTTTTTGACTCAGTTTTAGTCAATTTAGTTCCAGTAAATGTAATAGAGTGTTTTTTTAATATTTTGTTTCAGTAAATATTGTAATGGTTTTAGTTTATTCTAAATATTTATTTATTTATTTAATATTCGCTTATTCCCTTTCTGGACCTTGAACGTTTCAGTTGCATTGCTGTCTGTGCAGGGTCAGAACGCTATCGGATTTCATCAAAAATATCTTAATTTATGAAGCTACAATACTTTTTGTGCGCAAAGAAAACACCGCTTTGTGTTTTCAGAGGAAACATATACTGTATTAACTAGCAACATTTGATATCTGATGAATGATTGGCACACAGCTCCAGAAATATTTATTTTATTTGAGTCGGTAGTGTCATTATGACTCACTAAACACACAGATGGATGGAAAAGTGCTTTTTTTAACAAGATAGACAACTTGATATTTGGCCTGAGGAAACATGATGGGGCATGTCTATGTCTGCCGCTGTCTGGTACCATGAAGTTTGAAGTTCACCACTGAAGTTTCGACTTCAGTTTGCAGTGATAGAGGATGTCTGTCTATAAAGCATAAGTCCATATTTGATACTGTACAGTGTATGTGATGTTGACTTCTTCTTTCTCCCTCTGGGTCCTCAGCTAGTGTGACACACTGGCCTACTAATGTCACTCAGCTGTGCTGTACTCCCCTGCTCCCTCACAGTGTGCCATTCAATCAGCCTCATTACCCACAAACCCTCTGTTCTACCCTCAGCAGCCCACAATGCAGATGAATCTGAGTCACATTAATAAAAAGGGCAGCTCTCAGAGCCAGCCTCAGTACCATATGGCTCATTGAAATAAAAAAACAGCGTCATATTTATTGTTACAGTAAGACTTATGATATGAGTTTTAGTTTGCTGTTGTATCAGTCCATGCAAAACCATAACACGATAATGATTTTTTTATGAAACAGTGCCATTTGTGTCTGTAAATGTAAATTATTGTTTTGTGTACTTTTAAGATTACATCCTCCATAGACACTGAGGGTGGTGTGTGTGCTAATATTCAGATTTTTTTAAATGGCTCATTTCTTAATTACCACCTCCAATTAATATGTGGTTACTGTATATTTATTGTTACCAGTGTTAGTATTGTTATATACTATTATAGCATTTTTTCAATATTTTGAATTAGCTTTTATGTTTATATTTTCAGTTTTCTTTTTAATTTTAGATTTGATGTGATGTGATTGTTACTGTCATATGCTATGTTTATATAGTATATTAATATAATATATATTAATTAATATAATATATTCAACATTTCACATTATTTTAACCCCATACAGTTTGGAATTCACATAATGTAAATATATAATGAGTAAGCTTCTTGAGGTCAATATCACTTGCTTAAATATGATCCATATGTTTATATTTTTTATAATAATTATTATTATTATTAGTAGTAGTAGTAGTTTTAGCATATTAAAATCAATATTTAGATTTTAATATTATATATTTAGTATTATTTATTTATAATTTTTTACTATATTTTTTTTCTTTTTCTTTTTGCATTATACTAAATAGAGCTGTAAGTCATGGGTCATAGGAACAATTTTTTTTTCTGTAAACGACCTAATATTTGTTCAAATATCTTCAGCTTTCAAAAGGCCTATTATTGCTCATGGAGCCTATTCATATCATGTAGATTTAGTTTGACTGATTTAGATAAATTTTGGATCGATTTTGATAAATGGTTTTAGATCAAAAGTTTAATACTCGTCCACAGAACTAGTTCCCACAGAGATGTTGTTAGAAATCACTGTGTCTCCAGTCTGGGCTTTCTTCAGTACTGTGTGTTATGAAAGATTTGGATGAGGTGTATTTACAATCTGTCCTTCTGCTGTTTGCTAATATTGCATTTCGTATGGTTTGGTTCTGTGCCATCCTGCAGACCACTCATGCTTTCTTTTCTTTTTTTCCATTCCTAAGTGGAGCTCCCATCCAACATGTCCAGAAGGAGCCTCAATCATCTTCCAACAAGAGCACGTTCACCTCCTGCCTTATCTTCATCATCATCATCTTCCTCATCTCCTCATCACTCTGAAAGAACCAGGCGTCCAGCTCTTACGCCTCCAGGTGCCAAACAGCCCTCATCCCCTGGTCACCATGACAGTGCCTCCAGCATAGATCCCACCCCGTCCCTTGGATCCGAAGGGTCGGGTAACGTAGGTGATGGGGCCCAGGGCATCCACCTGCTGTTAAGGCCCCCAGACCTTCTAACGCCAAGCCAGATGCCTCCCCTCCATGTTGACAGACCGCCGACACCAGCCCCCCCGACCCTGGTGACCCCCGAAGACCTGTATCCCATCCACTCCGCTGAGGTGGACTGGGGCTCTGGAGACTACCTTGAAACTCTTACTTTCATGGGATCAGAAGGGGAGGAGTTTTCTCTCGTCACCGCCCTTCCTACGCATGGATATGATCCGTATGATACGGACGATGAGGCCACGGTCAGCTACAACACAGCTTTCCCCTCTCGTCCCATTCTGCCCCTCTCATCCAGAGACCTCCAGCCCAGCGTGACTGTAAAATATGGGACTAACTTAAGGACGGCCCATCCTACTGATCCCCGCCTCCCATTAGCTCCTGACTCCGCCCATGAGAACGATATGGACGATGATTTGGATTTCGATTGGGCTGAGCTTTTTCCCATTGAGCCGACTGAAATGCTGCTTCCCGATATGAACAGTTTGGAATACTACAACACATTGCAAGCCAAAGAGAATGCTAGTATTGCGAGGAATAGGACACACCCTCATATTACCCCAACACACACTGTGGGACCCACTCAAACTCCCACTGCAACATTGGGAAGAGTCCCAGATGAAATCAAACGGATGACTCCTCAACCTATTCCACCCCAAAAACCTACGAAGCCTCCAATCCCTTCAACCACTCAGACCCAACAACCTCCTAAAGGCCCAGATAAGGGTGTTACTTCCATACCCACATCCCATGTGGGCAAAACCCGACCATCAGTGCCAACCTCCCTGCCTCCACCCGGCACCTCAGAGGGTCCAGTAATACAAGCTGTCACGCTGAAGCCCCCTGCTACAAAACCCCGTATGACCACCATCAAAACTACCATCAGTACTACAACTACAACTAAATCCACAACTACCAAAAGCCCAACGCCTAAAACCCCCAGAATTCCTCAGTCCATCACACCCCGACAGTACGTCTGCAATATCACCAAACCGGACATGTACCTAGTCAGAGTGGGTAAGATAATATACACAATATTATGGTTATAATATTAGTTATTTGCCGTTTTTAGAGTATTTTATATTTATCATATTATTTAGTATTATTGTGCACATTCATTTTCTTTATTTTTACATTTAGTTGATTTTTTATTTAAACCGCTAATAGCATGATTTAGTTGTTTTAATGATTTATATTTAACAGTGTTTTTCTACAAGATTTTTCTGATGGTTATATTCTCTTGTATATTTTAAAACAATTAATTAAAATGTTAATTTATTTATAACAAAAAAAATTTATCGATCTGGCTCAAGTGGTAGAGCATTGCGTTATCAGCGCAAGGTTGTGGGTTCGATTCCCAGGGAGCACATGTTAGGTAAAAAAATGTTAGCCTGAATGCACTGTAAGTCACTTTCGATAAAAGCATCTACTAAATACATTAAAATTTAAATAATTTAATGTTGTGATGGCTAAATTCTTTAGAAAAAAAAATTAATATATGATTTATTATTTAATTTTTTTGTATTATATATTTTTTTATATTATATATTTCGATATATATATATATATATATATATATATATATATATATATATATATATATATATATAAAACAAAATTTGCATGCTTGCAGGCATGCCTAGTGGGTCATCGGTGGCGTTTGCCAAAGCTCATGTGCGGGAGATTCTTCGGCGAGAGTTCAATCGTTCAGTGGAGCTCCAGGTGAGTGTGTCAGATCACAACAGATCACACATCAGCTGTTTACCTCTAGGATCACTGAGGTCTATCTGTGCCATCTATCCAGGTCCTCAAAGCCCCGCCCAATTTCATCTTCCGGGCCGTTTCCGGTCCACTGGTGTACACTGCTATTTCAGTCATTAATGCTGTCCGCCAATCAGTGCACAGCACTTCCTCTTCTTTCATACTGTCCGTCACAACCATATATGCAGTGCCTGATTACAAACATCAAGTCCACACAGGTGAGAGAGACACAGTATAACCAGTAAACGGCATATTAACATGTGGATAATGAAAAACTGAGCAATTATTATCAAATAAATAATATGCCTTTTATGTAAATGCATAATATCATATATAAATATTCAATCTATATTTTAAGAACGAGTGTTAAGTTAGTTGGTTTGCCTTGCAGTGCTGCAGTTTGTTCCGAGTCATGTGGATGTGCGTCTGTGTAGCTTCAGCGAGCGTGTGGAGAAGGGGCTACTCATGGCGTATGCGGAAGTACGCAAGCGTTCGCAAGAAAATGGAGATTTCACAGTTCATGTACGTAAATTATATTATAGGGCAGTTGACAAAAGCACATTCCAAATAAAACGTTTGCACACTTTACATATCACTGTTCTTTCTTGAAAAGCTTAAAAATATCCTATAGAATTATTTGTATTTCATCCATTTAAATAGTATTGGTAATGTTGTATGATTGCTTGTCTAGATTGTGAATATCACTAGCAGCCTTCCTAAGGGTCAGAGGCAGCAGAAGGCACCGGTGGACATCACGTTTGCCGTGCGTGATTCCCAAGGCTTCCTAACGGGATCGGATGTGAGTGGTCACATGAGGCAGCTCAGCGCTGTGGAGTTCAGCTTCTACCTTGGTTTTCCTACCCTGCAGATCGCCGAACGTGAGTCACACATTTGTCTCAATATCTCATGAACTTTATTCATGATTCGTTTGATCTTATTCTCAATTTTGGTCTTCCAGCTTTTCATTATCCTGAACTGAATGTGTCCCACCTGTTACACACATCCTGGGTGAAAACAGGTATGTGGGTGTGTTAGAAATTCCAATCAAAATGATCTTGAGACATACATTTATTATTATTATTATTATTATTAAATGTCTAGTATTTTTCTTCTGTGATTTAGATTTTTTAAATCTTGGAATCCAAAGTAAACAACCTAGACTTAACACATTTTGATGTATTTTTTGACCCATAATTATAATAATATATACAATATATTAATAGTTCTCACTTAGCTAATATAGTTAGTACCATTTGAGAAAAACATTCATTGGGATTTATAAATATTAAGTAAGTAATATTATTTTTGAGGTGAGTTAGTATAATAATTGTTCCTTTTTTTAATATAATTAATTAAAATCAGAAAATCAAAAATAGATTTTTCTTTGATTTATTTACGCCCTGTATTAAATTCAATATTATGATCTAATATTTCTCATTATAAGTCTGTTAATAGTACAGGCACTTTTAAATGTTTATTTTACTAAAAGATGTCAGGAAGATTTACACCAGTCTATAATTTATGATTATTATAATTTAGTACTTCATACATCTTTCTTTTTTTTATTTTTTTTATGTGCATCTATCCTAGTGTTACTCGGTGTGTTGGACCAGCGTGTGAATGAGAGGACCTTCCAGGCCAAAATGGAGAGGCGATTAGCACTGCTGGTTGGAGAGGGACTTGGGATCGGGGTTAGCAGTCGACGATGGAGAAGAGCTACTAGTGTTGGCAACAACAGTGTTCAGGTACATCCAAACACATTAGTGTACACAGTTTGCTTGTCTTTCCTATGCATCACATAAGCATGAACCCCGTTGTGCCTCAGATTGTGCGAGTGTCCCGTCTGGATGGCCCGGACTACCCGCTAGAGCTGGTGTATTTTGTGGAAGCGGGGTCAGGAGAGAGGCTGCCAGCTCAGGCCACTGCGGCCATGCTCAACAGACTGAACCTGCAGAGAGCCGCCATCGTACTGGGCTACAGAGTACATGGAGTTCTGGCCACACGTGAGTCAAAGTTGTATCAACCAAAGGCCGTGACCAACCAAAGAGCTAGCACCAATTAAAGCAGACTGTGTTGTCATCTTGCGTTGCATGCATCTGCCTAAAGAATTACACTTGAACACACCGCAAACTACATCCAACGGCCAATTAGAATGTATGTTCTATGTCTGCATGAGAGGAAGCAACAAGTGGCAGTAGTCAGATAGGGAAAACAAAACTTGGACCCCAGCCCCAACATTTCTCCAGTAACTAATAGAACGTTTGTTTAGAGTTATCCATCCTTTAATAATGTTTTCAAAATGTTAGCACAAAAACATCGTTTATATGCGATACATAGAAAAAAAAATATTTTGTTTGACATTCGGCTAACATTTTTTTAAATAAAAAAAATAAAAATAAGTAAAATTCCTTTAATGTTTGCAAAATGATCAAATGTAATGTTTTCTTAATGTTAACGCATAAACCGGAAAAAAAAACATTTTTAAAAAATTAAAATAAAAATGGACGTTCTGAACATACAGATGTATTTTTTCAGTATTTTTTCAGAATGGGAACATTAGACACAACATTAGGAGATCATTTCAAAGTAACATTCCCATAATATTTGCAGAATTATGAAATGGAATGTTTCCTTAACATTAACGCATAACCTTTTTTTTAAAGAAAAACCTTGAAATTTTGAACGTTCAGAAATAACGTTTTCAGAACTTTCTTAGAACATATTTATATTAGCTGGGACTGTGGATATACAAACTGGAAATAAAGTACCACTTGCTTTACATTTTGAATATGAATCATGCTGATCATTTGGTCTTCACTTTCTTAATTTCAGACGTCCTTATAAAATATTTGTGTATTGGAATGCTCAGGTAAGATGAAGATATAAAAATAGAAGAGCTTTCTGTTGGTGTCCTCTTGACTTAAATTTTTTCTTCTTGTGCACTGGTTCACTAATCTGATCAGAGTGATCTCTCTAAATGTCTGCCCAACACGATTCAACATGCTTAATCGCCCAAAAAGTTGCCAGCTGTGTCCAACTAGTGCTAATAATGCAGGACACACAGCCAAAACAGGGCTGACAGATACTCAGCGACTATGACTTTGACTGACCGGATGTGTCACAGCCTTAAAAAAAGATGTGTTTTTAAGACACTTTTTAATGAAGCAAATGTATGATCTTTTTTGTGTTCCAGCTGTGGAGAAGCTGGCCCTGGCGCCCTCTGAGACTCAGCCCAGTAACGTGTGGCTGATCGTTGGAGTTGTGGTCCCAGTTCTTGTGGTCATCCTCATCATCATCATCCTCTACTGGAAACTGTGCCGCTCTGAGAAGCTGGAGTTTCAGCCTGACGCCATGAGCACCATCCAGCAGAGACAGAAGGTTGGGGTTACCGTGTGTGTGTGTGTGTGTGTGTGTGTGTGAACGTTTTGCCCACTCATAGACACTCCATGTGAAGTGACTGTGCTCATTTCTACTCATCCATGTCAAGGGCTTTAACGGAAAAAGGAGCTGATTTGCAACAGTCATTTTGGTTTGTTGTATGACATTTATTGTCCATTCATGTGTTTGTCATTTTAGCTGCAGCCTCCCAGTGTTAAAGGCTTTGATTTTGCTAAGCTACACCTGGGGCAGCATAGTAAGGATGACATCATGGTAATCCAAGAACCCGCCCCTTTACCACCGCCGGTTAAAGAGGCCACTCCCTCAGAGGGCGGAGAATTGAACACTCCAAAATCGAAGAGCTCATCTACAAAAGCATCCCGCGCAGCACGGAGAAGAGGCCGGTAAGGAACTGTCTGTGATCATGCACCATGATGTTTGGATTGTGTGTGAGCATATTCTACTTAAATCAATTAAATTTAAGTATTGTCTATATAGTAGTTTGTGTAACTTTTATTTATATATTTTCTGGTTTAATTGTAGTGTCATTTTATTATGTGCAATTGTTATTTTTATTTGTTTTTGTTTTATTTTTTAAATATTGCTATTTAAGTTCTATTTTTATTTCAGTTTAAGTGATTATTTATTCCCATTTAGTAATTGTAAGCGCTTCAATATATTTCAGTTAGTTGCCAAGGCAAGTCATTTGGTTTCATCTTTATTTTCATAATCAGCCTTCAGTTTTAGTTTATGTGAACGATACAAACCCTGGATTTTTTTTTTGACTCATAAAACATTTTTTTATTTATATATTTATTTTTTCCCAGATTGTCTCCATCTGATGGAGATTCTTTAGGAAGTGAAGCATCCAGTGGTAGAGAATCAGCAGAAGAAAGCACCAGACCTGCTGTGACGCCAAGTGACAGCAAACCCCAACATCGCAAGAGCAAGCATGGTACTATATGACAAAAAAACACACTAATTGTAGTATAATATATTAATTTGCTATATTTTTATACTATATATGAACTATTAATAATTAAAAGTATAATATAAAGTTGATTTATAATGATTTGTATTGTGAAAAAAATCAATAATAAAAAATGTAAAATGATTACAGTAATTTAAAAAAATATTTTTTTAAATAGTAATGAATTATTATTATTACAATTATAATTTTTTAAAAATCCAACTCTTTCTCTCCTACTCTTATTCCATTGATTCATCAGCAAAAAACAAACTTGGTAAGTGTCTTTACCCATAGACATGTTGCATTTGTATATTGTTAGTTACACGTTTGTGACCTTTGACATCTGGCCTTGATGTTCAGGTGCTCAACCTGGAAGTGGTGTAGATGAGCAGTTGTCCTCATCGTCCATATTTGAGCACGTGGACCGTCTGTCTCGAGGTTCATCAGATGGAACACGCAGAGTGTCCAATAAGATCCAGCTCATCGCCATGCAGCCCATGCCAAGCCCTCCCTCACATCCATATAACCAAGCCCTGAGTCCAAACCTGACAGACAAGATGCCTGATGGAGCAATGGTCAATAGTGAGGTTAGGAAACTGTTCTTTGCAAACATACACTTGCTCAGACCTTAGACACACAGATGTGGCATTCACATGATGTTTAACCCTCTGATACATGAAGTCCACTATAATGAAGGGTCTGTAAAAGCTTTTTTGTGTGTTAAATCTTCATCCATCTGTGCTGTTTTTAATCACTGTGCTCTTTTTTGTATTAATTTATGACATATATGAGATACGTATTTACAACATAAAATCAAAATGGTGAAAGTGGTGATGCAAGTTCCACTGAATACAGAGATGTGTAGCTCAAAAAAACATCATTTTGGGGAAATACAGGGATAAAAACGTATTTCCCAGAGAAACAGAATATTCAGCAAAAAATAATGTAGGATTTTATTTTCATGTCGTCTAAAAGAAAACATAGACAATTCATCGACAGTTCTTCCATCTGACACAGATTCAAGTGGCCTTGAGGCATAAATCTGAGATCGAACACCATCGCAATAAGATTCGCCTGCGTGCCAAGAGAAAGGGCCACTACGAGTTCCCCTCCATGGAGGACATCATGGCAGCGTTCGCCGACAGCTCCGAACAACAGCGAGTGTATCAGCAAGCCCAGGAACAGATACACAAGATCCTGCATCCTGAAGAACACACATCTTCATCGTGCGGAGAGCCACGCAAAAGGTCGGGATAAATAAATCTCACATGCACTGCCTGCAAAATATCTAGAGTTTGCCATCCAGGAAAATGTATGCAATTTGTTATTGAATTGCAGTTCCAAAGGAAGACGCTCTCCCAGACACAGACAAAGACAGAATATGAGTGGAAGCGGAAGTCTGAGAGACAAAGACCGTCTCATTACTGACGGAGATGCCACGTACAGGAAGTACCCTGGGGTCAACAATGTGGCCTATGTGGTAGGACACACACACACATGCACATGACTTCGCTCAATTAAAACACAAACTCATCACTCCTCTCCCTGTAGTCCGATGCAGATCAGCTCCCAGATGCAGGAAGCCCTTCTCCTACTGATGAGGTGTTTTTAGACCCTGGCTCACCACCGTCAGGCCCCGCCCCTGCTCCGCCCGCCTACGTCGCCCCTCAGCCCACCATCGAAGAAGCCCGGCAACAGATGCACTCCTTATTGGATGATGCGTTTGCTCTCGTCTCACCTTCTTCTCAAGGAAGCTCCGCTCCTCTAACATTTACTGGTGTTACGGCAGTCACTGGCGTCGGAGGAGTCAGCCCCGGTCAACCCTCCAGTCCGTCCTTACGTCCTGCACGCCAGTGGGGCTCCTCTTCTTACCCAGCAGCCCCTGCACACAGTCCTTTCTCTGCGGTGCGTGACTTTAGACATTTGAATGATGGAATCCAAGTTATGTGAAATTTAATTTAATTTTTCTCTACTCTGTAGAGGTATGCCGAGTTAGGAATGTCTCCCACATCGGTCCAAGGTTTACTGCAAAGGTGAGGTGGATTCTAGAAGGTTTTATGGAGTAATCTAGCAAGAGAAGTCAGGAGGAAGTTGAAAAAAAAAAAACATGAAAACATGGAAAGAGGTAAATTGTTCCTGTAATATTTACTCACCAGTTTGTTTGTATAATTTGACAGGCAGACGCAGGGCTCTGGGTATGTGGTGTCAGCAGAGATGCAGTCAGATCCTGGATACTCCAGCAGGGGGCAGTATGGAGAAGAGATGTCATCGTCTTCTCGGCCCCGACCAGTAGGGGGCAGCACAGGTAAAGGTTTTATTAATCATTTAATGTGGCCCTGTCCCGAATCGCACCCTAAACCCTCACGGTCTTCCTCTAAGTACACACTGAGTCGAGTAAAAGTCTGCTGGGTAGCTCGCCTCAGCAAAAGTGTGAATAGCGTCCACAAAGGGGGGCGCTCACGAGCACCCTTCTGGAAGCGAAAGGCAGTCATTGTAAGTCCGCTAGACTGCAAATGCACATGAAGTGTGCTATTTGGGACAGGGCCATTGTGTGGTTTCAGTGGTACAATAATTGCTATGTGTTGTGTGTTTAGGTGCACAGTTGCATCAGCTGACACAAGTGGGCTTGTCAAGTCGGATTGGATTATATCCTGGAGTTGGCCGTAGTGTATCTGGACCTTCAGGATCAAGCTGGGCCCAGTACCGCTCAGATGAGGAGATTTCCAGACCAGGATCCAACCGAGAGGCTGTAAATCAAACATGCACATTCATAATAGTATATGTAATAGTATATATCATAAAATATGGGATATAATAAAATCCCAAAATTGTACTATTGGTTTACCAAAACATTGCCTTCAATAAAAGTAATGAAAGAAAATAAGTTTATTATTAATTCAAATTAATTCAAATAATTGCATTGATTTTCTAATTTTATCAAATTTATTTAAAAATTATTTTATTAATTATTTTTTATACAAATAATTCAAATGTATATTTTAAATGTGTATATATATTTATTATTTATGTATATTTATTTATAGAGTTTTTTCTGAATTGTTGGATTTTTGTCCCGCCCTCTCTGATTCTCACAGTATATATTTAAATTGAATTAATTAAAAGTTTATTTAGTTTAATTATATATTTTTTTATTTAAAATGTAGATTTAGATTAATATATTTATATAGTGTATATTTAATTTTTTATTAAATTTTTTATAAGATTTTTAATACATATATATATTAAGTATATGTATATGTTTTTATTTTACCAACATTTTTTTGTATTTATTCATTATTTCTCTCTCCCTCTCTTTTTCTTACAGATACTGACATTCCCAGAATACTCTTCTTCGCCAGTATTCCAGATGCCCAGGACGTCCCTGCAGGATCCCACCACACCCCAGGGTCACATGGAAACCTCGAGCGTGGGGTACATTGCCCCTGAGGAGCGTTCTCCACCCCCTCAGTCCTCTGCCTCTCTCATCAAGGCCATCAGGGAAGAACTCCAGAGACTTTCTCAGAAACAGGCTGCTGTTATCAGCTACCAGAGTTGAGAAAGACCATCCCGAAACCCCAGTCCTGGTTAAAATCCCAACACAGCTCTGTGGTTGAGAAGCTGCTTCACAAAAAAATCCAAACCAAAATCTTCAAATTCAAGTACGGCTGGTCTGTTACATATGAAGAATTCCTCGCATTATCTTCCAAACTTGTATTGCTAGGAAATCCGCAATTTAAATTCTGCTGCTGACATGCAGCAAACAAACTTAAATACTCTCTCCTATAATTCACAAAAGAAAAAAAACTCACACTAAACATCATATACAGACTGTTTAGAAAAATAGACAGTTTCCCCAGACTCTTTCCTTCAGACTCTCAATTTGCATGCTGAGAGCTGTGAACATTCAAGACTTCGAACTGACTGTTGCTAATGTGAAAATCCCTCCCCTTCAGTTCCATGTCTCTCAAAGTGCTTCCTCCAAATGGGTCATCTTCATGTCTGCGGACTTCCTCTGGTGCTAAACATAATTTCTGGTCTCCGCCACAATATCACAATTCAGCCCTGTCTTATAACTCTGAAGTGGAGTCCTTCACTTTGGTTGCTCAGTGTTCTCCCATTTATCAACGGTGGCTAATCAAGAGGAAACAACCTCTGTTCCAACACCGAGATGCGAAATCAGGATAGCTTGATTTCTTATTTATTATAATTTAATTATGTTCCCTTATAAAATAAGTTTTAGCCAAATTCTAAGGCAGCATTGCATGATAATACCCATAATACATTCCAACAAGCATGGTGGACAAACAAGAGAGATATAATGTATTAAGTTATACTTCATTCAATAACATTCATATAAACATAAAGTGAGTTTTAGAGTATCACAGCGTTAGCTTAGCAACATGCTAATGTCAAACCTTGAACAGAGCAAGAAAATTTTTTGATTATAAAGTAATATGTCATTCGATAACGCTTATAAAAACTTAAAATGTGTTATTTTCCCCAACATTTGCAAATTCTATGTATTTTTTGTATTTATTTGAATATCACGCCATTAGCTTAGCAACATGCTAACGTCAGATTCTGGATGAGGCAAGAACATTTTTTGATTCTAAATGTATATTTAATTCCATAACGTTCATAGAATGTTTTATGTTTATACTTATTGGAATCAAATCTAAAATTTTGGAATGTAAAAGAAAATGTTGATTATATTTGATCAGTTACTGTACATTGAATTCAATAATTTTACCAAACATTTGCAAGTACTGTGTATTGTGTATCTTAGCAAAATGTTAATGTCAAAATCTTGGCAGGGAAATGTTGATTGTGTAATAATACATTCGATAACATATAATGTATTATTGTGCCCAACACAGAGTTCCGTGTACACTTATTAGAATATCATGCTATTAAATTAGCAATATGCTAACGTTAAACAATTGAAGTTAATTGCAAAATTTAGTCAGTTTGTGTTGCTGCCTATATAGTGTGTATCTAGGTTTTGGAACAGAGCTAATATCAGTCATGGTCTTCAGGTCTTGCCTTACATTTGAGCCCAAGGTACTTCAGACTCTGCAGGGGAGGGAAGAAGATATTTTGTTTGGATTGTAAACAGTGAAGTCACTCTATGTACTCTTGAGTTTTTGAGTCAACCCACATATTTAGATGATCAACAGGCGGCCTTAGCTGCCGACCAGCATGGTTCTCATGCCAATAACATCATGTTCATTTGTCCAAACTGTCTTCATCGAAAAGGTATCGAAGCAAGCATTCACAATGCCCGTGTGTAATCTTTTAAGCTCTTTTTGTCAGTGGGTTTTGAAAGTATGGCTGAGGTAGTTTCTCAGTTTACAGATATTCATTTTGCACATTTTCTCATCTTTGCACATTCATATCATGGTGATGATGGAAGTCAATCAGTTAAAGAGTTTATTGAAGAAAAGAGAGACAACTATAGTAACTATATAAATATATAAAGAAAGATATGAATTCATATAGAGATATTTATATTGCATATTGATGTATCAACTCATCAAGCACAATCTGATTATATGTTAGATTATATGTTAAGCATATTAGATTGTATTTATTTTTTATTGTTATGAAAGTGTTACATATTAAAGATGTGTGAAAAGTGTTGCTATGGGACTTTAAAAAAAGACCAAATCACTGTTGAGGCATATAGTTAATTTAGCTTCGTAATTTGGTAGGCATTCTCAATGGATTTTCATGTATTTGGTCATGTGCATTTACACAGATTTGAGGTAAAGTAAAGATTCCTGTAAGGAAATGTGTTGAGGTTGAAGGCCTTTATCACGATTCTGTTTTAATTCTCTGTCCTATTATTTCCTCTCTTTATTTTATTGATCAAACTTTTTTTTTCTCTTCTATTTTTTCCCAAACTGGGTTCCCACACTCAAAGCTTGAAAAGGGGTCATGAAAAGATAATCATAACTCCTTTAATTACTATATTATTTTCTGTAATACTACAACATATATCATTAGCTTAAAATGCTCTTTGCGAGTGCAATAAAATGATTTAAAAAATCTTTATTAAATAATCACAAATGACTTGAAAAGTCATGAGATTTTGTTGGCCAAAAGTTGTGGAAACCCTAGCTTCTTTCTTTGTTTTGTTTATTTACTTCTTGATATCTCAGTTTTTCTTACTTTTAAAATTGTACTTCCTTCATTATTTCCGTCTTTCTATCGATAGACTCCTGGCAGGCCTTAAATCAGGACGCATGTGAAGTGATGGATTACGCTTTATTTCTTCCTTGTTTATTTTGTGTGCTAATGTCTTGATGGGCATGCTAATAGTCTTAAAAAATATATTTGAAAATACTACAAACAAGCTTAATAGAATTTAGCCTTCTTTGAAAGACTACTATGTGATGGTTCACGAGACTAAAAACCAATGGTCAAAGCACAGAGAAACCATCCTGATCATCATCAAAAGAAAAAATGTTCAGTATTTTGTCATTTATAAACCTGAATAATATTTTTGAAAGTATTTGAAAATCAGTATTTATCAATATATCGTATAAAAAAAAAAAGAGTATTAATATGTAAACCGATATTTCTCCATATTTAAATATTCAGTATGTAGTTGACAAGTATGAGGCAAACATCATTGGAAGACGCCCCCCTTTCCCACTGTGCAAAGACCAACTGGGAATTTTTATTTATTTACTTTCGTTTTTATTTTAAATTTTTCTGATTTATTGAACTGTATGCATTCATAAAAGACTAAGTTGAGAATAAGAGAATAAGTGTTGTATTTACTGTCAGTTGATTAACAAGGTGCTACTCAACATGTGTGTGTGTGTGTGTGTGTGTGTATGTATGTGTGTGACTGTCTGAAACCATCAAAACCTTACAGCACTGAACTCAACCTTATCACATTTATAGCAATTACCGGTACAATGTAAAAGTTCAGAGAGTAAATGAATGCAATGTGTGTGTGTGTGTGTGTGTGCAAAAGTATACCTCCCCATCCCTATGTCGGTGCCATAGAGGATCTAATAGAAATGTGAATGAAATCTTACATAAAGTTCATTTTTCATTTCATGTAAACTACCTGAAATCTAATGACATCATTTTTTTTTGCTGATGCTAAGACCATCTTTGTGATCCTATCATTGAGGAATATGTATCTTTCTCTCAGTCAGTCTTATTTCTTTCTCTCTTGGTCTCTGCAAACAGCATCCTAGTATTTGATGTTTAATGTCTCTATATTGTTGTGTAAATTAAATAATAAACAATGTGCCGTCAATTATGTCTATTTTGTGTCAGTGCTGGGTAGAGGACATCTGTCTAATATATAGCATAAATTTTAAAAAAAGAAAGAGAGAGAGTGATTCATAATACAAATTTATTTCAAGCTATTGGTCTTGATTTTCTGTCTATCTATCTATCTATCTATCTGTCTGTCTGTTGGAAGAAGATATGGTTGAGATATGGTTGATAATAAGGCTTCAATAAAAATAAAATTAAGATAAAATAAGCCTATTTATAACATGTAAACAAAACAATTAACAGTGATTTATTTGCATTTCTTGTAACCACATACATTTAATGTAAAATATAAATTCAATACTTTTTCTTTAAGAGTATGCTTCCTAAAATACATATGTATATATTACCTAAAGGATATAGGAGGTTTCTTTCTGAACTTTTACGATTAAATTTAGTAGCTACAGTTTGGGACTTTTTACTAGTTCATTTGCTGAGTCGAGAGCTGCTCTGACCGATTCAGTTCGACTCATGAACGAATATTCGGACTAGTTTTGTAAACAAGTTGAAGTATTCATTGAAAAGATTCGACTCAGGAGAATGATTCATTTACGAATCGGACATTGCTACTTTGCGATTGAATTAAATGTAGAATATAATATAATATAATATAATATCAGAATATACATTGTTTCCTTTGATGTGAATAAAACAGTGTCCACAGCTCTATTTACAAGATATAGTAGAGGAAGGAGCTAAAAACTAAAACCTGTTCGTCCACTTTACTAAATAATCCTCAGTTCCTTTTAAACACATCTAAGAAACCCGATCTTGGGTGTGTTATCTCAGAAAAAGAAAAAAGAGACATGGCCCTTTAAATGCTAAGCCGAACCCCTAATACACTGAAGTGTGTGACGTCGTTTACCTGTTAACAGGTGTATTCAGTTGTTTCTTCGGGAGAGGTTGAGGATGCATCTTTTCAAAGGGAGTTTTAACATTTATACCGAGAAAGAATTTGGGTTATAGTAGGCTAAATTCGTACTTCTGATAAAACACACTGAAATAGTTCTGAAATCTGCTGGAACCATTTTATCAACGCTTTGCAAGATTGATTTGCATAAATCTTGGCACAACATACGGGAATTCTCGAACAGTGGAAATACAGTATCCAGAAAGGGTCAGTCTGGATGGGAAAAACCTCGATATGACGGAGAATCGTGTTTGATGACATCATTTCATCATCCGATGTTATAGTAAGAATAAATCTTATTACTCTCAAAAACTTAGCAATATGTCTCTTAATAAATTGATTGCGGTGCACCTTTGTCCCTAAGAAATATGGTTGTAACATAAATAGTTTATAAAGCACTTGAAAAAAAATACAGTACAGTGAAGGTATCAAGTAGTCATACTATGCTACAGAATGATGATTACCTTATCCACATACCATGGTATTTGCTTAGTAAATGACATCAAATAATACAATATTACCATGGAACTTGTACAAGAAATTAGGGTCTAACCATTGTTTATGACAATGTGTTCAGTATGGTGTATGTCTAAAAATAGGTGAATTCTGAAAACACGGTATAACCATGTTAAATATAAAAAACCCATCATATTATCATGGCACTGTGTCCAACAACTATGTTAAAGCCATATTTATTGTAAATATTAATGTACTTCTCTATTCTGTATAGTTATAGTAGCTACATATTGTAGACCTTGTATATTCTGTACTTACTGCTTATTGCACTTCTGGTTAGATGCTAACTGCGTTTCGTTGCCTTGTACCTTACAGGTGCAATGACAATAAAGTTGAATCTAATCTAATCTATTCTATTACTTTTTAGGTTTTTGCCTTTTTTGTTAACATAAAAGTTTTATGTCTGCTATTCAGGAAATAAGTAGACTTTTCAAACAGGATGGCATTTAAGCGTTCGTCTTCCATGAAGACCAGGCTGGTCAGGGACATCCAGCTTCAGGAGATGGAGATGGAGGAAGAGATCAACACCAGTAGCAATAATAACACTCCGGCCGAAGGTGAAGAACATACAAATAAAACAACTCACACAAAACACATGTGCTATACATCTGTAACTTTATAACTACTTGTGACCAGTCAAGTAGCATCCGGTCATCTCAAATTATTTTTTTGACCTCTGGTGCCCAAACAGAACCAAAATGCTACACCGTGGAGGAAGCTGTGGAGAGAATCGGATTTGGACGCTTCCATATTCTGCTTTTTGTCATCATGGGTAGTGCCAATGTAAGAAAACCGCATCTCTGTAATTTATTAACCAGCATACTCTGTTTTTACAGCTTACATATTTCAATGCTGATGTGTGTGTGTGTGTGTGTGTAGATAGTGGAAGCAATGGAGATCATGTTGCTGGCTGTGGTTTCTCCTGAGATCCGCTGTGAATGGCATCTAGAGGATTGGCAGGTGGCCCTAGTCTCCACGGTGAGGAGCTCGTCCAGTCAGAACTCTTTATTTTGTTTTCTCTTTGAAGTTTGACAGGAATGGAATGTTGTTGCACACATGTGACCATCACACTAGTCCTGGATTTATAATGCAAAACTGAGAGAAATGTTTGCATTAATATATTTTTCATATACATTTTTTTCCTACAAAAATGCAGAAATAAGAATTAACAGCATGAATTTGTGTGCGTATGATTTTAGATGGTGTTCCTCGGTTTTATGGTCTGTGGGGTCCTCTGTGGTTATGTTGCCGACAAATATGGACGTTGGAAGGTCAGATGACGTCTCGTTTGACACATACAGGCTAGTTTTTGAGTACATTAGATCAAATAAATGTGTATGTGTGCACAGGTGGTGTTTGGTGGCTTTATATGGGCGTCTTATTTTTCTCTGCTCACTTCATTCTCTCCATCGTACGGTTGGTTCATCTTCCTGCGCTGTATGGTGGGCTGCGGTGTCGCGGCCACATCTCAAGGGTGAGATTATGCAAATATTTTCTTATAATTTTCATACGTACAAACCTGGAAATCTTAGGGAGTTTCATTAAAAAAATAAAAATTTTAAGGCCCGGACAGTTAGAAAACTAATACAATCTTTAAAGTCATATCCATTTTTACATAACATTTAATTGATCATAAATTGATTTTCTAGTATGCATATAAAAACAGTAATTCAAATGTGTGTGCAAATGTTATTTTCTTTCTAAAGGTTTGTTTTGAAGACTGAATTCATTCCATCCAAATACAGAGCGTCTCTGCTGCCTCTTGCCTCAGTGAGTGCGACATGTGAAGTTATGTTTGATCTTCAGCAGGGAAACCTTCTACTTACCTGTGATTGGTTGACAGGTCTTCTGGATGCTGGGATCTATGCTAATTATTATTCTTGGTATGACGGTGGTGCCCACAATGGGCTGGCGCTGGATGATCCGTTTTTCTATCATCCCCAGCATAATACTCATTGGACTCTTCATGGTGAGTTTAATCATGATGGTGCTGAAGGAAATGGAAGTAGAAGTTTGTTTTTAGACTCACTTACTCCTTTTCTTTTTTCTTTTTTCTTTTTTTTTTTAGATTATTCCTGAGTCTGCAAGGTTCCAGGTCTCAGCGGGAAACATACAAGGGGCCTTGTCTACACTTAACTGGATCGCTAGGATGAATGGCGCCACCTTACCAGAAGGAGAACTACGGGAATCTGAATTGGTGTGTATGAGAAATTCTTTTTTGTCTTTTTATAACTCTCAGAGAGTTTAAGTTAAGCAATAAGCAAAAGTAAAAAAAATATATATATATAAATTATTTTATATTGCTTAATTTCATTTTCAGTAATCTATAGATTATATATAGTAAGGATGCTCTGATGGTAAAAATTCAGGCCAAAAACTATAATGGACAATGTGTACATGACAGATATAAAAAAATCAATTGTTCACACTTGGAAACACACTTGAGTGCAACTAACAGGGCTGTTTGTATTCAGACTGAAAGAGGAAATGCCATCACTCTGATCAGCCCGGCTTTTAGAAGAACATCACTTTTGCTGTGGTACTCGTGGTAATGTCTAACAAACTTCCCTTTGGTTTGTTTGTTTGGTGTGTGTTTGTGTGTGCGAAATCAGCAAATACACTTTGGTTACTGTGCAGCTTGTATGCTAGATGTATGATGTATTACATTGTTCATCCACAGGTTTGTGGCCTCCTTCTCTTATTATGGCTCGGTTCTAAGCAGTTCTGAGTTACTGGAGAAGAATCTTCTGTGTATGACGGACGCTGATGCAGAGCACCAGATCAAACACAACCAGGAGGAGGCGCTGTGTTACTGCATCCCCTTCAACATGGCTGACTACCAGACTCTCCTCATCAGCTGTTTGGGCGAGGTGGCACGTGAGTGACCTTTGACCTCTCACTTGACCCAGTTTCATATACTAAGTTGAGTGGAATGTTGAAAGCTGATGTATTTTTTCCATGCGTTTCCTCTGCAGTCATACCCCTCAATATTGCTTTGTTAAATATATTTGGGCGGAAGCCCAGCTTGGCCATACTTCAGGTGATGTCTGCCTTTTTCTTCATGATCCTTAATATTTGCACAACAATGTGAGTATATTGTCCTATAGTTGTAACAAATTTATTATTTCGGATAAACCTCTTGAGATGCATCATCTTGTTTTAAAGGAGGTCCTAAACTGTAAAATGTTCTTGTTCTGTAAAATGATTTGAAATGTTTTTCATCAGGGTTATTATAGTTAAATAAAACTAGAACCAATGCATCTTTTTATTGCTTAAAATAAATTAAACAATAACTTATATATATATATATATATATATATATATATGTGTGTGTGTGTGTGTATGTATATGTATGTTTGTATGTTTAATTGTCTGTTTTTATGAAATGCTAATGAAGTATGTACACTTAAAGTTGAATTATATTGTGTCCCTCTTTGTATTATAGTTATCATATTATAGTTATAATTATAGTATCAAATGTTTCTTGTAGATGCTAGTAGTGTTTTTGTTTATCGTCTTCAATACAAATCCCTAGTGTGTATGTCTCGATGACATTGTGTCTTTAAAATACAAATACTTTAACATATTCTGTTTGTACATAAACAATACTGTAAGAACAAAAAGTAGAATAATAGCATGCTGTTATGTATTTGTCATTAACTCGCAATGGGGGTGATTATGGCCCTCTTGTGACCATAAGTTAGAAGTGCAGCTGAAGTAAAAAACTTAATAATTTGTCTCTATCCCTGTGCAGGTTTGGTTTCACTGTACTGCTTTTCCTTCTCCGCTCTGTGGTTTCCATGAATTTTAATGTGGTCTATATTTACACAGCAGAGGTGAGACCCAACATATGAACACTCCACTTACTCTTAATGGAAGAGTTCACCACAAAACCAAAATTGTTACGATTGGTGTGTTTACACAGGTTTATCCTACATCTGTGCGCTCAATTGGAATGGGCTTTTGCACATCCTTCAGTCGAGTTGGGGGAATGATTGCACCTTTTATAGCACAGGTGCTCTATGTGTTTGACTTTGCATGGTTGTCTGTGTACATAAATATCTGTGTTCAGATGTGTGTTTTACGCATTTGATTTACACAAAGATAACACTGTGTTTGCATGTGTCATAGGTGTTGATGTCTAAGTCTGTGATTCTGGCCCTGTCACCGTTCGCCGTAGCATGTGTGATTTGTGCGGTTGGAGTGGTATTTTTGCCCATTGAGACCAGAGGACGTGCATTATTAGTAAGCATCTTCACATTTCCTCTCACAGTTCTCAAAACAGATTTTCACCGGGGTCAACTTGAGACAGTTTAACAACTTGTCATTTTGTTTTGTTCCTCTATTTCAGCAAGATGCCTGAAATATGCCCAATGGAAATGAAGGACAATTGCACTTTTGTAACAAAACATGATCTCATATTAAAGCTGGAAACATTTTCTATGAATTTTTATGTTGCATGTGTTGGGTTCTTCATAAATAATTATGCAAAATCTGTTAAAACACCTTTTTCTGTTTTGGCCTATTTCCTATATTTTAACAGGAAGTTGGAAAAGGACACATCAAAGCCCGGTAAAAACACAATTTACTACTTGCTATAGTCAGTGGGAGGTAGGATTGAAAAAGGGAACGATCTTATGCCACTTAGCAGTTTATTGAACAAAACTTTCTATATGCTCTTATGAACAATATTTTTAGTCCATTTTTCCAAATGTGTAAGGAATCTGCTCAAATTTGTTTTGTTTTAGTCATAGTTTTTAACTTTTGACAAAAATTTCTGTTATTTTATGATATTTTCAATGCGTAAAACAGCATTATAGTATATAAAATATAAGCATTATCAGGCTAATTATATAACATAACCTAAACTGTCCATATAGAAACCTAAGTTCCTGCAATGACATTGTTATAAGTAAACTATTGACATACAGTATTGCAATATCTGCATTCGCCTTGTATTAGCCGTTACAAGTTGTAATATTTCTGATTAAAGCTGGGTTTTTTTTACACTGTTAAAGAGTTGGATTCCCATGCTAAACATGGACAAAGTTTCAAAAATTAAGTTGTACGTTTGAAGGAGTATTTCTGTTCCAAAAATACTACTTCCGGTTTGTCACAAGTTTCGGAAAGTTTTTTTCGAGTATGGCTCTGTGTGACGTTAGATGGAGCGGAATTTCCTTATATGGGTCCTGAGGCACTTCTGCCGGAAGAGCGCGCTCCCGTATAGCAGAGCACTGAGAGCACAACAGGCATTCGATGATCAGAGCGAGAGCGTCGCGAAATGTCACAAAAGGAGTGTGTTTTTGGTTGCCAGGGCAAGACAACCCTGCACAGATTACCAAAAATAAAACAGCATTAAGGGACCAGTGGGTGGAGTTTATTTTTACAGAGCATCAACGGAGTTGTGCAAGTGCTTGTGTTTGTTCCCCTGCATTTCGAAGATGCTTGTTTTACAAACAAGGTCCAATTTGACGCCGGATTTGCACATCGTTTATTTCTTAAGGATAATGCAGTCCCAACGAAAAAGGGTCACGATCGTGTGTTGGAACCACATGCGGTGAGTAAAACTGCTTCAAATATCTCTGTGTTGTTAACTTAGCTATCGGCGCGTGAGCACATCAAGTAAACAACATGCGATGTTGTCATCAAACTGCACTTTCCACATGTACAGCTTAAAAAAAAAAAAAAAAAAAAGACGACAAAGAAAGTGGAACTTAGTCATTTTCCAAAACCGCTAAGCAAATATATACAGTTTCAGTACATACCACATAGAGACTGATTGCTGATGCTGCTCTTGTTCAGTTTCAGCCTCTGGATCTGATTCTGGATCATAAATATACGCTGAATCTGACTGTTAGCCATGGTTTGTTTTGGTTGGTTTTGTCCTCAGGTGTCACAGCTTCCAAACGCTCTCAACGCAAAAGCTTACTGGCGCTCGTGATTCTTTAGCTCCACCCACACGTCACGCCCCCAGCTGCTCGTGTTTTTCCGGGAAAAATCGGTACAGACTATCTTTCTCTTATGAATATAATAAAACTAAAGACTTTTTGGAGTTATGAAGGATGCAGTACTACTCTATAGGTACTCAAGATTAACAGGATATTGAGTGAAAACGAGCATTTCACCCCCCCTTTAATCTCATATAGGTTGCATTTGGGTTTGAGTTTACTAACCTGCTAACAGAATAGTGATTCAGCTGCCTGTGTATTTTAGTATTTTACTCTGTTTTCCCTCATTTCGTCAACACTGTTAAGAAGATTTAATTCTCGTCATGAGAATGATCATTTTCATGTGCAATTTAGTTGACGACATGAGCACTCCCTGTTATTTAAATTGAAGGGCCATCATGCTCTTCTTGGAGAAAACCATTCCTTGTTGTTTCTTCAGGGATGGCGTTTGATTAGCCCTCAAACAGACTTTGATTTCTGAATGAACCACTGAAATAATGAATTCCTTTCATCTAAAAAAATAACAACAACTTGAGGGAGAGTAGCAGTCAAAATGTTACAGGTTCTCCAGATCTGTCTTTCCTCCACCACGCTTCTCTTACCCTCCCTCACCTGTGCTCTGTCTGTAATCTCTTTAAGAAGTCTCCGTCCCGGGGTAAATCAGATTAGATTTAGTGCTTTTTTCTATAACACTCCTCCACCAGCCACCAACAGCTCCGCCACAATACTGAATAATGAATCTGTGCGATTAACATGCACCGCCTACAATATGCGAATCATCTATAGGGTGTACAGTATAGAGTGCGTGTCCTGAAAGACAATCTTTGTGGTTGTTGCCTGTTTGAAAGCGGTTGTGTAGAGGAGGAGTCAGCATGTGCCTGGTAGCTCCTTCCTCTGACCTTGGCTTCAGAGAGATGGAGAGAGAAAGAGGACAGAGTGTGTGTGTCTGTGAAGCGGTGGAGCTTATTCCTGCACTGCAGCTGTGTATATGATACCCGAGTTAATGTGGCACCAACAGCTCTAAATCCACTTGGGAATTGCCAGAGAAAAACAGCGCGAGAGAAGAGGAAGGAAAGCATGTCTGCAGCATGTGCACGCCGCAGAGAAGCAGCACGGTAAATCTCACTTGCATTGAATGTATTTGTGTGTGTGTTTGCATGTGTCAGACCAGTGCTGCAATGTTGACAGGATCTGAAGAAACCTATATTAGTTCAGATGCTCGATAGTATGTGGAAAGAGCTGAAAAAGCAGCTGTTGGGTTGTCATTCTCAGTGTATGCTTTCATGGAAACACTTTGACTCTGTATACTTAATGAATGACTGTATAGTTTCATGAATATGTGTAAACGCCTATATACAGTAGTTTCACAGTGTAATCAATGACTGAATGGCTGACTAGAGGAAAATCTGATCGATCCTCTTTCTGCAGCACTTGCCTTGCGTTCTGTAATCCTCTGCTATCAAACTGCACAAAAGTCAATCACCGAGACATTTGAGAGGAGAGAGATGGGAATATATGGATTTTGATACAGATCAATTATTTTTATGATGATACTTCAGAGTTTTGCCCTCCATTTACGGTTGACATGAGAATCATGTGTCAATGACCTCCGATAAATCGGGAGATTTCGTTTTGAGAGTAACTTCTTGTTCTTCTTCTACTTACTGAATGCACAGTTTCCATGAACCGCTTGTGAGCATACATGTTTTCTTTGTTTAAAGTAATAGATCAATCTGAAATTACAATTCTTTCATCATTTAATCACCTTCAAAAAAAATTCTTCCACAGAGCACAAAATGAGATGTTTAGGTGAATGTTCATGCTGTTCTTTTCTGTACAATGCCAGTGAATGGTGACCACTGTCAGTCAAACTAACAAAAATGAAAAATAGTACTATAAAAGTGGTCCATATGACTTGTTTGTCATCCAAAGTCCAAAAATAGCTTTACGTAAGAATCAGACTGAGATTTAAGTGAAGTTTTTTTTTTTTTTTTACCTCTGAACTCTCAAAATGTTAATATTTTTACTATTTAATTTGTGTGCATATTGAGATGTGGCACTTCACAAGCAGTTATGAGTAACCAGAACATATAATTATAAAAACGTTTTTGCATCATTGATGTCAAAGCTGCTGTTATATGTCCTGGTGTGGGGAATTAGTTGTGAGGAAGATTAGAATATACCTGAAATATACATTTTTGGTGTATATGTATATAAATTTATGGTGTCATACTTGACATCTCCTGGTTACCATTCAGTTTTTTTGACAGACTTTTCATTTCATCAAGATAAAAGAAAGATTAGTTTGACAGTCACTTTGTCTCACCCATAATCCCCCACTTTCTCCCAATGGGTAGCATTCCCAAGATTTAATACTAGACTGACCCTGTCTCCATTTATTTAGACACTATATCAGTATGTGCTTTAGTGCATTTAATAAAATCTAAGCACACTTGCTGTATCATATTCTTTCTTAAAGACAACACACAGATGTGCACAGATTATTCTGTCTTTAATTTAAAATACAAGTAGGTGCAAGAGGGTGAAGAAATCTGCCATTAAAAGGATTTGAACACCAAAATCATGCTTAAATAGTCTCCTTATTATTGCATATAATCATGAGATATCAAATCAGGCATCATCTGCGAGCTCATATAATGACTCATTCTCATGTGGGCGCTTAGAGGTCAAACTTTTCATCTGGACTGAATTGCACGGCTGAGTAATGAATGGAGTCAGTGCAGTTGCTGTAATCTTTTGTAATGTGCGTAATGAAGTGCTTTACTGTTTGGTGTTTGTTGCTGACTCTATGGAGCACTTTAATCTCCGCCCCTTTTACTCAAAAGCCAATCAGAATGATCAGTGGAGTCAGTGCAGGAGCCACAGACTACTGCAAACACGTTTTGTTTACCTGTTTGTTACCTGTCTGTACCTGTGTACACACACACACACACACACAAACATACACACATAGTATCTATATTTATCTTTGCTTGATATAATACAGATAAACATACATTCAGATGATACAATATAAGGTAATGCGATTTACAAAATTGGTGAAATTAAACTTTTATTTCTTTATTTTTTTATTTACTCAAAAATATTTGATTTTGTATTATCAATTACATTAATTGGAGGGGGGTACACTAAAGATGATCTCAAAACGTCCAAGTATCAACTAATTTTTCACTCTGAACCTGTAATATATTCACTAATTACAACAATATAGTTTATTTATTAATATAGTACACTAAATATTACTAATCATTTATTATACTAAATATCACAAATGATTTATTGCACTTTTAATGATTTGTATGAATGCTATGTGGGTATATGAGCAGCGCCAAGGTGGCAATTCAATTAATTTAATTTCAAGTGTAAATAAAATGGCTTTTATAAAAATATCTGTTATATTAGCAATGACCCATTGAGTTGAGGAGTTAAGGAAAGACGTGTGTATAAGTGGAATGTGATAGTGAGGAATAATAATGTGACAGCAATTTTGCTGACTTCACCCGAAAATCTGCAACACAGCCTGTCTATGCGGATTGCTTTTCTGTTCCCTATTCCATGTTCATCTCTTCCCCATGTGTCCAAAATCAGCCTGCAGTCACCAGAAATAATTTCCCTTCCTCAGATGTCCACTGTCTGGTGCCTTCTGGAGGTGAGCTGACTCCTGTGTGGGTCATCGGGGTCATTTGAGGAGCAGATATGTGGGACGGACAGTCTAAGACGGGTCATTTGCACGCTCTATTCGATGTCTTTGTTCAAGCCGTCACATGCAGGGAGACCCTCAGGGCCTTCCATGAGCTGTGTGAAGAGCTGAAGCTGCATCCCGGTGGTCAGCCGCAGTTCTACCACACTCTGAGGAGCAGACTGCACTACTGGAAGGCCAAAGCACTATGGGCCAAACTGGATAAAAGAGCCAGCCAGAGAGAATACATGAGAGGCCATGCTTGCACCAGCACCACGGTACAAAGAGTCACCCGCAGTGCATTGCAAAAGGGAGTTTTCTTCACTAGTGTTCTGACATCTGTTTCACATGCAGGTTTTGTTTTGTGTTCAGTGTCTGATCATAGGTGCAGGTCCGTGTGGATTGCGGACAGCTATAGAGCTGCGGTTTCTGGGTGCCAGGGTGGTTCTGGTGGAAAAGCGAGATACTTTCTCACGGAACAATGTTCTTCACCTTTGGCCATTCACCATCCAGGACCTCCGTGGTTTGGGGGCCAAAAAGTTCTACGGGAAGTTCTGTGCTGGAGCCATAGACCATATCAGTGAGTTAATGTGAACTTAAACTGTGAAGTCAGTTGAATACACATTTGTGGTTTTATTGCAAACAGTTTATCAGTGCAAATTATTCCAGAGAAATAAAGATTGCTCCACCTCTGAAACAACATCCTTTCCAGGTGACATCAGGTGACCAGGACAATCAGGAGGCTATTGATAAATGCCCACTTTTCACAATCATTTTCACTATCAATTCCCAGTGAATAAAAGTCCCAACCTACTTTTTCCCCACTAATTATTTAACCAATCAGTATTGGTGAATTTTTTTTCCATCTACAATTTACTATTTATTTACTATTTAATAAAAAAAAAAACATTAAGTATTTAATAAGTAGATTTATAATATAGTATATTTCATTATGCTGTTGCCTAAATATTTGTAGTATTTAAAATAATTTATTATTAATTTGCTGTATTTAGACTAAAGACATGGCACTTTCCATCATTTCATTATTTTAGATTATTCATGTCATGTGTTTTATGATTTGAAAGTCTACAAATATAAAATATACTTTGAAAACTATTTAATAATCTACTATGCAATTTATCAAGTTGAATCATATATTTTTAAAATGCTTAGTTTATTATTATTATTATTAATATTTTTTTGTAAATAAGACAATTCCTAAAAACACAATTTTGGTAGTGCTTTTTGAACGCATTTAATATGATCATATATTGGCTCTGATTGTGTTGATTTCTAGTCTATTCCTGCTATTTACCTACCTTTTCTTCTCATTATTTATTCTGTTTTACCCGTTAACATTGAAACGGTAAAAAGAGTAAAATCGTTTTGAATGGCATTTAATGCAGATTAAGAGCATTTAAATCCCATTTTCATGTTTATTTGATTTGATCAACATCTATGTCTGTGCAGGTATTCGTCAGTTGCAGCTGATGCTTTTAAAGGTGGCCTTGTTACTGGGCGTTGAGGTTCATGTGAATGTGGAGTTCAAACATCTAGTGGAACCTCCAGAGAACCAAGAGAAACGTAAGAACATAACTGAATGCACTTTCACCCTAATTTTAACTGCTGACTACAAAACAATAGTTGTTTTTGATTGATTTTCACATTTGTCCTGTTCAGGTGTCGGTTGGCGAGCAGAGGTCCACCCCAGCTCTCATCCAGTCAGTCAGCTGGAGTTTGATGTGGTTATTGGGGCAGATGGTAGAAGAAACACCTTACCAGGTATCTGCGAAACACCCCGGTCTCAGGCCTGTTGTGAAAACAGATGATCCAATCAGAAATGCAACCAACGCTTCAGTCCGTGGTTAATATGTCTTCCTGGTTTCACAGCATTTCGTAACTTTAGTTCCCCAGTACCCTGCTCATTTTCAATGGTGTTCCCTTTTTATCTCTCTCTCTCACACATACATTGTTGCACACAGTTTGTTCTCTAATTTGTTTGGCGATAGGAAATGACGCCACTTATATTGTGGTTATTAGTGGCATGGGCTAAAATAAATCCTTCTTTTTTAACTTGCATAGAAATGTAAAAGATGTTGTACAGACTAGAGAAAACAGATCATGAAAACATACCTAATGAGATAATATATAATGGATTTGTGATTTATTAGCCAGATATCGTCATCCAGAAATAGGAATATATTAGGGAATGCATAGTGTAACACTAAAATGAAAAGCTATTTTATATATTTAGTGTCTCTTGTTATCATGACAGTGCTGTCAAAATATAATAAAAAGTAAAAATATCATTTTGTGCAATGTCATCATAAACTGAGGAACATCAGATGCTTGAAAAGTGTCTAGTGGTGGCAAGAGGCATATCACGTGCTTCACAGTCATCTGTTACAGACAGTTCCTCTATTCTAATTTTACTCTGTTTTGGACGTCACCAATTCGTTTTCTGGGTTTCAAAGCCTCTTTATGAGGGTTTTATTTGTCTGGGTCTGTTAGGGTTTCGCAGGAAGGAGTTTCGGGGGAAACTGGCCATTGCCGTCACGGCGAATTTCATCAATCGCAACACCACGGCCGAGGCTAAAGTGGAGGAGATCAGCGGTGTTGCCTTCATCTTCAACCAGAGGTTTTTCCAGGACCTTCGGCAGGCTACCGGTACTCAATTATTTCATTGTAACTAAAACATCACTACATTATAAAGATACAAAAACTTATGTGTTGCACTCAAATGTATTTTAAACAACTAATATAAATGTTTGTATAATTAAGCATGTCTTTTGTCTTCTCAAATATGAATAGGTTATCATGTGTGATTATGTAAACAATAATGAGTTTCAGTCAACATCGTTTCTGTGCAGGAATTGATCTGGAGAATATAGTATATTACAAAGACGACACTCATTACTTTGTAATGACCGCCAAAAAACAAAGTCTTCTGGAGAAAGGAGTCATTCTGCGCGTGAGTCTAATGTTGTGTGCGTAAATCCGCGTTTCACACACATTACTTTTTTGAGTGATTTTTCGTTTGTGTATTTTTTTGCAGGATTATGCTGACACTGAGATGCTGCTGTCCAGGGATAATGTGGACCAGAATGCACTGCTATCATACGCCCGTGAAGCGGCTGATTTCTCTACTAACCATCAGCTCCCTACGCTGGACTTTGCCATCAACCACTATGGGGAGCCAGATGTGGCCATGTTTGACTTTACCTGCATGTACGCCTCTGAGAACGCAGCGATGGTGTGTCAGCGCAGGGGACACCCTCTGCTGGTCGCTCTGGTGGGGGATAGTTTACTAGAGGTGAGAGAGCAGAGATCACTTAAAAAATGCTACTATTAATATGTTTCTTTGCCTTAATTCCTGGAGAAAGTCCAAATTACCTTAAAACAAGATAAATTAATCTGAGTAGAAATATTGCATAGGATATTAAGGCTTGCTTTTGGTAGGAAAGCACAAAATTTCGGTATCCTAATCTGTGTGTGTGTGTGTGTGTATATATATATATATATATATATATATATATATATATATATATATATATATATATATATATATATATATATATATATAAATGTTATTCTTTATATATATATATATATATATATATATATATATATATATATATATATATATACTGTATATATTTTTTATTATAAAATATAAATAATTGTTAGTTTTTTATATATAAATATTTATACTGTATAAATTTTTTAATTATAAAGATAATAAAAACATTACATTTCACATTTAGACTATATTTGCACTACCTAACAATCAACAAAAACATTCATAATTTAATAAATAAATGTATATAAAATGCATAATTTTTTTTCAGCATATTTTTTTATTTATTATTTTATTACATTTTAATTTGAGTTCCAAAATGAGTATCCATATAATTTTTTTTTTTGCTAAATCTCAAAAATTAATATCCATGTTTGTCATACATAGTGATGTATATTGTAATGTTTTGATGCCTAAATTCGCATGCAGCATTTTATTTTATTTATTATATAAAAATGAAAAATACCAAAAAAAAATTTACAGAATTTTAATTTGCAATTATTTTGACCATAATATCATAATGATCAAGTTTTTGGTATCCCTTGTTTTAAAGAATATAAATGTATATTTGGCACCCAACTAATTTTGGCAAGTTTTATCAAAAAAAAATAATAATTAGTCATTAAAACTAGTTATTGTAATAAAATAACTAATAATATAATAACATTCTGAAAACATCTGCGATATTTTCCTGAGTTGTTTGCTCTGTTTTTCCTCATTTTAAGCATTTAAGTATATTTACTCAGCTCTTTTTCCTATAGCCGTTCTGGCCAATGGGAACAGGAATTGCTCGGGGCTTCCTGGGAGCCATGGACACGGCCTGGATGGTTCGCAGCTGGGGTCAGGGCAACACCCCTTCACAGGTTCTGGCTGAGAGGTCAGATTCTGGATAAAGTCAAGGCAGATTTATGAACAGTTTTGACAATATAGGATTCTGTTCTTACACCCCCTCTGTTTCTTCCCCGTCTCAGAGAGAGTGTGTATCGGTTGCTTCCTCAGACAACTCCAGAAAACGTCAGTAAAAACCACAGCCAGTACAGCATGGATCCAGCTAGCCGCTATCCCAACATCAATATGCAACTCATCGGCGCTGCTCAGGTTAGAAACTTTCAGTTCTGGTCAAGTCACAATCAGTGATGGTGATCATGATGATGTTGAACATATGTGTACAGGTGTGTCATCTCATAGACACAGGTGAGGGGCCAATTCTGAGCCTTGACGCAGTCAGCTCTCCACACCCAAGACTTACACGCCAAGGTATGTGTAACCTCATATATACTGTCTCCCACATATACATTCATACACAATCTAACATGCTGTCTGTGTGTGTAGAGTCAGTCGCTCGTTACAGTAAGCTGCTGAGCTGGTGTCAGGAGCAAACACTCGGTTACATGAACGTGTGTGTGATGGACTTCACAACTTCCTGGAGGAGCGGCCTGGCCCTGTGCGCTCTGATTCACAGATTCAGACCTGACCTCATGTGAGTTCACACTCTTTACTCTGGGTAAGAACAAGGGTTGTGGCCATGTGGTAAAAGATCTGGACTGGTAAACTGGTTTATTTCACAGATTGGTAAAACTATGAGTTGCTGCTTTCTATTGCCAGCATTTTATTGGACGAAAAATATATTTGTTGAAACTGTGGCACAAATATTTTTGGTCTGCTTCCCAGAAGGGGCCATTTAAATATGTATATTTGGTAAAAAATAAAACAATTATTAAATGTATTTATAAATAATATATTTAATATATTTAATTACATCATAATATAAATACATATTTTATTATTTTATTATTTATTTATTGACATGTGGTTATTTATTTCTTCACACTATAAAAAATAAAAATGTGGACATTTGTCAATAAATAAATTGCATATAAATTACATTTTCTGTCGGAGTAGAGGTTTTAAGAGTGCTATATTAATAAATATTTACTGAAAATATAAATAAATAGATCACGTGTCAGTAAAAATATGACATTTATAGTTATTTACTGACAGTGTATAGCTGTCAATAAATAAAATCAATTACATGTAAATTACATTTTCCATCAGACTTGTGTATTTGTTGACATATTTGATTATTTATCTATGTAGTATATATTTGTTAACTCATTAAATAAATGTTTATATACTAATGTAACTCTCCCAGTCCTCTATAGATACTTTTATATTGATGGCCTCAAGCTAAAAAGTGAAAATCTTTCAGTCCTTCAAAAGGAAATTTAGTAACTAAAAGTGTGGGTTGATTGTTTTATTGCATTGAGGTTTTCTGAATGTGTGACTCTGACACTAGCGTCTTTGTTTCTTGCAGTGATTTTGCGTCTCTGGAGGAGAGTGAGGCGGAGCTCAATGGTCAGCTGGGTTTGGACATGGCGGAGCAGGAATTTGGTATTTGTCCTATAATGACCGGCAAGGAGATGAGCACGCTGGAAGAGAGCGACTCTCTTAGCATGGTCATGTACCTCAGTCAACTCTATGAGCTCCTCAAAGACACAGCACCAGCTGGTGGTCAGGAATAGGGCATTATTTGTTTATTTTATTTTTGTAATATTTCTGACCTTTTATGTTTATTTATATACACACTTTTTCTCTCTCTCTGACCAGGAAACCTGAGCTCAGAAGAGAAAGCTGTACTGTTCTCTAGCACCAGGTCACCCATCTCACTGCTCAGCAAACTGGGACAGAGTCTGTCCCGCAAACGCAATCCCAAGGTCCACACACACTCACAATTACACAACAGTCTTTTATCAGCCGTTACCCATATATTAAGATGTGCTGTTTTTCAGGATAAGAAAGAGAAGGAAACCGATAGTGTTGGAAAGAGAAGGAGAACAAGCCAGACTGGCCAGTCAGAGGAGGTGAGTTGTTTTGACACATCTCATCTTCATCTATTAAGCATAAAGTTTATGTTGATTCTCTGTGATATTTTCCTGATATAGGAGGACGTTCCTCATGATACCAAAGAAAACAAGACTTCAGAATTAACTCCTGGTTCAGAACCAAAGGTCGGGGAGGGTCACAGCAAGGTTCGGTCCATGGCGATGCAACTGCTGGCTAAATTTGAGGAGAACTCCCTGTCAGCCTCAGCCACTGCAACACGCCGACAGGTGTGTGAGTATTTATGCGATGCATATGTGCTTTTACATGTAAAAAGGTGTGTTTGCTTGTACATGCATATGTTTGTTTACAAGTTAAGCTACACTATGTCCTGATGAGGTGCAACACAATTTTTATTTGTTTGCTTTCTTAAAAAAAAACACAAGCTGGAGAAAGGATATAATGCTTCATCTTGTGAATCTGTTTTAATAGTCACTCAAAAAAATTGGGGATAGAAGATGGAGTTTTAAGTTTTATTTGTGATAGTGTTACACTCTGGTTCTGTTTTAAGTAATGAAGGAGCTATGTGTGTGAACTGGGGCTCAACAGCCTATCAGGGACTGGAGGCCATGGGACATTTTCTGAGGGTCTTAACGGAAGAATCTCAGACAGGATCATTTATTATCTCTATCTAATCCTCTATGCTTCTTACTGACTTTGCCTTTGACTGACATGTTTATTTCTATTGATTTATGGATGGATGGATGGAGAGAGAGATTCACTTTTACTGTCAAAATCACTTTTAGAATGATTTCTTTCCCCCAGTTGACGATGAAAACATTTACAGACAGTTTTCAATCAAAAAACAGTTTTACCAATAATATAGCTGTTGTTATGGTTATCTTGATAGTATTCATTTTTGTTGCCTTTCTCTATTTTTTTTAAGACCAATCTGTCATCTCCACACCTTTGTGCTCTCATACGTATATTCATACAATATTTCTTTTGTCTTTGTGATGGTTTTCATCTCAGAAGCATTTTGCATTCCTGCTTGATTTCCGTGCTCATCTTTTGATTTGTAGAGCTACATTCAGATGTATACGGGCGGAGTGAGCTCATTGGCTCAGCAGATAGCCAATCAGATTCAGAGTCAGCAGGATCAAGCTCCCATGAGGAGGGAGTTGGTAAGAGTTCACCTGTAGTTCTGTGTCAGATCTTCCCTAACAATGTATATGTCCTTGTGTCCCTTTAAGTGCCTTTATTACTGTGTGTGTATGAGGTCTGTAACCCAGCGCTGACATTTGTTTAGTGTTATTTTTACTAATTACTGTGAGTGTGTGAATTCCTGCTGTAATCCAGTTTCTCTAAGAAGGCTCAATACTTTACGCCATTGTTAGATTCATCACAACCAAAGTGTTGTTCCATGGAAGTGCTGCAATCAAATGTAATTTATTGAAATTATCAAACTTGTGTTTATGGCATTTGGTTAAATCGGTGACTTTGTTTGGAACATTCCATTATGTTATCCATATTTTATTTGGCATATTAATATTATTTTCTATTCAAATGAAAAAATAAAATAATAGAATGCAATATATGAATGAAATATTAAATTATAAAAAATAAATAACACAGTATTTCTAATAACTAATACTAATCTAAAACATTTTTGAACGCACACTGTCACCCCAGTTCTGTCCTGACTGCTGTAATTGCCCATGTTAAGCATCTTTATTTTGAGTTTTGACCCTTGGCTTCTCACCTGTAGGGGTCTCAAAAGGAGTTTCCTGTGAATATGGGCGGCAGCGATGTGTGTTATTTCTGTGGCCGTCGTGTTTATGTCATGGAAAGGCTGAGCGCGGAGGGAAAGTTCTTCCACAGGAGCTGCTTCCAGTGTGACCACTGCAGCACCACGTTACGCTTGTCCAACTACGCTTACGACCAGCTACATGGTGTGTGTTTCATACATTTGCAGTATTTAGGGGTTTTAAGATTTTATGCTCATATCAAAAACAATAGGTGTTAAGCTTTTTAGCTTGTTGTCACAAGATGGGCAATACAGTGTGTAAAAAAAAATGCCCTGTTGTTCTGTGTTCCTGTAGGCGACTGTTTTCGGCAAAACAAACTGCTCTTTTGTTACCAATGCACAGTCATAAGATCTGAAATATGTGTCTGTTGGGACAGGGCTTTTATTGTTGTGCGACAATGACAGTAGGGTGCACACACAAATTAAAGGCCCTCAGCAAAATGCCTTTTAAACATTTTTTAAAATAGGAATCAAAACACCAAAAAGTTCCAAGTGATAGGATCGTACAGATCACATGATTCGAATACTTCAAGTTTGCAAAAAGAGGTGGCATTCAGACAGACTTTAAACTACGGTATAAATAAGAAATCAACTCCCTGCATCAGCTACTTTTTTTATTGTACCGCTCCTTCACGTCTTATCCTTTCTTTTGGTTTGTACAGGGAAGTTTTACTGTAAGCACCACTTCAGCTTCAGAATGGCTCAGAGAAAGAGACCGGCCCCACCTGTGACCCCTCGACCTACTCAGGTAACCTCATCTCTCATCAATATCACCACTATACTTCTTTTAGATCCTCTATGTGCCCATTTTTAGATAAATATAACATTTAAATTTTTTGTTGTTTTACAGTACACATGCATTATCAGTATAATGACTATATATGTCAAAATGTCTAATAATATTATGTAAAAATAGGAAGCATTTTTTTTAATAGTATAACATGCACCATAGTTTGTAATTTATTTATTACATTTTTATTATATATATATATATATATATATATATATATATATATATATATATATATATATATATATATATATTATAACTCTATAATTTGTTTATTCTGCATTCAAACATATGAAATATAAAATATTTTTATATAATTTAGTTTACCATCATATGAAATAAAAATGGAAAGGAAATCATAAAAAAGTTGTAATATCTATTTCTTCGATTAAAACAAGTATTGTTGCTTTTATTGATGTGTAATGCAGACTTGTGTGTGTTTCTGTCTCTTCAGGCTCCCCCTGCTCCATCTTCGGCTTCCACGTCTTTTTCCTCTCTAGGGTCAGTGGGCACAGCCACCCCACCAGACAGCTGTTCCTTCATCGCCCACACAGATATGGTATCCAGCCAGGCCAAGAGATTGTGTGGTACCCCTGAACGCATTGAGCTGGAGAACTACAAACCCTGTCCAAAGCAACAGGACAGCCCACTGCAGGAGGTCCCAGAGGAGACGCTTGCACATCACAACCTCAGCACCAGCGTGCAGGAGAAGAACACAGAGGAGCAGTCCAGGTATCCAAACATACTCCTGTTATGCTACTAATATTTACTGGCATGTTTTCCCTGGCTAAATCGGTCTCTTTTTGGGCTCTTCAGTAGCTCTGAGTCAGACCTTGAGGAGGAGGAGCTTGCCTGGAAGAAGGAGGAGGAGCCGAACATCAGGACCAATGGAGAGAGAGAGTTAGACCTGGGGAAGGAGCTAAAGGAGGAAGAGGGAGGAGAGAACCAGGAAAATCAAGAGGAAGAGGATGCCGAAGAGGAGGATGAGGAGGAAGAGGAAGAGGAAGAAGAAGGAGGAGGAGTTTCAGAAGAAAGTCAAGACGAGGGAGATTCTAGTGATGGTGGGTGTTTGTTTCTATTCAATTTCTTTAGAAATGGCTCTAATAAAATGGGCAGAGTAATCTTGCCTGAAATTGTTTTTGACTATATAGCATGTTTATTTCAGAAAAATTATCTTAAAGGGGGGGTGAAATGCTCGTTTTCACTCAATATGCTGTTAATCTTGAGTACCTATAGAGTAGTACTGCTTCATCCTTCATAACTCCAAAAAGTCTTTAGTTTTATTATATTTATAAGAGAAAGATAGTCTGTACCGATTTTTCCCGGAAAAACACGAGCGCCTAGAGGCGTGACGTGTGGGCGGAGCTAAAGAATCACGAGCGCCAGTAGGCTTTTGAGTTGAGAGCATGTGGAAGCTGTGAAACAGATCCAGAGGCTGAAATTTAACAAGAGCAGCATCAGCAAAGGCGGTATGCTATGTGGTATGTACTGAAACTGTATATATTTGCTTAGCGGTTTTGGAAAATGACTAAGTTCCACTTTATGTCATCTTTTTTTTTTTTTTTTTAAGCTGTACATGTGGAAAGTGCAGTTTGATGACAACATCGCATGTTGTTTACTTGATGTGCTTACGCGCTGAGAGCTAAGTTAACAACACAGAGATATTTGAAGCAGTTTTAGTCACCGCATGTGGTTCCAACACACGATCGTGACCCTTTTTAGTTGGGATTGCATTATCCTTAAGAAATAAACGATGTGCAATCCGAAATGCAGGGAACAAACAAAAACACTTGCACAACTCCGTTGATGCTCTGTAAAAATAAACTCCATCCACTGGTCCCTTAATGCTGTTTCTCTTTTGGTAATCTGTGCAGGGTTGTCTTGCCCTGGCAACCAAAAACACACTTCTTTTGTGACTTTTCGCAACGCTCTCACTCTGATCAGGCTGTGCTCAGCCTCTCAGTGCTGTGCTATACGGGAGCGCGCGCTCTTCCGGGAGAAGTGCCCTCGGAACCCATATAAGGAAATTCCGCTCCATCTAACGTCACACAGAGCCATACTCGAAAAAAACTTTCCGAAACTTGTGACAAACCGGAAGAGGTTTTTTTGGAACAAAAATACTCCTTCAAACGTACAACTTAATTTTTGAAACTTTGTCCATGTTTAGCATGGGAATCCAACTCTTTAACAGTGTAAAAAACTCAGTATGCATGAAATAGCATTTCACCCCCCCCCCCCCTTTAAGATGAGGTAGAGTTCAATTAGATGTCTTTCTTTATCTATTTTTGTGTTATAGTTCCACAATATGTTTATGTGTTTGTGTGCAAGGTGAATGTTGTCATGCTTGTTTGTTTGTTTATTGTTGTGTATTCACCACTGTATGTGTGTGTATTATGGGATGTGTTGATATGTAGAGGGTGAGTACTGCCCTTGGCAGAGGGAACGGCTCTCAGGGGTGTGGCTTGAGGAAGAGGAGGCGGAGTTTGTTAAAGGTAGTACCGCCTCTGAAGACAATCGATGGCCTTCATTAGCCTTAGTTGCATTATTTTAACCTAAAAGATTTGTTTGCCAGTTATTTCATTTACATGATAAATGGTGCATTTTTTATGTTTGTATATTTTGCAGTTGACATTTTTTGTTTTTGGTTATGCTATAGAAATATTTTGCAGTTGTTTTAGTTTGCCTGTTTTATATATTTTGCAAATTGGTATCTAACTTGAACCGTGTCCTAACCAGGCACAGCATGACATGTTTTCATATTGTAATTTTTCTGCCCACACAGAAAGCAATAATGCTGCACAATGCAAACAATCACTACCAATCCTAACATATTTGCTATGTGTAAGATTCTGAACCAGTAAGATTTCACTAAGGGGTGAGGCTTTGTAGTTTGCCACAACAGAAATAACAAAAAACAATGGTTAGCACATACTTTTAAAGATTTGTATACTTTATAGATACTAGACAGTAAAAATTTATGCACAGGAAAAAATGTCCACAAAAATGATGCACATGGTACAAGTAATGTGAAATGTACCACATTATGGTCATAACAGTAGCAACAGGTAGATGCACACTTATAATAGAAACTATTTGAGAAAAAAAAATGACCTAAAAGGCTGCAGTGCTTCCCCCATAAAACAATTTTGTTCAGAAGATTCTAAAACTAATCTAGAAATTCTTTCAAATTTTCACTAAACTTTTTTCTTTATCCCTTCATTCTTTAAATAAGCAGAGTCGTTTGAAGGACACAGTGATGACACCAGCTCAGTCGGAGAGTCCACACCATGCAACCAACAGGAACAAGAAGAGTCCATTTCAATCCACCAGCCACCTGTAGAGTCCCCACCCTCTTTGAAACCACCAGAATCAGGCCCCACTCCCACATCTGAGCTATCGACGAACCCTGAGAACCCACCTGTCAAGAGATTAGAGGTCGTAGAGGAGTTCTGGCTGAAGAGCGCCGAGATCAGGAAGAGTTTAGGCCTGACTCCGCTGCCTAGAGAATGCGACCCCAAACATACGGCAGCCCAAACATCTAACGTTAAAGAAAGTTTTTACACCTCAGTCGCCTACATACCGTCGTGCAATATAAATTCTGCCTACCAAATGCCAAGAAACTGCGACTCCAGCTCACAAATGCAATCTCAAAGTACATCCCCGCCTGAACCATCTCACACTATGGAAGGCGATGCAGGTGTTGCTTTAGAAGAGACGATAGGCCGCTGTTCTGTAATCCACAGACTGAGCATCACTGTAGAAGGTTGTGTGATGGGGGACAAGCAGGATTTGGACCTTAATTCCACCTCATTTGGAAATGAAAGCATTTTAAATCCAGACACAGGTCTTCTGACTCCTCCCTACAGCCCATCTCACTCCCCTCTCGTCGGCAAGCAGTGTTGCGCCCTTCACCATTCTGAACCGATACTGGACCGAGAGGTTATCTTCTTCTCATCGACCTGTGCTATTCCTGTTCCAGAGCGGGGCAGCTTTAATCCCGACCTCGATCAAGCTCGGAGTCTTCCTCGGGATGAAATAGAGATCCTGTGTGGAGATGAGGAGGAAGAAGCTTCCAGACTGCCGGAAAGATCCGGTGTCTCAGAAACCGGAGACATGGCCAGCCAGATGGACAACTGTAGGCTGGAGCACAGGAGGACGCTTCCAGACCGGATGGTCGCCCCACTGCTGGCAGGGGGACCCGAGGTCAGGCTTCGCAGGTCAGAGATTAAGTTGTGGGGGGCAGACACGTGTGTGGAGGAGAAAGAGAAAAAGTGCAACTCGTTGTTTTCACCCTGTAAAAGCAGGAAGAGCGTGAACGCAGTGACTGAGACTCAGCAGGAGCCAGGAAAGCACAAGTCCCTCTGGAAGACCGTTTGTTCGGTGTATAAGAAGGACAAAAAGAGGAAGGAGGCTATGATGGTGGCAAAAACTTTACCTGCTGCAACCAACGCCGAGAGCAAGCGGAAAGTGTCGGGAATCAACAGAACCTCAGGTGAGATGGATGGATAGATGGATCTATAAATAAACTATACCACATGCACATGACTTTAAGGCTCTTTCTACATTGCAGACTTGTGTTTCCGAAAAAATCCAAGTTTCTCTGAAGATACAGACTTGTCCTGCCATGCTCTTCTAGAAAGATGTCCTCTTAGGGCTCAGGTAGGGTAAAACACTCTTGTCTCCTTTCTCTGAACCTTAAGGCCACAACATTTAACATTATTCTGCATATTTTCAAGGGCAAAATACAACCATTTCAATAAAAATCAATGCAACTGGAAATTTCACAAAGTTTATCTGTTTGGTTTGAAAGAGACTTCTGTGTTAGCTGTGCTTCATATATTGCCACATTATTGACAGTAAGACAATGAAAATTTCACTACCTTTAGAATAAAATGGTAAATTTTTGCTGTTGTGTCTTTAAGACTTTTATAACTGGCCTTTTCCCTTTCCAAGGACTTCAGAGTGAGTCGCTTTTGAAGCTTAGTTCCAATAAATAATTTTTATCTGAAAGAACATGATTTCACAGTTCAGTGAACTCTTTTATTTTAGAAAAAAAAATCAAGGAAAGTTTGATTTCTCACAATATGACGTTGTTGTTGTTTTTATCTTTGCCACTCATTTTACATTTGTAATTGATTTTTGTCCTTTACATTTTCTCATGGCCCTCTTCAGTCTTCAAATATTTTCTATATACAACAATACGCAAATCATTGACTAGCATTTATCCGTGACTCCTTAGAGCTTTATAGCTGGAGTAATGGAATAATTTCACGCTTCATGAGTTTTCCTATTGAAAGTTTGTGGCAATTGTCTTTTTTCTAAACATGCTCTCAGCTGAAGGAAGAACTGTCTGATATCAAGTCAGTCCTTTTGAAAGAAACAATATATGAGAACGTGCATGAAGGCGATGAGGTATCAAATATGGCAATGAATTGTTTTCACTGATTTTAGATCGTGATGTTTAAAGTAGCTTGGAAAACCGTTTCCTGTGATTAGTAGATTTGTATTTTGTAATGGAGTTTGTGCTGTGTTTAGCCTTGTTTAGCTGTTGTACTGAAAATAAAATACAGATTAATGGATTATTTATAGATTAATTCAGTTTCTGCCTCTCTCTCCCGAGTCGCTTTACGTGCCTCATGCGTTGGCATTCAAGAGGGCATATGCTGTTAAGGTAGCATCTTTTTATTTCACATGTTGAGCCCCTTCAGTCTTTAATCCCATTGGTTGAATCTGCAACACTCAGCATCTTGTTCCTTAATAGAAACGCACTGTTTTGCCAGAGCTGCCGACCAAGGCGGCCACCCCAGTGTCGTAATGTCCGTCAGAGGTGGTAGGTGTTTGGGTGATGTTCCCGGACCCTTCCAGCATAAGTTTCTGTACCACACTGTTTCAGAGAGCAGAAACGGAGGAAGAACTCAATGCCAAGCTGACACGCCGAGTGGAGAGAGCAGCACGCAGACAGGCCAAGCAGGAGGAGCTGCGGAGGCTGCACAGGGCACAGGTCTGTGTGTGACGTCTTTAAAGCATGCTTGCTTATGTGTCTCTTGAACAATATGTATTTATTTTTGTATATGTCATCTCAGATAATTCAGCGTCAGTTGGAGCAGGTGGAGGTCAAGCAGAGGCAGCTGGAGGAGAAGGGCATTGCTGTGGAGAAAGCACTCCGAGGCGAAGCAGGTACCTGTCAATCACCTGTCACCTGTTCTTGTCAAACGGATGAGCCTAAGGAATAATTAAATTTTACAATAATTTTGCAACTTAAAAATATTTAATTTTATTTGATACATTTAATTATATTTTTTACATTACTTTCAATGCCATTTCATGTAAATTGGGATCAGTCCTGTTCTTAATAATTTTTTATCTGATAAATAATAATAACAATTATAATAATAATAATAATAATATAAAAAAACAAAAATAAATATATATATACTATTTTAATTATATATATATATAATTATTATAATTATATATATATATATATATATATATATATATATATATATATATTATTTTAATAATAATTTATTACATTTTTTTATTTAATATTTTAGCCATTTTTGCTATATATATGATGTATTATGAAATATCATCATCCCTGATTGTTCATATTCATTATATGTTAATTTACAAAGTCTTACATTTATCAAAAACTTATTGCCTATCATATTTTAATGTTCACGGCATTAGCGTATTTTCATTAAACACAGAGACAGAGCAGTGCAGGATATTCTGTTTTCTTTGACTTTTAATGGTCACAATCCTCATGACTTGTCCTTCCTCATGATATAGACTTCTGGGGAGACTCTAGTACATCTAACCTTTTGGACATACATCTGGGTGGTATGTACGACGATTTGACTTAGCGCTCATGCTAATGACACTAACAAACATGTTAACCATTTTACAGACTCATTAGTTAATGTGTTAACACAAATTAAACAGCCGTTTTAGGATCTTTATGTTAACATGGTGGTTTAAAAACAGGCTTTCTGGCTTTTTTCGTGCTGTGGACCTTGTCCTGTCTGCTTGCTGTTAGCTTTGTGTCTAAATTGGATCTTGATGCTTGTGGTAGCATTAGTTAGCTTGTATCGTCTGCTGGGTGTGACTGTATGAGATGAGATGTATATGGCAGTACTGTTGGAAATACAAGCACAGATTTTAGTTGGAGTAGGTGGTATATTTTAAGAAGCTATTTTAACTTTTACTTTCAGTTAAACTCTCCAGTGGTTTAGTTTCTGAGACAGTTAGACCACTGCCTGGACATGAACATCCAACTCGACCTATTTTAGCTTCGCACCTCACATTCCTCCACTCTTCCCATCCTTGCTTTGTTGCGTTCCTGAATTCCTCCTCTTCCTATTTTTTTTCTGCCCCTCTCTGCGGTCTTAGTAGAGCCCTTTCTAGGTTCCCCTCGTAGAAGGCCTGTCTTTCACTGTCCTTGCTGTTCCTCAGAAGGTAACACCTCCCCAGCTTCCTGTCTCACACCTCTAGTGTGGATTTTCTTTTAATAACAACCATTTCTAAATCCTTTTACCCTTCTCTCCTCTTTTTCCTCTTTCTTCCTTTGTCCTGCTGGAAGAAGCCAAAGCTAAAGGGACAGAACACGATCATTCAGTTTATGTCTGTACAGTCTTTTTTCTTTATGTAGTGCAAGAACCTCCACTTCACCAGCTAAGTACGTTATTCTCTCCTGTAATGTCAAATTTCGTTCTGTAACCTTTCGCGATGGAGTTGCATGGGCATGACACGTCATTGATCTGCATGGCTGTCAGTATATCTAAAATGTCACATCCTGTTTTATTTGGGAATTGTTGGGAATTTACATGCGTGATGATTTATGTGCGTGCAGATGTTTTTTTGTATTATTGTCTAGTGTGTTTCAGTTCACTGTTTTTGTCTGCTTGCATGTTTATATAAAAACGCTACTGTTCAAAAGTTTAAGGACACTTTTTTTTATTTACTTATTTTCAGCAAATGATGCATTGAATTGATCAAAAGTGACAGTAAAGGCATTTGTAATGTTACAATAGTAATACAGTAAATGTTGTTCTTTTAAACGTTCTATTCTTTCAAATATCTTCCATAACAATATTAAGCAGTTTTCAACATTGATAATAAGAAGAATCAGCAATTTAGAAAATTTTCTGAAAGGTCATGTGACATTGAAAATTATTATGAGTTATGGCTGCTGAAAATAAAATTCAGCTTTGCATCACATGAAAAAATTAAATTTTACTGTATTAAAATTTCGTTTTTATTGTGTTTATTTGTTAAATAAATGAAGCCTTGGTAAGCATTGGAGACTCAAGAGGTTCAAAAACTTACTGACCCCCAACTTTTGAACAGTAGTGTAGTTTATAAGCAGGGTCCAAAATATTTTTTTTTATTAATATTATAATAAATAAATTAATTAATAAAGTATATATATATATATATATATATATATATATATATATATATATATATATATATATATATATATATATATACAATCAATTCCCATATATGTATTTATAATTTGTGTCTTTTATTTGACTTGCATGCCTTTCATTTTATCTCTCAAGCTATCATTCTTATATTGAGGGACCAAAGCCAAAGCCAATTTTTACTTGCATTTTAGCACCCAAATAGTAATAATTTGGACCCTGTTTAGACATATTAATGGATATGTATGTAAGTGTGTCCAGTGTCCCATGCTCCTCTTCTCTCACTTCCAGGAATGGGAAAGAAAGATGATCCTAGCTTAATGCATCAATGGTTTAAACTGGTGCAGGAGAAGAATGCTCTCGTGCGCTATGAATCTGAGCTCATGATATTGTGAGTATTCAACAGTTTTTGAATCTTTGACGAGTATCTGAACTGTGCGGACTGATCTGGCATTGTCTGATTACATCAGGAATCACATAATTGTCCAGCTTCTCAGTTTGGTCTGGTATTGTTTGATCTCTTTATTCTCATCTGTGTGGTCTGTCCACAGTGCACGTGAACTGGAGCTGGAGGACAGACAGAGCCGACTGCAGCAAGAACTGAGAGAGCGCATGGCAGTGGACGGTTAGAGCACACAGAGGATATTATTAGTTCATCTTCCCCTTACTCCATTGTGGTTTTCTCTCATAGTGGTTCTTTAATTAATAGTAACTTCACCGCACCTCTTTCTCTCTCTCAGACCAGCTGAAGGGGGAGGATGAGCTGGCGGAGGAGAGGCGTATATTGAGTGAGATGTTGGATGTGGTGGAGCAGAGGGATGCACTTGTGGCCTTGCTGGAGGAACAGCGAGTGAGGGAGAAAGAAGAGGACAGTGACCTGGAGGCCATCATGCTTTCTAAGGGCTTCAGTCTGCACTGGGACTGACTCGCACATGCACGAATCTCATCATAAGGCTTGAAGGGCTACTCTATGTCTGTTTGTGCAACACAAATACACAGATGCTCTTTTTCATTGGACCAGAGAGGCCCATCCACCTGGACTCTGGCCCGTTTGTGCAACTACATCGGTGTCTAAATAATGAATCCTTGGACACAGCAAGAGATTGATCCAGAGGAAGTCATTCTTTGAGGTGCAAAATACAGGCCCTGATTAGGAGAAATGGCAATGTCTTGCTGCCAAATACTACTGTTCTAGACTGCTACGCTACTATGCAAAGGAACCTCTTTTTGATCTCTTTGTTTAAGTTAAGGTACATCTGTAGTTATACCCAGATCCACCATGTTTTGACTTAACGGACATTAATATGGAATGGCATATATAACCATAATGTTAATAGACAGCACAGACTGAAGCATGTAAAATTAGACAAAATAAGACCTGTGTTTATGAATGAATCTTTTTTTTTTGGCAACCTGTATAAGCTAACCTCACACACAACTGTGCATTCTTAATATTCATTTATTGGATGAAAAGTGCTTTTTTTAACTATCGTAATTTTCTCTGCATAATCTGCTCGCACAGAATATATTTGAAATTTTGTTGCTGTTATATTTAATTCTATAAAACTTCCTTGCATTAAACAACCATTCTTTTGAGAAAAATGTATGGACAATTACATATTTAATTTGAAGTTTAGTCACCGTTTTGTTTTGTTTTTTGGCATGAAAACCATGAATGTGTTACACTTTGATTTTCTATATTTTTTTTTGTAGTAGTTACCGTTATAATGCTAAAATTAATAAGTAATACAAAAATTATGTAATTACCTAATTATTTTTCATTATAAAATTCCTATACAAAAATTAAAATTCATTTTATTAAAATTCAAAATAAGACTTAATATACCTGGTTTTATACACTATTTTTTTGCAGAAAATTACAGTATTACACAATTCAGTGCTTTAACTGTATTTAGACCTGTTTTTATACAGTCAATGATTTGGACCCAAATGTCTTACCAAAAGCACGGGCGCCCCCTGCTGGAGATGGCCAGCAGGGTTTTCCTGTGGATTGACCGTAAAAGTCACGCCTCTCCATCTTTCCTGCGCCACTGTTTCCGTTCATGGGAAAACTGACTGCCATTCCGATTTTTTCCAATAGTTTTTTCGGGCTCCGGAACTTTTTTTTTTGACTAACGTTACCATGAAATCAAAGGTCTGCTTATCGATAGTTTATATGCGTTTAGCTTCTACTGGTCACTATTAAAACAGTTTTTACTTTTTACCTCCAAACAAAAGCAAACGAAAGTGAGAAGAGTTACTCTGAAATAAAAAAAGCTAGTCGGAAAACACAAGTTGTGCTTCCAACAAGGTGAGTAAGGCTTAAAAAAGGTCAAAAGTGTTATACTAATCAGTATTTTTTATATTTACGGTTGTTTATCCTGCTATGGAAGTAGGCTACGTGCCCTTAGCTTGTTGTGTTGTTGATGTTTATCAGTTGCTAGTAGCCTGTGTAAGTTAGTTATATCCGTTTAAGCAAAACTTTTTTTTAGTGATTATAATGTGGTATTTAAACAAAAAAAAGAACGTATGCGAAAGGTTGAATTTGTCAAACTAGATCAGTCTGTCTGTCTTAAAGTAAGAAAATCTCTGCTACTACGGAAACGTCTTGATATGGAAAGATATGCGACTTACGCAGATGTAGACGAGCAGCAGATGAAGCAGATTTGGTTCATAAAAGGAGTGCATCTGTTCAAGACCTACAGTTTAATCAAACTAGGCTACTTTGGCGTTCAATTAACTTTCCATGAGTAGTTCTCTCTCCCTCTCTCTCTGTGTGTGTGTGTGTGTGTGTGTGTGTGGGAGCCGCAGGCTGCGTGATTAGCACTAAACTGGAATGTGCAGAATTGGCGCATCTAAAAAGTTTAAAGCAGCTGCGTGTGTCTGCTGCAGACTCATAGAAACACTGGACATATTTACACGCACACCATTAGCCTATTATAGACCGTGTTTTGGTTAAGCCCTTAATCTTATATATATATATATATATATATATATATATATATATATATATATATATATATATATATATATATATATATATATATATATATATTGGTGTTGATGATAATAAATATGTTATATAGGCTGTAGCACACACACACACACACACACACACAGACAAAAGTATATATGTAAACTGAAACTATTATTTTCTTATATATTCATCTTTAATCTGTTTAAAGCAATTGAGGTGGGGGAGACTTTAAAGTTCATATAATTATGTCATATATTTGGAGTACTTGTCAGCATTTATATCACTTTAAAAGTTAAGATACAGAAAAAAAATAGAATTTCAAGAGCATTTATTCATTTTTTCTCCTGGATCTTATTATATCTTATCAATTACCACTCATCGCTATGGAAATCTGTTGTTGACTCAAGTCTCTCTACTTTACATACTTTACCACTTAAGTATGCATATCCGTCTGGCCAAGTCTCACCCACCGCCAAATAACACGAGATTGCACAGTATCTTGTTTTAATACCATACCATTAGAGGGCAGTGCATGCCAAAATTCATTGCACCTCCAAAGAGGTCACACGGTTAATGCTCATCGTCTTATTCAAGTGTGTACTGCAGCAGGTCAGAGCACAGCCTCTTTTACAAACAGCAGAAAAAAAGAGGCAATGACATAATTAAGGATGGAGACAGAACATGACCTCAGGCTGTTATACACAAGAAGAGTACGTCCTGTGCTAAATATTTGCATCAAAGGGCATGAACCTTTTATGTAGTTCTTGAGCTAACCTTAAACTCCACGCGCATGCAAAACAATGTATGCACATTGGATTGCATTTTGGTCAGGTTTTGGGTGCTTGAGAGGCATCTAATTCACCTGTTTTTACAGCTAATATCTCATCCATCAAGGGCCTTCTTTCTGTATTGACAATGAAAATTTAATTTTCTGCCAGGAAGGCATCTTTAATATTCATGCATGCACAATCTATTAGAAATGCCATTGCTTTAAACAGTTGGTCTTATGAAAATCCCAGTTGTTATAAAATGATCAGACAAGCTGTTTCCTGTTCCTGCTGTTGCTTTAGTCATGCTGCATACAGTCATAAAGTCTTAAATTCAATGTGACTCAGGATAATATTACACGTATTACTCTCTAGCATGACCGCGATGTGTGTTGACAGATATTTCAATGATCCAAAAGCTCATTACTAATGTAAAAGGTACAAACCCGAGAGAATCGCATCAAAGGCTTTTATGTGTGCACGAAGTGTTTAAAACATGAGTGTGTGCAGTATATTGCATAATAAAATTATATCACAGACATCTTTGCTGCAGAATTATATAAATTGGCATCAGAAGAATCATTATAAAACCTTTGTTGAGTGCAATTATAGCCCTAAAAGCATGCATATTTCACCTGCAAAATACTGTTTTTAACATATTATGATTTGTGACTCATTAATACTAATCTAGCATGATGTAGTGTGTACTATTACACAGTTAGGATTCAAATAGGGATTCAGTCTGAGTATGAAAGAGATAAAAGAGCTATAGAATATAGGCTAATACATTTCACAAATAATTGGAAAGAAACAGCAAGTAACATTTAAATAAAAGTATAATTTTGAAGCTTACGGACTGAAATAGTATTTTCTTCTAAAACAAACTCCAATAACCTTTATTTACTACTTCGAAAAATATTTTGTTACAGTGTAGTTATGAGTTTACATTTTCTTATGACACACCATACATGACTTCACCTGTATCTTCATGCCATTTTTTTTTAAATGGTGTAGCTACTGTTTAATTCTTAGAAAGGAACAAGCAAAATAGCCTTTTGCTTGCTGGAGGATGAAATCAGCACTCATTTTGTTTCTTCATTCCCAACACGCAACTTCCATTTACCTGGAAAGTGTTATAATGTGCTTTTTGCCAGCAAGTCAGCCATTCCCTGGATGGGGAGTTGATGGTAGTTGATTTACATATAGGGCAGAATGTTAGGGAATACATCCCTCTTGAGTGCTTGAGAGTGCACTTTACATGCAAGTCAGCTCGTCTTGCATGCAACGAAATGTCCTCTTTGAAACCACAGTCATGTGCGATGAGAAACATTGTTATGAAGACACAAAAAGCTTGTTGTCTCAGAAGGATCTACTGTACATTGTCAATGAAAAGTGTACAGAGAGAAGGCATTTCTGATTGTGTGCGCGTGTGCGTGTGTGTGTGTGAAGCGCTGAGCAGATTGGAAGGCAGATGTTCATTATAGGGTTCTATGAGGTGGCAGATTGTGCTTCCTCAGAGTCTGTTTAATTAATATTCCTTAAACACACATCTGGGCTGCGTTTACTACATATGGTGGAGAACAAAAATCTATTCTATAAATTTAATGAGAAATTTTTAATATTCTGCCCTATTATAATAAAATACATAATCAAATATAATAATTTAGCTAGTTAATAGATTTTCAAATAATTTTTAAGAATTTGATACTTTCATTCAATAAAGAAAGTGACGTGACATTCAGCCAAGTATGGTGAACCATACTCAGAATTCGTGCTCTGCATTTAACCCATCCGAAGTGCACACACACAGAGCAGTGAACACACACCCAGACCAGTGGGCAGTCATTTATGCTGCGGTGCCCGGGGAGCAGTTGGGGGTCTGCGAGACTCGAACCCACAACCTTAGGGCTAGGAGTCAAACTCTCTAAACACTAGGCCATGACTTCCCCTCAAGAATTATTTTAAATAGTTTAAATGTGACACTTCTAATATCACATAAGACATTTATAATGTTACAAAATATATTTCTGAAGGATCATGTGACACTGAAGACTGGAGTAATGATGCTCTGCATCACAAGAATAAATTACATTCTAATACATTCAAATAGAAAACAGTTACTTTACATTGTAATAACATTTCACAATATTACTTTTTTTTGTCCTGTATTCAAATAAACTAAGCCTTAGGGAGAATAAAAGACTTTCAAAAACTTAAAAAATCTTATGGCCCCAAAATTTTGAATTAGAATATAATAATTATATAAAAATAATAAAACATTTTAGAACTTCTCAAACTAGTGCAATAGTCATCTCTTGAAGACTTTTTCAAAAATACAAAGTTCATACTTTTCTGGCATGATTTACATAATAACTTTGCACCAACATGCACGCTCAAGAGATTTAAGGAATTGTACTAAAACAGTAACAGTATGAAATACACACTCCAAAAGACTTTGGTTAACATTAAGAGGAAACAATGAACTTTACGAACACATCTTTTACTCTCTCTGTCGTTTTTTCATCTTCTCTCTCTCCGTCAGATATCTTGAAATCCACTTCTCTGTATGTGTAATAAACGAATGCTGTTCCTGACTGTTGATGCGTTAAGTACCTGTGAACAGATATTCTGCTCTGCTTCTTCTGTTATGCTTTATTCAGGCACCCAAACATCAGCCACTTGAGACGCACAAGCCATAAAATATTCAAGAATATTCAAGAATATTTTATGTATAAAATATTGGTTAGAGAGTTTGACTCCTAACCCGAGGTTGTGGGTTTGAGTCTCGGGCTGGCAATACCACGACTGAGGTGCACTTGAGCAAGGCACCGAACCCCGAACTGCTCCCCAGGTGCCGCGGCATAAATGGCTGCCCACTGGGTGTGTGTTCACAGTGTGTGTGTGTGTGTTCACTGCTCTGTGTGTGTGCACTTTGGATGGCTAAGTGCAGAGCACGAATTCTGAGTATGGGTCACCATACTTGGCTGTATGTCATGTCACTTTTAATATGTAGAAAACATAATCGGTTTAATTTTAACAAAAAGTTTACCCAGCGTGGTGTTGTGTACTTGTTTTGCAATACCCATGAGCGCTGTATTATGTACTCATTAGCATATTTCCATTCAAACTATTCAATCGTTTTTTTTTTGTTGTTTTTTTATGGTGGGGAGGGGTGGGGGGAGATATTGATTACTATAGATAATGATTTGAGAAACAGCCCAGTCATAGCTATCTGTCAGTCATGACCAAAGTTTTGTCTGGATGTATAAATTAACATTAGTTAGCTAATCTATAATGAATAAACATGAATTAACAATGAACAATAACATATCTAAAAATTAGCTACAATTTTTAATTAAATTGTTATTTAATTGTTTAAACTCATTATTAAATACTTGTAAAATACTGTCCATAGTTTAAGGTAATTGATTAATCTTACTACAGAAAAAAAAAAAAAAAACCTGTAAAAACACACACAGAGCCACACACTAAAAACTTAAAAAAATAGGCTAATTAAAAACTGAGTTACAATATACATTTCTGGGAGGTCCTCAAAAGTGTATAAGTCTGCTGCCTTTGTGTGCAGCTGTGGGAAAGTATTGTACACCCTTGCAGCAAAGTAAACACTGTTCAGATAATAAATCCTGTGTCTAATGAGTTTTCTGAGAACATCAGATCTCACAAAGCCACCGCAGGGTGAAATACACAGTCAGCACCATATCACACACACACACACACTGAGTTACACAAGATCATAATGCCATTTAATTAGAGTGGAAAGAGCTCCAGAGGAAAATAATTATAGCTAAAAAAGAAAATATTAGTCACAGGACAGGACAGTGACTCTACAGAAAATTTCCCCCTAAACACACATATGCATGTTTAGATAGGGACATACCATGATTTTTATTTATTTTATATTAACCAAATTATAATACTTCAGGCTAAGCCTAAAGAATAGAAACCTTTTTTGCATTTTAGAGTAAAAAAAAAAACATATTAATGACATAGTCATAGTATGGTATATTTTGTCAGATTTTGCTATATTTTGTGTTAATCTTAGTTATTATTAAAACACAGATGTGAGGTATAGACCTATAGTCTGTTCTGTTTGTTATACTACTGTGTACCAGGGTGTCAATCATTCAGCTGATGCAACATTGGAAATGTCTTCCCAGAACATTTTATTGGAAGTAAACTCTGGAAACATGGATTATGTAAACTAAACGTGACAAAGTACCTTGAGTCAGAACAATCTGTTAAACTGACTGCACTCTATGTGCTTAATTTAGACCTAGTATCAGTCTGTTTTACAAGCGGTCTCATCCACGTCTCACTGAAGCTCACATTAGAGGTCAGTAAGCATCCTAGCCAGTGGTTAAATCAGGATCACTAGCAACAAGGAGTCTTATTAAATGTGACATTGGTTTGATAGATTGAAATGGGAATGAGAGACTGCAGCCATTGCAGTTGTTATCTGTTCTATCTGTATCTGTCTATCTTAAAATATCATCAGCACAGACATTAGTATGAAAGCCTAATGGATTGATATTTTCAGCAGGCAGTAATACAAAGCAAATGCTTTTTTATGTCTAAAGTGTATTTTAATGTGTACTGTGTTTAAAGGCCATGAAGATCAACATCATACAGTGCCAAAAACAACATATCAGATGCCCTCTTTACCCTAATGTAGGATGGCAACAGAAAAATGTCCTGGAATCATTGGCACTGCATGATCTCGCTGCAGAATTGCTCGAGATTGCATCTACACATAAGACAAACATGTGCTAGGATTTGATTTATTCCCTCAATTAGCTTTCATTCTTCCCGCTTGGCTACTGACTCTTTTAAACATACATGGGAAGGGAGATAACGCATTCATTGACCTGCAAACAGATTGGCCGGAGTGCAGGAGGAGGAGCAAAGGAGAGAGAGAGGGATGAACGAATGAAGGTAGGAAGATACAGAGAGAGGGACGGAGCGCTGGTTGGGATGGAAAGAGCCGGGAGAGGAGATCTCTAATAATAGCACTGCAGGGAAGCAAGAGCATGCAGTAAAAAGTGGTACATGCAACAAAGCGAATAATGCCGACGCAAAGCAATGGAATAGTACAATGGAGCAAGAGCGGGGAAAGTTGAATTCTCTGCTTTCCCCCTTATACGATAGAAACCCTGGAAAGGGGAAAAAGACATAGAAAATACAGGAAGAAAGATGCTCTCAATGCAAAGGAATTACAGAGCAAAGACCTTGAGAAAAACCTCTCCTTAGAAAGCTTTGACCTCTGAAGTTCTTGTGTTTTTGTGAGTACATCTGTTTAAGTTAAATCTGACTCTTTCAAATGGCATCTTTGGACACGTGTTAAGTTGCAGCTTGTGTGAGGGAAACATGCCTTCCGCTCGGCCTTCATCTGAGAATGCAGAGGTCTGAGAGCCACGAATCCGAGGTCCAGCGGAGCCCGTCATTGGACAGCGCAGAGTCAGAATTCACCCGGGCGGCCCGTCGGGGTCAGCGCCTGGCCGTGGGGGCCTTTTACGGCTCCCGGGGGTCAAATGTCAAAGATCAAACAGCACAGAGTGACAGAGCCTTGGTCGCGGTCCCGCCGGGAGGGAAGCCTCAGGATAAGCGCGTATCTGCCGGTGGGAAGTACGTTGTGTTTTACCTGGACTTGTCTTTTGTGTTGCTCCTAGAGTTTGAGAAACTGAAGATGGCTCGTGGATGCCTGTGCTGTGTCAAATACATGATGTTCCTCTTCAACCTGCTGTTCTGGGTGAGTATTAAAGTACAGCATGAATGATCCACACTTACTTGTTGTCAAAATGCGTTGTCTTATCAAAGTGTAAAGTGCAGAGACTATTACAAGCTAATTGTACAATGATTTCCCCAAAAGGTGAACTGATGGTGCCTCTCTGGGGCATTCAAAACAATTTATTTCAGCAATTACTGTGATGTGAGTTTAGGGCTGATCATTAGTGATGTTTGCTGAGGCGAGTATCACTGTTATTATTGCTTATAATTGGGGTTAGAGAATTGTCAGAATCCATAATTCTAAATTTGATCCCTGAAATATTAAAGGAATAGTTCACCAAAAAATATACATTTGCTTAAAATTATATCACCCCCGGCCATCCAAGATGAGGATGGTTTTGTTTCACCATCTGAAAATATTTGGAGAAAAAAAAAATGTATGTCTCTTATTCACCAATGCATTCTCTGCAGTGAATGAGTGCCGTCAGAACAGCTGATAAAAACATCACAATGATCCACAAGTAACTCCCAATCTCCAATCCTTCAACTGAAAGAAACAAGCAGGTTAACTACTGCTTTTAGGTAAAATACAAGTCCTCTATTCATAACATTGGATTTTCCAGTTAAAATGTTCTCGACTGAATCAGGAGAGAAATATGGCCAGACAAAGCACCATTTATAAGTTAATAAAAAGGTCAAAACAGCTCAAAACAATGTGAGAGGACAAAAGAGGATGGATAATTTAAGGATTATTGTGATGTTTTTATCAGCTGTTTGGACTCATTTTGATGGCACCCATTCACTGCAAACAATCCACTGGCGAGAAGATTCAGTCCGGGATAATAAGATGTTTGGTGTTTGTGTTTTTCACATGCTGCACCCAGCAGGGTCCCACAATCATGTATATTTCAGATAAAATAAAAATTGCAGTTTAAGCCTTGAAGATTAATTAAATCCTAAATCTTTGAGGTTGCTAGAGAAATATTTTTTCTAGTATTGTTCAGCTCTAAAATGCATCAGTAGTTGTGAATGCAATCTGTATAAAATGGTTTCTAATCATGACAATAGTCACAAACAACTGGAAACTCAAAATGTGTAGGATACTCCAATGACACCATCTTTAATTTTCATACATAGAAATTATTGTCATTTATTTATACAGTTATATTCAAAATTCTCTTAGATCAGAAATCACTTAGGCATGACGCTTCTGGGATTAACTGTAGTATTTTGGTAAATACTGATACCACAGTCAAAGTTTGTGAACATGTCCCGCATGTATGCATGCTGCAGTGTGAGGCTGAGGGAACGAGGTTCATCAGGAGGTGTTAAATGCTCTTAGATCAAAGGCAGCAATTCATATTCATCTGAACCAGAGCATTCAAACAAAACCCCCCGCCTTTTCTCTCGCTCTCTTGCATTCTACCAGCCTGGGTTTCAGTCATCCGTGTCACATGTTGTTGTTGTGTATCTCCAGCAGGAAGTCTGTTTGTCAGATTATGGTTCTGTGAGTTGTGAGATTTCATTCGTTTGATCTGCTGTGTGCGTTGTTGTTTGTCTGATTCTGAGCCAGTTTAATGATAGAAGCACCAAAACACAAGCAGGAAACTTGAGAAAAATCTCCCGACTGATCTAAAATCGCCTACTGCACACAAACCCACATATACACCCATATGATGGAAAAGGGAAGATAAAAGAATAAGGAAATTATGAAAAGATTGCAGATGCCTGGAGATTTGACCATGTACACTTTAAACAGCAGGGCAGAGAGGGAATAACAGAAAGATGGAGGAGTGAGAGAGAAAGACAGATAAAAGTCATTTGAAAGCTTTAGATAGAATTACCTTGAGATGGAATGGTTTGTCAAAGGGGTGGCGTGGTTTTCTTTTGGTTCACTGGAATTTAATTTCAGAGTTCGGTTTTCTATTGAAGAGAAATTATTTTTCTGTTTTGAGTTACAAGGTTTACTGAGGCGTTCAATAAAGTCTTCTCAGAACATAATACAAAAACCCTTTATCTCGCTGGTTATATGAGAGACAGCTGATGTATTGTGTGCATTTTTATTCTATTTTTATATGGAATTTAAATGAGGTGGTAATGATGTTTCTGAATGGAGTTGAGGAGGTGTTTTTGGTTGCTGGTAATCTATATTTCATGTGTTTGACATTACTAAGCCTAATGGCTCTCAGCTCCATGTTTAATACATAAGTCAGAAAGTTAAGGCAAGACTCACTTCACTCTGCACAAGGTCACAAACACACAGTACATTCATTAGTGTGTGTGTGTGTGTGTGTGTGAGGTCAGTTCTGCATGTGGGCTCGGTTATTAACATGAACAGCTAGCTCTTCTGGTCTATTTTTTCTAATACATATTCATCGATTCTATCTACATTTTTCCCGTCCTTAGCTTTTTTTTTTTTTCCTTTTCTATTTTTCCTTTCATTTTCCTTTAATTTCTTATCCTTTTCCTTTCCTTTGTCATTTAAAGTGCCCCATTATGCCATTTCAAATATTGCCTTTCATGCGGTGCGTAATGTACCTGTTTGTGAATCTAAACTATATACAAATTTATGAAGGTGACAGTGCACGGTGAATTAAGTTTTTGTCTCTCAAAAAGAAGAAATAATTGACTTTTAATCACCTTAACGAGTCGTCAGGAATTCGAATCCCACTTCTGTGACAGCTGCACATCACTGGGTGACATATTTGCATATTGCCCGCCTGTGTTATATTTTGGCCAGCCGCGGACAACTTGACCCCTTCCTTAGGGTTAGCTTTTCTGTGAATTCATTTTTTCTATCGCTTTCATATTTCCTTGTTTACATCTTTTCTTTTCTTTTAATTTTCTATTAATTTCCTTTGCTATGCCTTTTCCTGTCATTCCTTTTTTTCATTTCCTGTCTGTCGCAGTTTCCTTTTCTATTTCCTTTCCTTTTCCTTATTCCTTTCCCCCTATTTTCTTCTTTGTTTTATTCAGATAATTTCTTCTCTTTCTATTATTTCTTTTCCTACCCCTGTCCTTCCCTAGGCTATTTCCATTCTTTTGTTTTTTTTTCTTCTGTCCTTTCTTCTTTCCTTTATTTATTTCTACCATTTGTCCTCGTTCTGATTCTTTTCTATTCATTCATTTTTTCCTTATTCCCATTCCTTTCGCTTCCTTGTGTCCTGTCCAGTCCTTGGTCTTTTTTTAACCCCAATTCTTTACTTTCCATCCTGACCCAACTTCCCCGCATCCTCTTTGTCTTTTCCTCAGTCTCCTCTCCATGCACCTTGATTGTCTACTTCAGACCCTTTATCTAGTAAATGTGTGCCTCAGTCTGTGTTTGAATGCAGTGCACTGTAAAGAAAACCTCTTTAACAAATAGTCCCCCGGTTCGAAATGCAGGATTAGATTAAGAACAACCTCATCATGTAGGATTTTCCAAAGGCAGAGAGAATAGATTGAATTCAGTTTGTTTGGGTGTCTTCATTATGGTAGTATGTCATGAATACTAAAATTTGGGTTAAAAGCTGTCTGCTCCTGTGGACAGAATAGTCTTACTCTGTGCTCTTCCTGTTTATGTTTTATTCTGTGCTCTTTGGCTTATTTTTCTTGCTTGCATATGCTCCCTAATTATTTCCTCTGAGATTTTTTGATTACTGTCATACTTTTTATTTTCATGGTTTTTAAAGTTTTCATCATCCTTAACCTTTTTTTTTACTTGCTCTGCTGCTTTTCTCTCTCTCTTTCTCACTCTCTCTTACACACACACACACACACGCAAACACACACACACCTGTTTTATCTCTTATTTTTCATACTCATCTTTTTTCAAGTTCAAGGATTCTGTCTGATTTCAGATTCTTCATGGTTTTGAGTGCATGCTGCGTATTTTCTTGAGGGAACTAAATGACACAGCTTTTCACCTTCTGTAACACTCTAAAGACGAGTGTGTGGGGAGCCATACAGCTGCACTGTAGGGCATATCTCGCAATGACACACGTTATATAAGTGTGGATTAACAGAGAACATCTTGGCCTGCTAAATATTTTATTTGAAGACCTTAATATGTTTCTTTCCTAATATATTTTAACTTGTATTTGTTAATCTTTATGAGCAATAATAATTTAATAACATTGTTAAATAAAATATGTAGTTTTCATATTGTACATTTACTTGTAGCATTAGCTTTAAAATTACTGAATATTTTTTTTATAATCTGTTATTATAATAATAATTTGTATATAAGTATGTATATGTGTGTGTGTGTGTGTGTGTGTATATGTGTGTGTATATATAGACAAAATAGCGTAGAAGTTTTATATTTATCGATCATTGTTTTGTATAGTTTAAAATATGATTTTGTAATGCAAACATAGCATATTCTGGTTTTCTGTTCAGAGCTCGTCCAGATGTGTTAACTAACTTTTGCCTGGCCTTTAGCAGACTTGGTTACTTTTACATTTCGGTTGCCTGAGCATGAAATTACAAGAGTTTCTCCCAATATGAGAAGTGAATAAGCATGCCTTCTACTCTCCTACGGTCTAGACACACACACACACACGCACGCACAAATTTCACACTTCAAAACTCAGCAACAACCTTTATTGCGGTTCCATTAGCATTTATATTGCTCTCACAGCAGGGAGAGCTGACACAGGTATTGTTTTGTTGTTTAGGCATGCGCACACATACCTACCTCAGTCCTGCAACGGTAAATACACCTTACCTTGAGTGATCTTGAGTTCACAAAGTGGTGCTCAGGTCCTACTGAGACCTACCGACTTCAGTGAAGGAAACCGAAGAGTCAGTTTTACACTTTGGGACACGTAAAAGCCTGACGAAACACTTGTCAAGCTGAATGTTTATGCGCGACTGATCCATAATGAATGAGTTTCTGTGTGTTTATTAACATGCAACGCTCTCCCTTATCTGTCTCTCCTCAGCTGTCGGGCTGTGGGTTGTTAGGTGTGGGCATATGGCTGTCCGTCTCTCAGGGCAGTTTTGCCACATTCACCCCCTCCTTCCCCTCCTTCTCAGCTGCCAATCTGGTCATTACCTTGGGCTTGGTCATCATGGTAACAGGCTTTCTTGGTTGCCTCGGTGCCATCAAGGAGAATAAGTGCCTGTTGCTGAGTGTAAGTCGACACCTAAACTTTCACAATGCACGATGAATAAAGAATGTGTTGTTAATCCAGGGTTAAGCCCTGGGTTGGTGTAATTCTGAGTTGTCAGGTTTTGAAATTTCAAAGGGATACTCCACCCAAAATGAACATTTTGTCATTAATCACTAATCCCCATGTTGTTCCAAATCTGTAAAAGCTTCGTTCATCTTCAGAACACAATATAAGATATACTTCATCACTTCAGTTAAAGTGTTTGCCATTGCTGCATTTTTAAACAATATTTAAGTTAATATTTCAGTAGATCAACATATTCTTATGTCTTCATTAAATGGTCTTCAAATGGAGTTGGTAAAAGGATCACCACGCAGTGTCAGTTTTTTTTTTTTGTCGAACCACTTTTTGCTTTAATCACAGCCTTTAGTCTGTTGGAATTGTTGTCTTAGTAAGTAGTTTTTTATGATTTAATTAATATTAATTATTATCAGATTTTTTATTTATTTAACAGATTTAAAAACAATGCTTACCTCCGTTCATAACTACTTCCAACATTTTTTTGTACATTACCCAGGGTTTAAAAAAATACAGGTTTAAGCATATAGTTAAAAGTAATTAATCAAGCAGTTTTTTCATACATTTAATGTAAATGTCTATATGTAAAGATGTAAATAAGTAAGTCTGTATAGTAAAGCATTTGCACTAGTTGTCCAGAAGAGTAATCAGCTAGTTGGCAGGCCATTGTGTAGCTGATGTAAATGCTTCACAGTACACAGAATAACACCAGGGGTTTTGTAGCACTGCATTGATGGAGAGTGTGGGAGTGCAGAGAAAGAGGGATGCTGCAAGTGAGAAACAAAAGCATCTCCATTCCCACATTCAAACTGTTTCCATCGTCACGAATAGTGCAAAAACATGCCATATCCCACTTGCTTAAAGTTTCTTCTATAGTTAGTTTCAGGGCTTTGGCTTATGTGAACTCTCTAAATTATCTTAGATGTGATAGAGTTGACTTAAAACAGGCTTTGTGATATATATATTTATATATAATATTAAATATACTGACAACAACACATATATACCGACTGCTATATGAATGTGCATAATATACATGTATGTGTATGTGTGTGTGTGTGTGTGTGTGTATACAACTCAATGACTGATTAGAATCAAATATTCCATATTATAATAATTATATACATGTCTTCTGTAAAGCATTTTATTGTTGTATATAAACAGTTTACTTACTTTACTCTTTTTTTTCTTGTAGTTCTTCATTGTTCTGTTGATTATTCTTCTGGCCGAGCTGATTTTGCTCATCCTTTTCTTTGTATACATGGACAAGGTACAGTATGAACACCAAGCATCACACACACCCCCTCAATCCATTTATTACACACACTCTCTCAAACACAAACACACACAGAACTAACCACCCCACCGTGCACCAACTTTCAATACCCACACGAATCCTGACAACAACAACAACAGCCCACACACCTGCTCTTCTGGTTAACTCTCTGAGTATTCCTAAAGTTTTCTTCATTTCCAAACACTGACTCAACATGTAACTCATATTTGGATTGCAGATGCATCATGTGACTTTAAATTCTTGTGCAGGTGAGCGAGAACGCTAAGCAGGATCTTAAAGATGGCCTGAGGCTCTATAACACGGACAATAACATCGGTCTCCGCAACGCCTGGAACATTATCCAAGCTGAGGTGTGTGTGGATGAGTGCAGGTGGGGAATACGGTTATCAGTGACAGTAATGGCAGGTCACTGTGAGTTCAGCTGGTTGATTGGGCCAAATCTTATACGCAGCTGCTCTCCGCAGAATAATGGGAGATAACTCATGAAGCCCTCCAGTGTTGAACAATAGGCAGGCATCTGCAGAAATGTTCTTGGCTTGGTGTGTAAATGATGAATCTGAATATTCACTCTGTCTCTCAGTGGCAGTGTTGTGGTGTAACTGGTCACACAGACTGGCATGATGCCCTGCAGGAGAAAACAGTTCCAGACAGATGCTGCCAGGAACACTACATCCAGTGCGGTCGCAATGCCACTAACGTCTTCTGGTCACAGGTATGGCCTTTATTTTGTTTTATTAAAAAAAAATGTATATATTTTTTTTAAATAAATTTTTTAAATAATTGTTTTAAATTTAATTTAATTTGATCTGATTTATTTTTTTCATTTAATTTAATTAAAAAAATATTTAAAAGTTTCTCGAATTTAATTACATTTTTAATAGTTTCTTTGCTTTTATTTTATTTTTATTTTATTATTATTTGATCATTTTCTTTAGTGTCATTTTATTTATATATATTTTTATTTATTTATTTTTAAGCAAAAATGCAGACCAGCTAGACTCATTTCCAGCAGTCAAACTGATTGTTTCAGTAGATATGTTAGTGTCAATATATGTAGGTAAATATTGCAGTTTATTGGTGCATATAAATAAAAAATTATTAATCATTTAACATTGATCATTTTAATTTGGAAACATGCCTTGATTATTTTAAACTACATTATACTGTATTTAGATAGCAAATATAAACAGTAGTTAATGCAGGATTATTTAAACACTACAATGTCTTTGACTCAGTTGTAGAAATTGGATTTTTCTCTTTTTGTTAGCTGGTTTTAGTAGTTAGAAGTAATTTAGCAAATACCGGGGCGAGTTTCCCTAATTGAGATCATCATAAAGACTCTGTGATCGTCCAGTTTGATAATGTAACTGTATGTCCTGCTTAAATAGCTTTAATATAGTTAGCGGAATAGCCTTCACAGCTTTACTTATAATGTTACTACACAGTTCTGTGGGCCAACACACTTTCCTTTCTGACTCTTAGGGTTGCTATGAGAAGGTTGAGGAATGGCTGAACGACAACAAACATTTGCTGGGAACCATCGCGATGTGTGTGCTGGTCTTACAGGTACAAACATTATGATTAGACTCATCCTGGAGTGTTTTGGAAAATAGCTGTGCCTCCAATGATGCCACATCCTGTTTGATGCACACCCTTATGATGCCATCTTCTCTGTTCTGCAGCTGCTCGGGATGGCATTCTCCATGACCTTGTACCAGCAGATCCACAGGGTGGGAAAGAAGTATGATGCCTAAAGGAAACCCAGTGTTGCACTACAAAAAAACTCAAAGAACACCTAATGTATTGTTTCAAGCCCCGCTTCATCCCATCACAAACTATTACCAGTGAAAATGAAGCTGTATTTCTTTTTTTCTATCAGATTTAATTATGTAGAACAGACTGTAGATATTTTTGCTTGGCTGGTGAGAGGCTAATTTTTTTTTTTGCCTGAGGGCTGAGAGCTGAAAGGAATACATTGTGAGACGCAGTTATGGGTGCAGCTGTTAATGTTAAGCCAAACAGTCTTGGAAATAGTCTGATAGCGTATGAACTGTTAAAAAAAATGCCCTCATCATGTAAAATTGTATTTGGAATATCGGCAGTGCTCATCAGAGGATACATTGCTTTATTGGACACTTGTGTATTTACATAGGCCCAGTTCCCTTTGCTGATGTAATATATCAATCACATGCTGTATATATTTCACATTCACATAAGAGTACTGTATATATGCACACAAACAATCCTTTATCTGATGACTCAAGTGTTATGAAGAGTGGGGTAAGACATTACCACATTAATCTACCAGATATTAGATAATCAGATATTCAGACAGGCTCTAAATGTATTTGTTTTATATATATATATATATATATATATATATATATATATATATATATATATATATATATATATATATAAAATTATAAAAACATTGTATATTATTATAAATATTGGCTTCAAATATTCTGATTATTTCAAATTATTTCACATTCAAAAAGTGTCACAGCTTTTCCTGCTTTCATTTTTTAGAAGTATGAATGTGTTTATTTGTAAAAAAAAAAAAACTGTATGTTTCATGTATGAGCGAGAGAGTCTGTACTAGTCATCTGCTCGCTCTGGGGCTTTGTGTCCTGGTGACTCTCTACTCGTCTCTGTCTGCTCTCTTTGTTTTCTCACTCACTGATCTTTTCAAAGTGCATCTGTACTGCTGGGAGGCAAATGAGCTGTCCTTCTCCGCCTACTGTCAAGGAAGAGCGGGAGATGAGATCAAAGGATGCAGGATGTAGAGGTTAGGAAATAGAGGGGGAGAAAGCCCTAATAACGGCCTCTCTTGAAAACAAACAGTATCATGCAGTGGCACCTAAAAGAGTGCAATGAGAGTTAACTTATAAGCCATAACCTCTGTGAACTGTTTCTCGCTCCTGTCATTTTCCCAAAATACATTCCCACTTGTATTCAGTTTGTGAGTGCTATAGGTATATTTTGATCCACAGATTAAATTGTTGCATCCTTACATAGTTTAAAATTATCAGGATAATTTATTACCAAATGACATATCTGCATTACTGTTTAATCAACATATTATTTTAAATAAAAAGGGAAAAAATGTTTTTAATAACTTGTTCTTGTCTGAAATGAGTATTACAAAACAACTGCCTACAAAAACTAGGAGAAATAATATGCAATATTCATATTTCAGCACATATTACAGTGAAGCGCTGGCAAGCGTAATTTGTTGATTGGCTGTCAAGTAGATCTCACACCATGGCATATTCAGATAATGGTTCCTTTTTCAAACTTGTGGACTGCACTTGTGGCCATCGATTTATTTTTTTTAGGTCACCAATGAATAAGCCAGGTCTCATCTTGTGTTTTCATAGGATGTTACAATATTTAGCATTTTTGTAATTCATTCTACAAGTCATTGACTCTAAAAAGACTGACATTTACTTACATGAAGTATCTTTTAGTGAAATGCTGTTCAGCTAACAAGCAACATTCTCAGAACTTTGGCTAACGTTCTGGCAATGTTCTCTCAAAGTTATAAACAAATGTTCTTTAAGTAATGTTAATATAGTGTTCGTTCAGAGTCTTTACTAATGTTTTAAAAACACTAGCTCAGATGTGTTATTTATACATCATTCAATGAATGTTTTATTTCGGAAATGGTTTTTTGATGTTATCTAACATGTTTTAAATATTACAGAATGTTTAGAATGTTCAGAGAACAAATGTGACATTCCCATAATATTTGGAAAATTTGAAAATTGAGTTCCGTAAATTATTATTTTTTTTCTTTTTTAAAGTAAAACACTTAAAAAACGGGACATTTTGAATGTTCTGAGAACATTAAAGTTTATTAAAGCTCTTAAAGTTTATTAAAGCATAAACAATCAGGGAGTAAAACAACATATTTCAACATAACTTCATACAGCTCGAAATACACAATACAAAATACAAAGTAGAAAACAATATTGTCTCTTGTTTTCCTCAGAGGAGAGATGTGGAGAGAGAATGGACCTCTCTGTAATTCAAAAAGGAAGGGGCTTTCTTCTTTCTTTTAGAGATTCTGCTTTGTGAGATTTGGCAATGAAACTAAAACTAAAGAAGCTCTGTGTCTCCATCTGTTGGCCAAACACTAGATATATTTATATGAATCCTAGTGTGTGTGAACAAGCAGGAAAAATATACCTTAAAAATAAAGACATTCTCTTAAACAAACTTTTACACATACACCCGCAAAAATACAGTTTTTCAGGCTCACTTTGCAGTATACACACCATGATGCAAATGTATCTCTGACGTCCCTGTGTCTGTTAGTATATTGTGATGTGTTTCAGAAAGCAGTGCTTGGTTGCTTTTGACATGTTTTAGTGGTATATATGTGATACAGTTACTTTATGGGGCTAATTTTATTTTAACTAGAGAGTTTTACTGCTTTTTGACACACAACACATTGTACTGAGACCCTACAGACATTTGACGGGGGATGGCGGGAAATATTGAGAAACTGAAAAATGAGTGTCAAAACACTGAAAACTCCATGAGTATTTGTCTCTCTCTCTCCATCAGTGGCGGTCCTTTATTTTTTAATATTTACCAGTTATCCCCAAACCCATCTCTCTGACTGAGAAGACTTCAGCTGTACTGACTCACTGTTGTCTCCATCCGCCTGCAGCCAAACAAAGGTAAACAAAACATCAGATGAAGACAAAAACTGTACAAAATCTATTTTAGGTAAGCTCAGTAAACATCTGTGGCAAGTCGATTACCACAGAAAATATTTTTGTATCATCTCCAAGTTATTACGGAAGTCTTAAGAGGCCGATTATAATTTTTTAATGTCTTGTTTTTAAGTTTCTCGTCTCTCTCTCTCTTTTTTTATGTCTTATTTCTAACAAAAGCCATTTCTGCAGCATACTTTTTTTTCAATTCAATTTATTTTTTATTTTAATTTTTTTGTTTATTTGATCAATACAGTAAACAAGAAAAAAATAATATTTTACAATAATATTACAGTTTAAAATAACTGTTTTCAATTTGATATATTTCAAAATGTAATTTATTCCTGTGATGACTTCAGAAATATTCAAACATGCTGATTTTCTTATTATTATCAGTGCTGAAAACAGTTAATACATTGGTGAAAACCATGATACATTTTTTTCAAAATGATGTGGTGAACAAAGTACAGAAGAACAGCATTTAAAATACAATTATTTTTTAACAATCTAAATGTCTGCACTGTCAATTTTGATCAATGCAATGCATCCATGATGGATAAAACTAGTCATTAGTTTGAATGTGTAGTGTATACTACTAAGTTATGGGTGAACGAATCAGTATTTATTTTAATAGAACATATCTATTATTATTTTTATTATAAAATATATCTGTTTGTTACAAATTTTTGTTGTGCCGTCAGTAATTTAGTAATAATATCAGATATCACCTGATATCTATGTATGTTCAAATAGAAATATCCATAGGAACCTTATTCACTTCAATTAATATAATATATATAAAGTAAATAAACATATTGAGAAAATCTGGTCATGGCATCAGTCTCACAGCAATTAACTGACCTTGCTTGCGATAGCTTTCAGTTTACCCAGTAAAGAAGGAGTATTTGAGTAAACGACATCGTCCTCGTTCTCTTCCCCCTCTCCCTCTGCTAGTGCACAGCTGTCTGCTGCTGGCAACTCACAGTCCTTATTGGCTGACATCACTAGCCTGGAGTATTTATATTCAAGCCTGTACAAAAAAAGAAAAGAGGTCAAAAATCTAAAAGCATCTCAAACTCAAGTTCCATCGACAGCTTGTTACCTTTTGTTCTTTTTCCAGAAATAGCATGTGAGACAAACCAAGAGGACAGCCATGAAGGCTCCGCCCCCAATTCCGGCCTTCACCCATAGGGTGACCACCTCACAGTGGGTGGAGGTTTTGGTCGGGAGCGGTACCCCTTTGGTGCATAATTTTGGTTCGTTCCACACATAGAGGGTGTCCTGTCATGAGAAGGATCATGAACAATCAGAAAAATGCCGAATAAATTGCATGCATTTGTGGAAAGTGAGGTACCTGCACTCCTCCTTTGCACGCTCCTTCTATCGAATGGTAGTCTGTTTCAGCGCAGAGAGGACAAGCGCTAGAGCTCTCCCAGAGGAAATGGAACTCGCAGCCATTACATGTTCCCGCTGGGCACTTGCTAAGCACACAAACACAATTAAAAAGTGTTTTTTTTTTTCGTGATTAACATTACAACATTGTCTTTTCTTAAGCAAATAAAATTGTTTGTAAATGTGATTAATCAGTCCGACAATTTTTGTGGATGCTATTTGTAGCTGAATGATTAATTTCAAGGCATTCCTAACCCAACTTGCATGCAAAACATAAATTTGAAAATGCTAATATTCAAAATTCATTGCATATTTTTTAATTCGTTTTTAAAAATGCAAATGCATTAAACATATTTGGACCTGAAATATATCAATTTGCAAACAAATACAGACAATGAACATCGAAACACATGCACCTTGGCACAGTGAGCTCCCCACGTGCACTCTTCTCAGGATTGCAACGCAGAGTCACGACTGTGCTTCGGCCGTTCAGACAGGATGCTGTGGGCTGTGGAGAGCTGAGGAGAAAAAAAATACTTTGTGTTATGAATGTAATATCATTGCACACCTACATATTTTAAACAAGTTAATCTTTATTTATTTACCGATAGAAGAAGTTGATATCTGGATCTTTCCATGAAGACTCAGGGAAGAGGTCTGAGCTGACAGTGACCCCATCAAGACTATTATCAACAGAAGCTCCTGAGAAATAGAAGCATTAAAGAAGTCAGACGAGTAAGCAGTATTACACCTCTACTCTGAATAGAGCTAAACACAAAAGTGCCATATAGTCTTTATTATACATCACATATAGTGCACCAACTTTTTACTATGAGGGGCCAAAAATCTAATTTGATTACAGTTTGTAGAATATTACAATTTGATTGCAATATATCCAAATATATTAAATAAATAAAAAATCATGCATATTCTCTATATTATAGTGCATATACACACTTTCTATTTTTTTTTTTAAATAAATGCTGTTGTTTTGAACTTTCTATTCATGAAAGATTCCACAGCTTCCATGAAAATAACTGAAGACTGTAGCTCTGGGTGCTGAAAATTCAGCTTTGCCATCACAGGATTAAATTACACTTTAAAATATAGTACAATAGAAAACAGTTATTTTAAATTGCAGTGACATCGCATAATATTACTGCATTTGTGATCAAATAAATCCAGCTTTGGTGATCATAAGAGATTTCCTTCAAAAACAATAAACAATTTTGCTTCTGAATGGCAGTTTGTGTTAAATACCATACGCTCACCAAGGAAAGTATCAGCCAGGCTGATGGACTGGGATGACAGGGATGTTCTGAAGCCCCGTCCATCTGCAGGGATGATGGTCGATTGGCACACAAAAGTCTCCACGAAATTTCTAAGGTCAGCCGATTCATTTTGCAGGTCCTTACTGGACAGATCCGTGACATTGTCACTGCACATCGCCACTTTCCTCCCCTGCGACAGAAGGCAAATATGCAAGATGACTTTGTAGATGATCGTAAGCCATTTAGTAATTTTCTATCAAAGCTCTCTATTTTTAGTTGGTTAAAGATAGAGATGTTTGCATTTGAGAGTACCTCAGCCCCACACAGACTGATATTAAACTGGTGGTAGTATTTAGTTCCCTTGGAGGTGAAACTAGGCCCGCTCATGATTGACCCCACTGAACTCAAGGCACTCAAGTCGTAGCTCAGCGTTCGGTTCTGCTCCATATGCGAGAAGGTGCAGTCGTTAAAACACACAGAGTGCTCCTGGACACACATAAAACATATTTTGCATGTTATCCAATGTTAAGAAACCAACATAGTCAAGCATTTCCTCTCGGTCTCACTCATACCTTGTTGCTCTGGCTTCCAGGACCGCAAGGCTGACAGGCCTCGTGGCCGTAAATGTGATGCCCAGAGAGGAAGGTGTTGGGCGGGCACTCCTGGCACTGGTTGGTGTCTTTGTTGATGAAGTGTCCAGCAGGACAGGGGACACAGGAAGAGCCGCCCCGCTGACTCATCATAGCACAGGCATGGCAACCGGACGCTGAGCCATCCATCGCATTAGTCACTGTGATCGAGTAGATCTTTGCGATGTCATTTACATACTGCCGCACCTCGGAGAGAAAAACACCGCGAATGAGAACCAAATGAGTACCAAAAAAAAATTTCTCTGATTTCTAGGTGAGTACTTACATCAGAGGCTTTGTTGGTGCGCTGGAAAGCCCATGTGTATGAAACCGAAGCATTTTTAGTC